>NC_056743.1:511517087-511612087 GCF_019279795.1 Protopterus annectens | reverse complement strand
TGTATACATTACCAACTTATGCCATACCTACTTAATAACCAACTTCTCTCTCCTACTCAGCATGGATTCCGTCTTGCTCACAGTACAACCACAGCCCTTCTTTCCTTTACAAACCTCATCAACCAAAACAGGCACTTTGGTAAACTAAGATTTGCCATATTTTTGTACCTGTCAGAAGCCTTCGATATGGTCAACCATCCCAAACAATTCCACTCCCTTACTAATCTTGGCCTTAGTGATCATGCACTGGCCTGGTTCCAAAACTATCTGCATGGTAGACAACAAACAGTTTAATGGGACAACAACCTGTCCTCACTGCTGCCTATTAACATAGGAGTCCCACAAGGGTCCATTTTGGGACCCCTTCTATTCTCCATCTTCATTAATGAGCTCCACAGCATATGCCAAGATGCAACTGTTATACAATATGCTGATGACTCATCATTAGTCTGCTCAACCAACGACTCACACAAACTCCTCTCCATTACCCAAAAAGCCTTCCAAATTACAGAAACCTGGTTTCTTAACAAAAACCTATTACTTAAACCCAAAAAGACCAAAATTTTGATTTTTAAACCAAACAAATCCATCTCAATGCCCAACATATTCAATATTGTGTCCAGAGATGGGACTATCATCTCTTCAGACATTCATACTAAACTGCTAGGGGTGACCATTGACAACAACCTCAAGTTTGATCTACATATAAATCATTCTATTAAAAACATTCACAAAAAACTGGGCAGTCTTTATAAAAAGAAAATCTCTAACACAACCTGCTAGAATAACTATAGCTCAAACCCACCTCCTCTCCACACTATTCTACGCCACTCCTATCTTCACCAACCTACCCAAAACTGAAATGGCCAAGCTTAACATCTGCTACAATCAAATTGCCATATTTGCTATTGGTGCCCCCTACCGTGCCCACCACTGTCGTTCACTAAATTAACTTAACTGGCTTGAATTCCCAAATCTCATTCATTCCATCAGCTTTCTTTCGCCCAGAAACTCCTACTACTTTTTGAAAACCCCCCAGCACTATCTAATCTACTTAAACTACAAACTAATACCAGACAACTTTGCTCTAGTGATAAAAGATTAATCAAGGTGACCAAAAGCTGTAACATGGCAGGTGACTCCCTCTTCCCTAACTACAATTGTAAAATTTGGAACTCATTACCTTCTGCTATTACCTCAGCCAACTCAAAGATTACATTAAAAATCTACTAAAACTGGCATGGCTATGCCCTTGCTACCCACCAGGTTGACCCATATCATACACACCCTCTGACCTACTCTCATGCTCCTTTTCACTTTTATCCCTTTAAGATTGGGAGGGAGTGTGGCCTAATGGTTAAGGTGATTGCCTTACAAACATAAGATGCAGGGTTTGAGTCTCACAAGGGATGACTGGCTAGGCTTAAAATGGCTCACAAGGGCAGTTAGCCTAGTAAGAACCTATGAAACTATGAACAAGAAGAATTGTGACTCCTCCTTATAGTGCCTCACCTGCGAACACCCACACCAACAGTCAGCAATTATACACATTCCAGCTTTAAACCCAACCACATCTCACAAAACTAACACTAACATCCACTCCCAACCCCGTTTACTTACATTTGTCTCAATCAATGTTATTACTGGAAACCAGTACATTCTAAGTACTACTTTACTCTAACGTAAACTATGGAATTTTGTTAAAACTTGCAACTACCAATGAATATTGTACTTTGTAACTTTAAAACTATGGAATCTTGTTAAATCATGGGATTTCCTATGAATACTTGCTTGCTATGTAGAAATCTCATAGTTGTTTGTTCATAATCTGTGGAGCTTTTCTCCCGGCCTGTGCTGAAAATGGACATGTATCCAGTTGGACTCTCCGGTCAACAAATGTAAAATAAAATAAATAAATATGACACATAGCAACACCAGTGTCTCACCCACCAAGCCCATAAGGCTTAACACTCAAAAAACAAGTTTTCTTGTCATTGAGACTCATTAGTGAGACACACGGATGTCTCACTCACCAGGATGGAAAACAAGAAAGTCACAGTTAGCTGCCTGTCTGGTGACAGGATTCACCAAATCACGCATGCACTCATATCTCTCAGCAACAAGTACCATTATGACTCTGTCATAGTTCATGTTGGTGTGAATGACTGGAGATGTACCTCACTGGACTATATTAAGAGAGACCTGGTCAAGCTCTCTGAGTATGTGTACCAGGCAGGTATGTCCCTAGCCTTGAGTGGCAAACTACCCTCACCTAGAAAGATACCACAGTATAAACAAAAAAATGATTGAGTTCAATAACTGGCTTAGTTTTTGGTAGCACTCCAATGGGATCCAGTTCCTCTCTGCCTGGGAAGCCATGGTCGACAAATGTCACTGCTTTGGCAGAGACAGTTTGCACCTGGCACCCCTAGGCATTCAGCTGCTGGCAAAGGCTCTTGCCTCCTCCATAGTGCATTTTTAGGCAAGGTCTCAAAAACAACATTACTCATGTGAAATTAACCAATCAGAACAAAATAAGGGTCATGCTGCTACCCACCAGGTTGACCCATATCATACACACCCTCTGACCTACTCTCATGCTCCTTTTCACTTTTATCCCTTTAAGATTGGGAGGGAGTGTGGCCTAATGGTTAAGGTGATTGCCTTACAAACATAAAATGCAGGGTTTGAGTCTCACAAGGGATGACTGGCTAGGCTTAAAATGGCTCACAAGGGCAGTTAGCCTAGTAAGAACCTATAAAACTATGAACAAGAAGAATTGTGACTCCTCCTTATAGTGCCTCACCTGCGAACACCCACACCAACAGTCAGCAATTATACACATTCCAGCTTTAAACCCAACCACATCTCACAAAACTAACACTAACATCCACTCCCAACCCCCGTTTACTTACATTTGTCTCAATCAATGTTATTACTGGAAACCAGTACATTCTAAGTACTACTTTACTCTAACGTAAACTATGGAATTTTGTTAAAACTTGCAACTACCAATGAATATTGTACTTTGTAACTTTAAAACTATGGAATCTTGTTAAATCATGGGATTTCCTATGAATACTTGCTTGCTATGTAGAAATCTCATAGTTGTTTGTTCATAATCTGTGGAGCTTTTCTCCCCGGGCCTGTGCTGAAAATGGACATGTATCCAGTTGGACTCTCCCGGTCAACAAATGTAAAATAAAATAAATAAATATGACACATAGCAACACCAGTGTCTCACCCACCAAGCCCATAAGGCTTAACACTCAAAAAACAAGTTTTCTTGTCATTGGAGACTCATTAGTGAGACACACGGATGTCTCACTCACCAGGATGGAAAACAAGAAAGTCACAGTTAGCTGCCTGTCTGGTGACAGGATTCACCAAATCACGCATGCACTCATATCTCTCAGCAACAAGTACCATTATGACTCTGTCATAGTTCATGTTGGTGTGAATGACTGGAGATGTACCTCACTGGACTATATTAAGAGAGACCTGGTCAAGCTCTCTGAGTATGTGTACCAGGCAGGTATGTCCCTAGCCTTGAGTGGCAAACTACCCTCACCTAGAAAGATACCACAGTATAAACAAAAAAATGATTGAGTTCAATAACTGGCTTAGTTTTTGGTAGCACTCCAATGGGATCCAGTTCCTCTCTGCCTGGGAAGCCATGGTCGACAAATGTCACTGCTTTGGCAGAGACAGTTTGCACCTGGCACCCCTAGGCATTCAGCTGCTGGCAAAGGCTCTTGCCTCCTCCATAGTGCATTTTTAGGCAAGGTCTCAAAAACAACATTACTCATGTGAAATTAACCAATCAGAACAAAATAAGGGTCATGCTGCTAAATGCAAGGAGCATAAACCAAAACTGCACTCCTTGGAAGCACTTCTATCACTAGAAGATGTAGATGTCTGTGCAGTCACAGAAACCATGTTTAAGGCCTCAGAGAGTACCCCAGCACTGCAAGGTTACAATGACTTCCACATATTTAGACCGCAAAATGAACATGTGAAAAACAAAGGAGGTGGTGTTTCAATCTATATTAAAGATAAATTCACCTCCTGTCTAGTTAGACTGGACAACTCTGGAGTTACTCCAGGTCCAGCTTACAGTGGGTAAAACCCCCATTCAAGTCCTAGCCAGTTATAGATCCATCTCCATGGGTCATGACACCCACGAAGCCCACTTAACCAAACTGAAGACAATCCAGATTTTACCAAACACACTGGTTATGGGGGATTTCAGTTATCCCACCATCAACTGGGAAACCTACTCAAGCCCAAACTTGCTAGCACAAAAGTTTCTTGATGTGGTGAATTCAAATGCCTTGGAGAAAAGTGTCCATACCCTGACAACAGGAACAAATATTCTAGATCTGGTCCTCACAAACATGTCAAACAGGTACTCTGCTGCAACCGTTGGACCCTCATTAGTTAAAACTGACCACAAATCAGTCCCCTTTGAACTGACACTAACACCTGATCTCACAAAGGGTGAAATCAGACTAAAGAGCTTCACCAAGGCAAATATACCCTTCTAGGAGAAGGTATAAATGCATCCCAAACCCCACCCCAAGTTGAAAGTGTTAACTAAGCTAAAGTTTACATTAAAGCCCTGTACAATCACTTGCATAAGTTTGTAAACTTGTTTGTACCAGACAGAATCAAAGCCAGATCCCCAAGTAAAATAAAGCTGCCATGGTAGACTTCCAGCATCAACAAACTACAATAAATGCAAAACATTTCTGTCCAAGAAAACAA
This sequence comes from Protopterus annectens, assembly GCF_019279795.1. NCBI lineage: Eukaryota > Metazoa > Chordata > Ceratodontiformes > Protopteridae > Protopterus > Protopterus annectens. The sequence goes on along the minus strand of NC_056743.1, from coordinate 511,607,320 downwards.
AGACAAGGACCCAACAATGGAAAAGCACCCTCCTCAGCCTTAACAGGCAAATAAGACAACTTGTCAAATACTCCAAGAGCTCCTTTGAGAGAAACCTAGCAAGTACTGCCAAGGATAACCATAAGGCCTTTTATAGCTGCGTACGTAACCTAAAGGGTAGGACCCAAGCATATGCAGAACTGATGGCCAACAGTATCACACACACTGACCCAAAGAGATAGCAAACCTGCTAGCAAATATTTCACCCCTTTATCCCCTCCTAACTTACAACAACCCCCCCCCACCTTACATATCTGAAGAGCAGGTCCTCAAAGCCTTGTCCAAGGCAAAGAACACGGCCTCTATGGGACCAAATTATATCCCAGGCTGTCTTCTAAACAGGCTAAAACATGAACTAGCATCACCACTAAGTATCCTGTTCAGTCATAGTCTAACCACAGGCTTTGTTCCTGTGGAATGGAGAACAGCAACAGTTATTCTTCTCTACAGAGGAGGCCTAGCAACAGACCCAGGGAATCATAGACCCATAACCCTGACCAATCTCATCTGTAAGGTCACGGAACATATCATTATGGACCTCATAAGTAAAGACATAGGTGACCTCCAAATCCTGGATCCTACCCAATCTGGCTTCATGAAGGGCAGATCCTAACTGTTAAATCTGGTGGATTTCTTTGAATGTCTGGCCAAGGCCATTGATGAGGGCACATCTGTACACACAGCATACATCAACATGGCAAAGGCTTTCGACACAATCCTCCATTCAGGCATTATCAGTAAACAGCAAACTAAATGTAAACTCCTTTGTTGTAAGATAGGTTGCCAACTGGCACACAAACTGGAAACACACTATCAAAGTGGGTGACTCCACATCTACCAGCAGACCTGTTATCAGCAGGATGCCACATGGGTCAGTGCTTGGCCCCCTACTGTTTGGTATATACTTCTCAGAAGTTCAGGTCAAAACTAAAGGGTTGTGGCTGACCAAGTTTGCTGGCAACTGCAAACTAGGAGCCATCATTGAATCCCCAAATTATGTCAGTATACTCCAAGAGGGTCTCACACAGACCGAGTGGTGTGTTAGTCACAGTCTCAAACTGAATGCAAAGAAATGCATCATTCCGTTTGGCGCAAACAATGTCTCTTCACACTATCAAATAAACAACAATACCCTAAGTATCCATGAAGTGGTAAGGGACCTGGGATTACAGGTTGACCATGACTTTAACTTCGACCACATGTCTACCATTGTAAGGAAAGCTTTTCACCTATTTCACTTGCTTAGTAAAGGCATTGCTTCAAGAGCAAGGTTATAACCCCTCCTATACTCAGCACTTATCCATCCCATAATTGAGTATAATGCCCCATTTAATATGTACTGTACTAAGCACCTGCAGCAATTAGAGGGACCTCAGTGGTTTCTAAAAAAGAAGATCAAGGGCCTCCAGCATGTGCCTTACATGGACCGACTAAAGTCCCCATCACTGTACTCCATATCATATAGACTTCTTAGGGGAAACTTATGCTTGGCTTACAGCGCTACCCAAGACCTAAACCTAATGAACTTACTGCATATCCGTAAATCAAATGGGTCTAGGGCTACCCATTCCAGGGACTTAAATAGAACATGCTGGAGGGACAAATTTATCTCCCAGCGCCCACAACCCTTTTAGACATAGGCAGTCATCACTAAATGAAATCTTTGGTATTGACTAGTATTTCTATGTCATTAAATTGGGTTGAAATGGCTAGGCTTAAAATGACCTCTGGGTCAATAGCCTAGTAATCTCTTATGAGCCTATGAACCTATGAAAAACCTATCACTTTCGGTCTATTTTCAGCAACTAAAAATTGAAACCCAAAAAAAATTTTAAATCGAACATAACAAAAAAAAATTGTCAAGACAAAATTTGGTTGATCATTGAATCACCTGAAGAGTCCTGCTTGGTGCAGTGGGTTGGGGCGTCAGGTGTTAAAACAAAGAGTGGCGAATTTGATTCTGATTGACAGTGGTATGGAGAACCAATGCCATTTATTATATGGCAAGTTAAGGATATAATCTCTAGCAGGCTGGAATTGTTCCAGTGTTAGGGAGTGTTTTAGTGGGTAAGAATCCCATAGTACCAGGGCAGGGCCAGAGTCTGGTCATCATTTTCACCTCCTTGCAGTGCTAAAAATTATGTAAATTTTTCTCCAGGCTAATTCTAATGATCTATTATGAATGCTACATACTATGAGTTGTACCAACATTATGTTGTAATTTTTTATCCATATCGCCCCTTCAATGTCTCTATTACCTCCTGACATCTGATTACTAACCATACTGTCCAGGGACCTTAGAGGTTTTGCATCGCTCTTCAGGGGGTGATATCGCCCATGTTGAGAACCACTGGTTTAAGCAAAAGTAGCTCAAAAGTAACACACATTTGAGTTACTAGTTACTAAAAAAGTAATATATTACTATTACTTCATTACTGTTTTGAAAACGTTACTAGTTATATTACTAGTTACTAGAAATTATAATATATTACTCCCATCACTATATACACACACACACACACACACACACACACACACACACACACACACACACACCCATGTAGATGGGTAGGTATGGAATGACACTTCCTGTCCCAAAAGCATAGCCTTACAGTGCATACAGTGCTGCCAGTGAGGAACAAGGGACGTATACAGCATGCAGTAACCTCTGCCAGGTGTGCTCACTTTCCAAATTGCTTGATATGAGGTGAATTTATCTCTAATATAGCATAAAAATTGTGCCCAGTTTTGTGAATCTACATGTTGCAAGTATAACAAGAAGCACAGAAGTCATTGCACTAGAGAAGAAAACAGTGGAGCTTAGAATCTGATTCCTGCATAAGGTGGCTTTGGGGAAAACATTTTTTCAGCAAAAATATATCTGCCTGTATAAGGTAATTGTTACTTCTTACATCTCCATTCATTTGTACTATATTTTGTACAATGTTGCACACGCAGACACTATTTTTGCACATTTGGCATGGTCATGTTGCTGGGAACCACTGGATGAGCCAGTCAGTGAAAGTATGCCTTCAGCAGCTCAAGCACATGCTCAGTTATGTTTCTTGTTTGTGATTCGGTACAGTTGTAACAATGGTCTGTTGGATTTGGTGGCTGTCTTGTGGGTGTCATGAACTAGGGTCCCAGACATTATCTAGCATCACCAACATGATGACCATGTGGGAAGCCAATCCTCGCAAACTGTTTGTACAGGTCATACGTGTGTCATATGTGAGAGTAATGATATGTGCCTGGGTAGCATGGATGGGCATTGTAGATGATACCCTGTGTAGTACAGACCACGTGGCAGTTGATGGACTGATACTCTTTGTGGTTCAAGTGACTCCTTCCCATTTCACCAAATGGGGCCTTTATTTCAATGTAGGTACAGTTTATGATACATGGTACATCATGGAAGTGGGTTACATCATAGAAATCCCACATAGTTTTGACTGTCTCCTCTCAGGTACATGGGAATCACATATGCTTTCCCACATGCTGAAGCATGGCTTCAAGTAGCTGATGGAGTATTCTAAAGGCAGATGCCTGACATACCTCAACTGTGTCCCAGTAGATCACTGAAAAGTCCATGTAGCTAATATATGTAAATCATTCTGTTTATTTTTTGTTTTGTTTGGATCGCTTGTCTGTGTGCTTAATAAAGGATTTTCAACTGGAAACGGACTGTCTGCCCTGCTTAGATTACTTCTGAATACCTAATAGAGTTAACAATTCTGTTTAATAATAGTAATATTTCAAAATATGTTTTTATTTTTTGAGTTAGGACATTTTTATGTTCTCTACTTCTACTACCATTTTCTGTTTTTTTTATTTTTAATATGTAGTGATTATCTAGACGTACAGAATTGAAAAACTTCCACACTGAGAAGTTTCTTACACTGTTTTTTTTATATATGTAAATCCACACATACTTTAATATTCACTGTGATAGGTAGTCCATGCTTCCTGTAGGGGTGCAGACAAAGCTGACTTAAAGCTGACTTGTCTACACTTTCTTGAATGGTGTCCCTGTCAACACCATACCAGTCTACAATGTTGATTTCTTGACATTACTTTGTAATTTACTCATTTTAAACATGAGCATTCATCCAAGTTCTAATGTACAGGAGGTGCAGCTCCGTTGCATGTCATTTAACAGTTTCTGTGTCGCTCCACCATTTTGTTTTGCCTCATTATCATTCACAATATCTCATTATATGGTTATTAGCGTATAGCATGACTGGCTATGCTGCTTGGGCTGCCCATATTGTGGAGCCTGGTTTTCTGAATTTTGCATTCCCTACTTCTGCCAGCTCATCACATAAATTTACTTAATGCAATGTGTAAAAATGTTTTATGAATCCAGACTCAACTCTCAAGTATAATATCCCCACCCAGTAACCTAGACTAAACAAAATGGTGTGCTATTGCAATGTATTAGAAAATTTGGTAATCCATACCATTGGCATGATTAATACTTAAACATTTATTGAAAAGAAGTATGACAAAAATAAGTAACAAACTGAGATCTTATATAATACCCATTTTAAGGGGAATTAACACACTTATGCGAGGCTTAGAAAAGGTTTATTCAAAAATGAGCACTTTTGTCAAATACTTCATCAGATCAATTATTTTACAAGAAACAGTTCTTAATTAGTCTTTAGTTTCACTGGACCAGGAATGGGGAGTGTTTGGAACACATTGCTCATCAATCAGGTTTGGGAGCACTTGAGCTGGCTGGAGAAAAGTGAATATTTTAGCCATGATTTGTTAGTGCATTGGGATTGGTAAGTGGAGTGAATTATCCAATCCTAAAGGAGAGGTCAGCTTCTAGTGTAGCGGGTTGCTCAAATTAGTTGCTTGGGTGACTGATGCTTCTCCCTTGTCTTACAGTTTTCAAATCAAAAGTGGGTGTTAAAATTTGTGTCCTCTCCAATACTAAGGACACATTTCACATATTCTTGTTTATCATTCAAAGAAAGATGATATTAAATATGAAACCCTGCAATCCCTGTTTAACATGTTGAACCTTATTTAAACTCATGAGTAATAAAAGTAGCCAATTACACTCCCAAAGTCCACTTTTATGGGACTGGTCTTAAAACTTAGGAAAAGATAGTACCTGCCTTTGAGCATTTTTCATCACTCAAATGCCAAATTATGAGGTTGTAGTATTACCAGATCTGTATAAATAGATGTGATGCGCACACCATCCAAACACACCACATTATGTTGAATGCTCCACACTGGAATAGAACACAAGAAGTGTTCTACTGATCTGCATCATGAGGTGATGGCTCTACATTCCATTCTCCAACTGGCTCAGAAGTTGTAGTTTTAGCCAACCAGCATAAAGAGCATAAGGCCAATCAGAGAACAGCTTCTAGAGGCAAAGTGACCAATCACAACTCTGCTCATTTTCAAACCACTGTGATACTTTGAAAAATGATATCATCTGATGCTTTATTCATTGTTTTGTTTTTAAAAAGGGAAACAAGGAGTTCAACTGCACTGTCCCATGGATTTTGCATATGGCGCCATTATGGTGGAGAGTGGCTTTAATTAAAAGCTCTGTTTCATTTGTTTGGTTGTCTGATGCAGTTTGTGTGCACTGGGTTTAGTGCTATGGCCTACTAGAAGCCAGGTTGATTTGACTCTGTAGTGCTGCTTACTACAGACAGTTATTTATTTATTTATTTTTGTGCCTGGTACTCCTGGAATAGGTTGGATTGTCAGCTACTGAACCTGTTATTTTAAGAGGAGGGTGGAAAGTATTCCAAAATGTGTAGGCAAGCATACCTGTTCTGAGTCTTCCTTGATTTTGCCTCTTATTTATGCCTTGTCCCTCCTAAAAAAATGTATTTATTTTTTTAAATACCAGATGATCTATTAATATCAGATTTTTTTTTCAGAAAATACATTCTCATGCAAAATGAGATGCACTAATAACTTTCTGAATGAATTATAATATGCAATAAATTACCATTGATTTGGGGCCATTTGCTCCCCATAACATTGGGCTCAGTCCTTCATTTTTGATCAGAGAAGCTGAAAGCTACTACCTGCAGAAGTTGTTCTGGAGTTTGACAGAGCTGTAGTAAGGGGTAAGAGGATGAGACATTGTTTGGTAATGCATAGATTTGCCTCTGTACTATCCCTGATGTTTGCCTTATGTTTTTTGTCCTGTCCCTTGCAAACATTTTTATTTTTCTGCTACATCACTAAGGGTTATAGGCCAATGTTAGACATTGATGATATATATCTATTGAATAAGTGAATTAAAATATTATTAAAAATGCACTGTTGTCCCCATTATGTTTAGCTTTGTCCTAGATTCTCAGCAAAGAAGTTGGGAGATATGAGATGATAATCTGTAGATGTTTTGTTCTGTTTTTGTTTTTTTTTACTAGGGCTGCAGCATAGGGAGGGGATCTTCTGAGATGTGTATGCATACTTTTGAAGCGTCGCTGATTTTGTCTCATATTTTTACCCTGACTCTTGTAAAACATTTGATTTTCCTGGTTAATTACTGCAGATTAGTCAGTCAATGTTAGACATTAATACTTCATGCTTCCTGTTCATTAAATGCATGCTGATGCAAAGTGTGGGACATTAGAGTGTCACTATTTCTTCAGAAAATGCACACTAATGCAAAATGTGTTGTTCTATTATCTTTGTAAGTAAATTAGAATAATGTATGTCTTCTCTTATAGAATAATTTGATAACACGAATGTTGAGTGTGCATTTTTGACTGATGCATACTTTAAACAAAATGCTTTTGGTTGAAAGATCACTTCAGTTCACCCTGGAAATGATACAGTTTCACATACTATGAAAATAGCGTATTCCAGAATTTCCTTGTCACTCATTATTATAGTCTGTGTTCCACATTGGCCTCTCGAGGCTGAGACCTATGCTAATAAGCATCTTGGAACAAAGCTGCAACACCGTTTAGAGATTTGCTTTTATGGATCCTGATAATCCCAAGTTTGAGGCATACAGAACTGAAATTACTATTCATTTTAAGAAACCCACTTTTATCAGGTAGCCAAAGGTCAAAGTGCTGGAGACAGAAAAATAAAAATGTAACACATGCTAGAGAAAGATATTGTCTGCTTATACTGGATTGGCATTTCATGCAGACCAGCAGCCAGAAGTGTTGTAATCAGTACGTAACAGCATCTGTCTAGTGTTTTCAGTTGTTCTACCAAGCTTCCCCATATCAAGCAAGCTTTGATGTGTCTAAGAATAATTCAGCAAGCCTAGAAAAAATAAATAAATAAAAATCACATAATGTTTAGATGCATGAAGTGAAACCGTCAATGAATAATGTATGAGACTAAGTGTAATACTCATAGAAAACCTATAAACTCCAAAACTAATGAGTCCGTGAAAATGTTAGAAGGTCATGGAATACACATAGAGAACATATAAACAATACCAAAACTAAGAAGAGTCCATAAAAATGTTGGAAGATTGTAGGTACCCACACAATCCAGACAACAGTCCAGGAAAGGGCATTTGACTGAATTTAAGTGTCACACTATGGGTGTTACAATTCCTTCCTTTTTTTTTTTTTTTTTTTTTTAATCTTGAGAGTGGATGCTCCTTCTGCTTGAATTTTGAATATGAACTGCCTCGGGGCAAGACACATGGTTCTTCATCTCCCTTGCTAAAGGGGGGAGGGGTAGTCTGATCTACATCATTAGCTTCAAAAATCCAAAATGCACCATCAAAGTTTTGGTGCTTCTTTCTGTGTTAAGTAAAAAAGAAATTTGTAATAGTTGTTTTTGATTTAAAATTGAAATAGAAGCATGCCATTGGAATTTTGGTTCTTAAATATCACAGAGTTTCATTACAGTTAAGAAAGACTAAACAGAAAAAAAATAATGAAAACAATATAACCCAGTTTTTAACTTCTGAATTACTCTAAAAGGAAATATAGGATCATATAACTTCTGTAGTACTCAGTGAAGAAAGGAGTGATCATTAACTTTCTCTGCTATATGTTTTACCAGTGATCATACCTTTCTTTTTAAAGCATACTCTAAGTTAAGGGGTTGAGATATTGTGATATATTATTTATATTGTATGAGTATACATTTATATATTTTTATTTGTAATTAATTTTTAATTGATATTCTTGTCATGTTATATTTTCATGCATTGTAAAAGAGCTTGTTTCAAAACCTTTGCAGTTTTTTGTCTTATTAAAATTGGTGGTTCTGGTATTCTTTTGTTGTTTTTGTTCTGTTAATTCAGATGTTCACCAGTGGTAATGGGTTCTAATTTGGTCACTCAGACTGTATCTTCAGGACAAAATGGGTAAAATATGTACTACTCACTCCATGCCACAGCATAGGATCATGTTAATTATCAGACAGATTCTGTGTGTCATACTGTAACACTGAAGAATTTCTGGTAAGCAAGCAAAAATAATTAAAAATGTTATCCTTCTAATGATGGTTTTGTGAGGCTTAAAGACTGTTGAACTAAATAATTTGATTAATATTTCCAAACTGGCTAAAGGGTACAACACAGAGGCTGTTCTGCTGAATACCTGTTCCAGTATGCATGCTTTTACAAAAACAATATCAAAACAGTGGCTTTCTCATAATACGTCGGCTCCTTTTGCATATACTTCACTGTTTTACTCTTCATGTTTTCTTATGTAATCGTGACTTTTGCTAAGCTGACCAGTTTATTATTCCCTGAATTACATTATCTCTGGATATATGGTTGATTCTAGAGTCACAGTTTCCATTCGTTCCATTAGGCCATGTTAATTCCCATAATAACAGATTCAGCCAAAAGTGGATTGTGATGTTAGGTAAACTGCTAGCAAGTGGCAGCGAATTCTAAGCTTAGTGACTTACCTTTTCATCACTCCTGCTTTCATTTCGTAAGAAAGTTGGTAATTCACCCGTGGAAGTTTATTGATTTACTAATGTTCTCTTGCACCTACAGTGCTTATTTAGTTGTTCTTTTTTGCTGGTGTTCGCACTCTTAAGCACTGGATTCCGATCTTCTATGCTGTGCTAGTAAAGAAATAAAAAACTGCAACTATAAAAAAGTGTGATTGTCTATAAACTAAAAAGTGTATTATTGTTGCAGAGCATAAATCTGAAAAAGTGGAAATTGTAGAAACATAAAAGTAAAGTACTATCTAAACCTGCTTTTCTTAATTAAGCTCAGCTCACATTCAGGCAGTGGAATCTAAATTTAATTTGTGACAAACTGGTGATGGTATTGCAGCTGACATGATAGAACAATAAGCACAGAATTTAGTATATTTTAACAGACTCGGGTTTGATTCCTGCAGCCTCAGCTGAATGATTCTTATGCTACTTGACCTTTCTTAGTCCATTGAGCATTAGCTAGTCACCTGAAAGTAAAACCGAAACTGAAAGATACATACTGTATTACCAGAGCAAGAAAATATCATTTTACATTATTTAATTTATTCATTTAATTAGGTAAGCCAGCTGAGTAAAAATAACAGCTTTGCCCTTTTTCAGGAATGAGCCAGAAACAATATTTGGTTAAGGGATTTGTTTGGTCATACAGTGGTGATTTGAAGAACCAAACCTAGGATTATAAGAAAAAGCTAATTAACAACTCAGTTTTTTCAATACACTACTCTAAACTCCAGATATGTAGTTACAAACATTCCCTTTTCCTAATTGACTTGTTTGACATAGTAATTACACAATGGTAAACAAAGTAATTACCCAGAACCTTGACAACTTCTATAGAAAATGTGCTTTGTTAAAATTTCCTTTTAATATGTGAGCTACTACGTGACAACAGATAAGTAACTTAAAGAACATCCCATGATGTCAATAATTGATCCCTACTTTCTCCGAACACAGAGGGTGAGCTTTTAAAGATTTATGCCAAACAGGCAGCTACGGCTACCCACAGAAAATATATAGGAATTAAATTATCCTCTCTGACACCCCCCTCACCCAGGAAAACTACTCTCTGTACTTCAGTTTGGCAATCCTGTTTTGATGATCTGTGTTGCCATAAACTTTATTAGAGGTGCAAATATAAAATCATTTCTGGAGTATGTGATCAAAAGCTGAATCAAATACCCTAAGCGTAAGAAAGTTCCCCAAATCAAAGTATGAACATGACAATATGGTCAGTTGAAGACTTACAAATCTTATGATTGCATTTATGAGGAAAACAATGCAAAATAGTTAACTACATTGCAGCATTTGTTTTTTTGCAAGGGAAAACGCTACTATACGGAAAGCTGTACCCAATTGTTCCTGTACTTACAAATTTTTACTCTGAAGTCTGGTGGTGGAGACGGAGGATTTATCTTTGCTAGAAAATCAATTATTTCCCCTCTCCCAAGGCTGTGTAACCTAAAAGTTTGCATATATAAGTAGTAGAGAAGTGGGTTGTGTATGCTCTTGCCCGCACACAAGTTGCACATTTTCTCATCATTTTTGTAATTTACTCATAGTTTTGCTTCTGTGTGTGTTTCTGTCATTTATAAATTACAGTTCCACTGTTTAAAATCCTTATCACTGTTTATGTACAGAAGCTGCAGATAGGGTTACCATCTTTGCATCCTACCATCTCTTGACAAATAAGCCACGTACCCTATGCAACAAAAACACATCCCCTTTCCTCAGGGACGGATTGCTACAACCCTTTTGCCCTGAAGAACCAATTTCTAAATGCAGTGATTACAGGGGTGGTCCTAGATAGTATAAAGCTTTAAACACAGACTTCCATGCATTACAGATGCTCTGAAATGCATTAATAGAGCTTTTTTCCTTGACCTTTGGTACAGCTATGACTTGAACGAAATACCATGACTAAGGAAGCAAGCTATGTCTCTTTTTCTTTCAAGGAGGAAAAGGTGTGTTCATGGCTGAATGTTCAAAGCTGGCACAGCTGGTTACCCGCACACTGGGAATAAAACTGCTTGTAAGGGCACATAAATCATATCTGGGATGACTGCCTTCCTTACTACCCCTTCTCCCAGGAAAAAAAACCTCCTATGTTACAATGGGATAAAAATGAAAAATCAGTGGGCACAGTCAACATTTTCAAGTTCATAGGTTCGTACTAAGCTAACTGCACTTCTGAGCCATTTTAAGCCTAGCCAATTATCCCTTGTGAGAATCAAACCCTGCACCTTGTGTTTGTAAGGCAAACACCTTAACCATTTGGCCATGCTCCTAATCCTGTCATACAGCTGCACCACATGCCTCCTTGGCACTAATCCTGAAAGACAGACACCTTCCATGTATCCCTCTGATGTTATACTGGGAAAAAAGTGAAAGAACAAATAATTTGTAATAACATATTTCAAATTTCTGCAGTCAGATCTACATATGCAGCATATCTTCTTTCCTGTACCCCCAGGAGATAACCACCCATATATGCATCTGATTTCAATTGTGAAGAACATGAAACAAAATAACGCTCACAGTAATGCATTACAATTTATTGCTGCTAGACAGCACACTGACTCTGTACAAATTATATTGACTTCCTTTGCATATTTCTGAGATGTGATTTTTGAGGAAAGCTAAAAAACAATGGCCACACTGTCCCCAGTAAACACACAATCTGTAGTGACCTGCAGATACCCCTGAAGTTTGTCTGTGAAGAAAATTAAAGAAATAATGACCACAATGTCCCCGGCCCACATACAAAGTATAGTGACTTTCTGTGCCCACCTCTGAACAGGGTATGTTTTAGAGTAGGTAAGGCCCACAGCACGGACCCTTCCCTACTAAAGCCACTTAAACAGCCAGACGTGGCGACCTCAAGAAGTGCTGAGCGTCTAATTGTTCTATGAAGCATTTTATGTATTACTTTTATTTACAGCCCTCAGGAGCTATTTATCACACACACACACACACACACACACACACACACACACACACACACACACACACACACACACACACACACACACACAACATGTTTGCCTAGAGGGAAATTTCTGGAAAGTCAATTCACCTGCAGCATGTTGGAGTATTGGAGGAAATCAGAGCATATGAATAAAATCCACATAGAGATAGGGAGGATATGCAGATTTCACAAAGAAAGAACCCAGGCAAGAACTCAACCAGGGTAACATTATTAACTCTGTCTAAGAACCACTGTTAAATTTCTGTCTGATATATCTTGCCCAGACCATCAAAAATAGACACTTATTGCGTGCAGTGCTGATGTTTAACTGTGATGGAAAGTGACAGAAATCATGATCGATTTGCTGCTCTTACATGTACTTCAGTGCTGCCAACCCCCACAACCCCCACACTTGCATACATACAATACATAAGCTACTGCAGTGATAATTTTTAAATTTACTTTAGTAAACACAGAACATTATCTAACACTGCTCCTGCCACACAAGATTAATGATTGCTTCATTGTAATCAAACAACATCAGGTATTAAGTCATAACCTTCTTAATCCTCTCTGTGCTGACCAGTTTCATAAAAATGAACTTCAGAGGTGTCACTTACCTTGCAAACAGATGTAGAAGTCCTTCTCAAGAGTCAGTTGCTCAGTGCTGTACCTCATAGTGACTGCACCTCTACTTTTTCTTTACTATGGAATTAAAGAAACACTGCTACAGGCAACCCACAGCATCCTCCAGACAGACAGGCAGGGGCAGAGATTCCATAGTCACTCCAGTCATTAGTGTCGAAAAGATCTTCATGATATGAACAGTTGCTACAACACAAGAAGATCTGTACATATTGATTTTGCCTCATATCTTTGATCTGTCCATCATAAAATGTTTGATTTTCCGATCAATTATTTAAGATTAAATGCACATGAATAATGTCAGATATTAAGGGTTTCATACTTCTTATTGTTCAGAATATTGGATGTTGATTTAGAACCTCCTGTTCTGTAACATTTTTAAGTTCATTAGAATAAGATTATAAAATTGTTCCTTATTTTGGGTCCTTTATTGTCCCATAATTTTTTTCGCTTTGTCCAGTACTTCTGAGCAAGTTAAGAGTTATGGTGGTGTCTCCCATACTGGCCAAAAGCACAGTTCTCGACTTGAGCCCACTGAGTACCAACATTGGCTGAGGTTCCTTTCCAAGTGTGACCCTAAATTCAAATCTAAAAGAATAAAATGTTTAGAAGGTGAAGCTATTATCCAAGAGTCCCAGCGTTCCTTGATTCTACACAATGTCCCTGGCTTTGCTTCAATCTTTTGCCCTGTCCCTCACAAAAAGTTGGGATTTTTGATAAATTGCTGACAGATTCAATCAGTATATAATGACAGGCATTAGAATTTGCTGTTACTATTACTTATGCAAAAACACATTCTATCATTTCTATGCGTAAATCAGAGTAATATTTAAAATGATCCCTAACTACAGGTTTTATCACTGCTTCTTTTGAAAAAACAGTTGAAAAGTAAGATCAAAATGTTTTACATAAAAAAAGATACAAACTGAGAGCCTAGACTCCTAAGTTTGTTCCTTAAACTCAACAGACTTCAAGGCATTGTGCCATTCTCTTTGCTTGACTTGCTTGAACAGGCGTGTCTACTGACCAGTGAACAATAAGGAGAGGTGGGTACAAGTTGGGCAGCAGTGTTAGTTTATTCTCAGCACTCCTTGTGAGCACATTTACTATGGTAACATGACAAGCATACACAGCCAAGTATGGGAAAAAATGGGAGGACCTTAATGGTGCTTCAAATATCTGAAGAACCAGAGCTTTTACAGCCAGTACTGGAGAACCAGTTGTGGGACTCCATTTCAGGATTGTCTGGAAAAAATGGACAACCGCAACTCAAGCTTCAGAAACCCAAGTAAGTGTAGAAGAATGCTGCTCCAGGAGGCTAATTCATTATTAAGTATTTCATTTATACATCTCTAAACATACAGAAATGTTGGGAAACTACACCTCAAATTACCATACATTTCTTTGCATAATTCATCAGTCATCTTAACTAATTTCTAGAGTACTGGGTAGGTGTTTATCCCCTTTGCTTTATTAGCTGCATATCCTAATAAAGTCAACAGTACTGTAGATTGCTGAAAGCCATTCACTTGCTTGGAAAATCTCTTACATTCCCTGTCACTTTCACACTTTTACAATTTTGTCACAGCTTCATGGACTAGTATTTGAAGGAAATTTTTCATCCAAATCAATGCAAACCATGGCCCAATATAATAATAATAATAATAATAATAGCCTCATGGTGTAACATCAGTATCCCAGTAGTCATTCTGAACTCCTGTGTGTTGAAAATATGATGTACAAATTGTAAGGCATACCTTAGTACCATCTACAAGAAGCATAGCATTAATCCTGTTGCCCAAATTCCCCAGTATTACAAGTGTTCTCCATGTTTCCTTGCGGTATGTATGAGTATTGCTGTTCCAAACTGACAGTTCCTTTTAGGAGCTCTGAAACTATCCATAGTAAATATAGCATTGAAACTGTGCTAGGTCCCCCTACACATTTCCTTTTCTTCCAGTGTCCATTCTTCAGTCCTTTCAGCTCTTTGCTTTGTACAAATAGGCAATTACTGTACTTTTGCTGGCACTGATCCATTTTCTTAAATTCCTTTGCTGTAATCAGTCCTCCTCTTGCCCCCTAAAGTGTTACATAGTAGCAAAAATGCAGCTCTAGAATGCATTGCCACTCACAAGTGTTTCCTCACATTGAAAAACAAAATATAGTTTGTTGTTAAGAAAGATAAGGTATTCAGTGTGTTTCAGTCATGACGTACACTTCCTAGTGTAGCACAGGTATTATTACGTACAACTTAGCAATATCTTGAACAGAGTAAGATTGTTGGTCCCTGCATGTGAATTAACTTCACATATGAACTGAATATTTGCAGCTGTTGTTTAAATATATTAAGCTATATTTACTATGGATTGTTTATGGAGTGACAACATACATTTCTGCTAAAAGTTAGATTTCTTTTCAAAGTCTCTTGTTCTCTTATTTTGCACTTAGCATTTGTGTTTTTTTTATGTATACCTGATGTTTCCTCATTGTAAAATCTCTGTCCTTGTGAGTGCAGAATATCCTTAAAATATTCAGAAGTATACTTAACTTGTCTTTTCTTAATATGGTCTGTAAGTCTCCAAGTATCAGACCTTATGAAGATTGCTCAACAAAATGTATTGTTTAAAATACTATGAACCTCTGTAGGTTGCAGAATGGCACAGCAATGCGGTCTGCTGCCTCACAGTGTTTGCTTTTCCATTGTGGCTCCTGGCTGTAATACCTTCTGTGTTAAGTCTGTATGTACCCCTATTGTCTGTGTGTTGGTCTAGTTGGGTGCTGCAATTTCTCTCCACCTCCCAAGCATGTTGTTGGTGAATTGATGATTCCTCCTCCCAAAAAAATGGTCATAGATGAGTGTTAGTTAAATGGGCAAGTGTATGCGCAAACTGTAATTGACTGGCATCATATCCAGAATTAGTTTCTCTGCTTTGTGTCTACAGAAGAAAAGACTATACCTTTATGCAAGGATCCAGCAGTAACAGTGAAAAGCTGCAAGCTGGAGCGACATATTTGGTGTGGCTGCTGTTGTGGAAACCTGGGCTTCTAAAGAATTTGCTTTTATCTTGGCCTCTAAAGAATGTGATTTCTGTCTTCATGATTCTGGAATTCTAGGTATAAATATCAAATAATTTCAGAAATAGTGGGATTATACTTGACCAGAAATTCATTGTGTAATAAAGTGTGAGATAGCTTGATAAAAGAAAATCTAAGTAAGGAAAGAAGATTTCAAATATATGCAAAACCAATTACTTTTGATAGTAGCCAATGGGAATACGCAGGCTTTCCTAGTCTCAAGCACAATAGACTGATGACAATTTAGCCCACTATCTTTATTACTAGGCTAACTTTTATTGTGAGCCATTTTAAGCCTATCCAGTTGCTCCATGTGAGAATGAATCCCTGCACCTTGTGTCTGTAAGGTAATCACCTTAACCATTATGCCAAACAATGCTCATCTTAGGAACAGGTATGGGATGAAGAGAAATGTGGTGATGGGTAGAAACATTTGAACCAGGAATGAGGCATATCTTGCCATATGCATTGAGCTCAAAAAGGATCATATAGGAAGTGTTACTGGAGAGACCAGAAATCAGTTAGTCCCCTAAGGGCAGGGCAGTAGAAGTTATAACAGGAGAACTTCAACATCAAGAAAATATCAGCCGGAGACTGGAGTATGATATATAGGAACTTGAATGGGAGGTGTATGCATTTTTGGGAACAGATGAAGGGTCGGCAATAAAATATGACCCAAAGACAACAATGCTCAGTAGGGAATACTTCAGAAGACTAAAACTAATATTGAAAACTGCCTTGACCTCTAGGAATAAAGTCCCAACTATAAGTCAGTTTGCTGTTTTTGTTCTAACTTGCAGATTTGGTGTGATTGACTGGCCCCAAACAGCACTGACTCAGCTGGACCAGAAAACAAGAAAAACAAATGATATAAAAAGAATGTATACAAAGATTATATATTCCCCAGTCTGAAGAACGTATGGGCCTCCTCAAAACTGACTGTATGTGTAGGTTGGTCTGCACATCTATTTGCTGACCTGATCAGATCTAAACGTAGTAAAAGTTTTAAAGAATGAAGAGAAAAAGTCTAAAATGACATCTCAGTTTAGTTTAGCCAAAGTATTTTGGAAAGTAGGAGAAATGGAAATCAAACCAAAAGTAGACAATAGTCAGACAGCAACTGAAAGTTCAAAAAATCAAAAGAAAGAATGTAAAGAAAAGGACCAGAAGAAATGTGATGAGTACTTTGGTCACATCATATTTTGTGTGTTATACATTGTATTTCATGAATTGTGACATAGCACAAGTCACTTTTTAGTTTTGTATATTATACAGTGTACTTCGTGAAGTGTGGCATAGCACAAGTCACTTTTTGGTTTTGTATATTATACAGTGTACTTCGTGAAGTGTGGCATAGTACAAGTCACTTTTTAGTTTTGTATATTATACAGTGTACTTCGTGAAGTGTGGCATAGCACAAGTCACTTTTTGGTTTTGTATATTATACAGTGTACTTCATGAAGTGTGGCATAGCACAAGTCACTTTTTTGGTTTTGTACGTTACACAGTGTACTTCATAGTGTGTGGCACAGTACAGGTCACCTTTTGATTTTGTATGTTATACAGTGTACTTTGTGGAGTGTGGCATAGCACAAACCACTTTTTGGTTTTGTACATTATATAATGTACTTCATGGAGTGTGGCATAGCACAAGCCACTTTTTGGTTTTGTATATTATACAGTGTACTTCGTGAAGTGTGGCATAGCACAAGTCACTTTTTAGTTTTGTATATTATACAGTGTACTTCATGAAGTGTGGCATAGCACAAGTCACTTTTTTGGTTTTGTATGTTAACATTGCACTTCGTGGATCGTGGCATAGCACAGGTCACTTTTTTGGTTTTGTACGTTACACAGTGTACTTCATAGTGTGTGGCAGAGTACAGGTCACCTTTTGATTTTGTATGTTATACAGTGTACTTTGTGGAGTGTGGCATAGCACAAACTACTTTTTGGTTTTGTACATTATACAATGTACTTCATGGAGTGTGGCATAGCACAAGCCACTTTTTGGTTTTGTATGTTATATAATGTACTTCATGGAGTGTGGCATAGCACAAGTCACTTTTTGTTTTTGCATGTTATACAATGGAGTGTGGCATTCCATAGGTCACCTTTTGGTTTAGTATGTTGTATAATGTACTTCATGGAGCATGGCATTCCACATGTCACCTTTTGGTTTTGTACTTTCTAATCACTTCTGTGCTAGAAGATTGCAGGTATTTATGAGAAGAAGCTGTGTGGAATCTCAGGTAAACTTTTTTTACTGTAGGTGTTCAGCATTACTAATATACAGTGCCTTCTCTTGGAACGTGTCCATATGATTGACTTCATTTTTGTAATATGAGTGCATATTGTAAGATGAGCATGAGATGTGGTTATCAGGTTGCAGTAGCCCACTTGGATTTATGACCCTTTGATTTATAAGATTCATAAAAATAAGTTGCTGATCTCTTCAGTAGATATGTTTATGTCCAGCTTATCCGTCTACTGATATCACTATTTCTGAGCATAAACCTTATGCCATGACTTATAAAGGAATCCATACTTAAATCCGTTTAGAATTAGTGGGCATATGATGTCTATCAATTATCTGTACATCTGCAGATGAGAAGATTTTCAAACATAACAGTGAAAAGACAGATGCCCTAAAAAAACAAGAGAGCTGTATATGGGACAGTACTGTGACATAACTGCTGTGTGGAATTTTGAGTAACTTTGACGAACAGGAGTTGCAACATGGGTATAATGATACAAGCATTGGAAATGCAAAATGAGAGTGAGCTGCTGAGGAAACGGAATCCAGGAACATCATAACGGTTCCCTACTAGAAGACCGAAGATGCATTCTTTCAAATGTGTCTTGGTCAAACTCAGAAGCCTGAAACTGCAAAATATTGAAACGGCTTTTAAGTGAATTCTTTCCCTGGGAAAGAATTTGCTTGGCCGCTTCGTTACTTTGCCTTTTTCGGCACTGTAGTGCGGTCTTGGAGTTGGTATATTTAAGTAGGGGGGATGTAATGTTTAAAGTGTTTTATTTTATTTATTTTTTTGTTGGAACAGCAAAGAATCGCTGTTCTGACAGTTTGATATTGTAAGCTTTCGCTTACATAGGGTCGATTAATCACCGTTCGCTTTTTTAAGCGTTCAATGATCTAATATAGACCCATCATAAGTGCATTAAGTGGTTGCTTTACACACATGCATACAAATATTTCAAGCATTGCCAGTATACCAAAACACTTGTTCCCATAATAAGTGTCCAGGCTGTTATTAAAAAAATCTAATTTAGTGCTTGCTTTAATGTAGTTTGGTAGTCTGTTCCATGCATAAACTTCTGTCTCAGAGAACCAATTAGTACACTTCTCATTCCTAAATAATCTTCTACATAGGTTGTCTGCTGACTCTACTAATTTTTGATAACCCCAAATATTTCCAGAGGCAGTTGTCTCAAAATCTCTAAATGCCCTATATACCTGAATAAGATCTCCTCTTAGATATCTGTGAGATACTGTGCAAGTTCGGATATTTTAGTCTTCCCTAATAACTTAAATTTTCACATCCCCGGATGCCTTTGGCATATTTCTGCTGCACTCTTTCCAGTTTACTTGTTCTTGTTTTCTTATAGGATTTCCATATTGTTATTCTCTACTCAAGTTTGCGTCTAATGTAACTAACAAACAATGACTTCATCACTTCTGATTTCCTAGACTTTATAAATCTTTTTATATAACCTATAGTTCTATAACTGTCATTAACCATTTATTTGATATGATTAGAAAAACTCATACCTGGATCTATCCATATACCTAGGTCCTTAAATGAATATACAGTTTTAATCACTTTGTGCTGTATTAAATATTCACCTTTCAGTTTATGTCTCCCAAATCTCATATGCTTAGTTTTTGATGTATTTATCAGCATATTATTTTCCTGTGCCCAAATGATCAATTTAGTCAAGATATTTTGCAGGCATCCCTTATCTGTAACACATAATCATTTTACCCAATTTCAGGTCATCTGCATGTAGACTGCAGAACACCTCAGATGAAAAAAATTAGGTCTGAAAGATACAATCTAAACAAGTAAGGGCCTAGTACAGAGCCCTGTGGGTCACCCTGACTGTAACCAAGGATTTCACCTGTCCAATTGCTATATGATACTTGCCCTGTCCTAGTTATAAGCCATGCAGCTATCCATCTTATCAAGAGTACATCAATACCTAGTTCTTCTAATTTATTGATCAGGGTTATGTGTATGACCCTGTCAAATGCTGAAGTTAAATCTATATAAATTACATCACATCACAATTTTTCATTCATAGCTGTAATTATATTGTTATACAACATCATGTTACAGGTGGTAACAGATATGTTTTCAACATATGCATGCTGATATATGGTTTCAAGTCCCAAACTATCCAGTTCAGACAATAACGTATGCAATATTACCTTATCCATTACTTTTCCACAATATGAAAGTAGACTTAAGGGTATAGATGACTCCTTAAAGACAGGTTTAGTAAGCGCATTTCTCCAATCTTGAAGAATATCTCCATATTTATATGACCTAGTGAATAATAGATATAGTGGTACTGTAAGTTCTTGCTGAAGTGTTTTCAGGTCATTATTACTAATTCTGTCTTCTCCCTGTGCTTTGTTCGATCCAGTTTGTGCAGTTCTTTTTCAGTCTAATTTAATTTGATTCCTGTACCTGAGGTTACCTGGATGTCACTAGGACAAGTTATCACCCCCTTTTGGAGCCAAACTGTTTTGCAGAAGATTTTGTAAATATATCTATAATCTGTTGTATCTGAGAATACATTTTAGAACCTGCACACACTTTATCAATTTGTATGTCTTTACTCCTTCCACATCTTATGTGTCTATGAAAAGGTTTCCTATTATGCCCAATATCTTTATATAAATTTTCTTCAAATTTTTCTTGATCTTGTCTCTCACTATGCTTAATTCGTTTGTCCAGCTTGTTTATTTCAGTTTTTAAAGTTGTAGTTTGAGCTCTCTTCCATTTGTTATATTTTTGTCTCTCATCTTAATCAGGTATCTTGTTATTATGGAAATATATCCCCCTGACGTTGTATACCTAGATCCTGATGTTAAACATGTTTTTTGATTTTTTTGCACTCAAAACTTTTCACATTCCATTTGCAGTTTTTCCACTAAACACGTCACCCCAGTTAGTTTTACATAGTGACTGTTTTGCTTTCATATAATCTGTAATTAACCTTCTGTGCATTGGTTTAGATTTCAGATTGATTATAAAGAGCATTGTCCATATTTCTCTTTCTAATGGCATAATGATGTTCATACATCCTGTTTTTAAGTTGCCTGTTGGTCTTCCCAATATAAAATGAAAAACAGGTGGAGCATTTTGCA
This sequence comes from Protopterus annectens, assembly GCF_019279795.1. Taxonomy (NCBI): domain Eukaryota; kingdom Metazoa; phylum Chordata; order Ceratodontiformes; family Protopteridae; genus Protopterus; species Protopterus annectens. Next base: position 511,586,279 of record NC_056743.1, on the reverse strand, counting down.
ACTGAAAATGCCTGGAGCATGCCACCTCTTGTTCTGGGTTACAATATCAAATTCTGGCCCCTCTGATATGTATTTACAAACATTGCAGCTTTTGCATTTAATAGTACCTGTGTTAACTTGGGGCTTTTTTCTTGGTCTACTTTCTAACATTTCTTTGAAATTCCTTGCTCTTGTGTTAACAAAAATGGGGGCTTCTCCTACTACCATCTGAAGATCACTGTTAGAAACTAATACTCTCCAGTTGTTGGACACTATATTTTTGATTTCTTTGCTGTCTATGTTAAAGGTTAGCAACACTGACGTAACACAAGAGCAAAGAATTTCAAAGAAATGTTAGAACGTAGACCAAGAAAAAAGCCCCAAGTTGAGTGCTGCTTGTTTTTTATACTTGATTTTGACTGGCATTCCAGTAATGTATTTAAAAAGTAATATAGTTTTTCATGCCTCACAACCTTTTTGTTTCCATCTAGACATTAAGTCAGTTGTCATGTTACCAGTGCATTGAAATATTTTTTTCCTTCTACACTTCATTTTGTCTTCATTGGGCTCTCATAATGATGATTTGGCACCCAACATAGTCGGCCTTAGGCATAGGTCAACTAGGTGGCCACCTAGGGCGCCGGTCTAGTAGGGGCGCTTTTCCAGTATTTATTTGGTATAGGTAGACCAGGATAGGGGCACCGGGTGGTGTGGTGGGGGCGCCATGGAGCCCTTTTACCTAGGGCACCAGTTAACCTAAGGCCGCTCCTGGCACCCAGGGCAGCATATTTAATTAAAGTCCCAGTTTTTGTGTTTTTGAGCATTGCTCTACCCCTTTCCAGTTGGCCACGCTCCTTCCTGTTGGCCACACCCATTCAGCTGTCTCCTACAGCCCCCCATTTGATTTGAAGTCATCAGCCACCACTGCAAATATTGCAAAATATCTGCTGTGGAAATTCTCTTCCCTAACCTTGACAAATGCATGCTATCCTGTCTGAACACATGTTCCCAAAACTAAGCTTGGATGCTCTACATATTTCCATTTTTTTAAAACAGGACATTTTTTTCCATATAGGTATTTACCCCAAAAATCTTTTCATTCACTGTGACCTGACAATTATTTCTGTATGTGATTTGTGAAAAATACATCCTAACACCAATACAAGCTATACTGTCTACCATGCTTTGGTAAAGGAATGCAGAGAAGGAATGACATTACTTGGAGAGGTGCAGAGATATATTGATGAAAAGAATCTAAGAAAGAGGACTATCTTCAAAGGGAAACTGAGGAATAGCAGTGAGGATGATAACAAGTGAAGGAACACCAAGAAACTGGTCACAGCACAGGGCATAAAGCTGAGGGAAAAGTCTGAGAAGTTATTTTCTAAGGCTGACATGACCTGACATAGTCTACACTAACAATATCTGTCAAGGATGAGTATAGGATCCAGGTGAGAATGTCAGGAAAGTGATTACGGCAGACTGGAGAAGGAGAGTTAAATTTGAGAAAAGAGAAGGGTGGGCACTCGCACATAAAAGGGTCAGAGAAGGAGGGGCACTCACACATGAAAGGGACAGAGATGGTGGGGGCACTCACACATGAAAGGAACAGAGAAGGTGGGCACACTAGCACATGAAAGGGACAGAGAAGGTGGGCACACTAGCACATGAAAGGGACAGAGAAGGTGAGGGCACTCACACATGAAAGGGACAGAGAAGGAGGGGCACTCACACATGAAAGGGACAGAGAAGGTGGGGGCACTCACACATGAAAGGGACAGAGAAGGAGGGGCACTCACACATGAAAGGGACAGAGAAGGTGGGCACACTAGCACATGAAAGGGACAGAGAAGGTGGGGGCACTCACACATGAAAGGGACAGAGAAGGTGGGCACACTAGCACATGAAAGGGACAGAGAAGGTGGGGGCACTCACACATGAAAGGGACAGAGAAGGTGGGCACACTAGCACATGAAAGGGACAGAGAAGGTGAGGGCACTCACACATGAAAGGGACAGAGAAGGAGGGGCACTCACACATGAAAGGGACAGAGAAGGTGGGGGCACTCACACATGAAAGGGACAGAGAAGGAGGGGCACTCACACATGAAAGGGACAGAGAAGGTGGGGGCACTCACACATGAAAGGGACAGAGATGGTGGGGGCACTCACACATGAAAGGAACAGAGAAGGTGGGCACACTAGCACATGAAAGGGACAGTGAAGGTGAGGGCACTCACACATGAAAGGGACAGAGAAGGTGGGGGCACTCACACATGAAAGGGACAGAGAAGGTGGGCACACTAGCACATGAAAGGGACAGAGAAGGTGGGGGCACTCACACATGAAAGGGACAGAGATGGTGGGGGCACTCACACATGAAAGGAACAGAGAAGGTGGGCACACTAGCACATGAAAGGGACAGTGAAGGTGAGGGCACTCACACATGAAAGGGACAGAGAAGGTGGGGGCACTCACACATGAAAGGGACAGAGAAGGTGGGGGCACTCACACATGAAAGGGACAGAGAAGGTGGGGGCACTCACACATGAAAGGAACAGAGAAGGTGGGTCACTCTCACATGAAAGGGGAGTTGGCAGTGTTGTGGCACTGGTATTATGGTGCTTGGTGGTTCTGAACAAAGGAAGTTAGGTGGGATGGGATAGCATAAAGGAGGTGAAAAAACTTGTTGTGGATTCAGTCTGTCAGACCTTACCTCCAAATACTGAAGAAGCTTTATTTATTTGATTTTTCTAATTTGTTTACTAGGTGGGTGTACTATTCCTAGGACCAAATGGCAGTGCATTTCTAGTGATGTTTAATTATGGTGATTTATGTTCGTCATTATTTACAGCAAACATTTCACATGAAACAGTTCATTATTTATAGTATTATAACAAACATCTTTTTCTGCAGAGAGCGATGTCAGCAAGCAGTTCAAAATATCCAAGTTTTACAGCTAGACTTTTACATCAGCTGCAGAAGATGTGATATGCCAGCAATGAATTCAGTCCAGGCTTGACATTATTTTATTTATATATATATATATATATATATATATATATATATTATATATAATGTATATATATATATATATATATATATATATATATATATATATATATACATTTTTTCACAGATATGAGTTAGCACAATTCAACAAAATAATAGAAATGCGGCATGTAAACTGAATTAAGACTAACAGCTTTGAGAATAATAGCAGAGATAAGGGTTCATAGGTAGATACTAGGCTATCTGCCCTAGGGCATTTATAAGCCTAGCCAGAGTGTATTTGGCTTCTGCCTCCCTATTAGATTAGCCTACTGTGCCTCTGTAAAGTAGGTCACAGAAGGTACCCTTTTAAGATTAGTTTACTGTGCCTCTGTCTAACAGGGACACAGGAGAGATCCCAGGGGTGAATTTGCGATTTCCCATCCACGTGTCCAAATTTTGCTTAAAGAGGGTCAGCGAGGGTCTATGTCTAACATGAATTGGGATTCTATTCCAGAGTGAGGGGAGCCTCTGGGAAATAAATTTGTCCCTCCAGCATATCCTATTTATTTTTGTGCTGAGGTTTAGGTCCCTGGAGTGTGCAGCTCTAAGGGACCTGGATTTTTTGAGGGGGAGCATGTCCATTAATTCTGGGTTTGACATGGCTTTGTATGTCAGGCATAGATTGCCTCTTAGTAGGCGGTAAGCAACTGAGTAGAGCTGGAGTTTCTTTAGTCGAGCTGCAGAGGACATCTGTTTGTAGCCCATGATCCTCTTGGTGAGGTACTTTTGGGGTCTCTCCAGTTGCTGCAGGTGTCGGGTAAGGTACATCCCAAAAGGGGCATTGTATTCATTTATGGGCCTGATGAGTGATGAGTAGAGGGGCACAATGACCTCTCTTGATCTAGATGCGAACCCTTTCGTGATAAGGTGGGCTATATAGAAGGTCTTTCTAACCACTTTGGCAATGTGATTATCAAAGGAGAGATTACTATCTATGTTGGTCCCCAAATCTCTAATTACTTCTTCCGTACTTAATGGATTACCACCTATGTGGTAATTTGTGGGCACCTTGTTTTTCCCAAAGGGGATGACTATGCACTTTTTAGCATTTAGCTTGAGGCCGTGGTTCTGGCACCAAGCATCCATCTCTGTGAGACCCTTTTGGAGGATGCTTGTGTCAGCTGGAGATTCGATTATGGCCCCAGTTTGCAGTCATCTGCGAACTTTGTCAGCCATAATCCCCCCATGTTAGCCTGAACCTCAGAGAAGTATATACCGAACAAGAGAGGTCCCAGAACTGAGCCCTGTGGGACGCCACTTGTAACTGGTTTGGATTCGGACATGGCACCTGCAATTCTGACCATGTGGGTTCTATCTCTGAGCCAGTTTGCAACCCATCTTGTGATATAGGGGTTGATATTTAAGCTGGTAAGCTTATTTATGATGCCCGAGTGGGGTATTGTGTCGAAGGCTTTTGTGAGGTCCAGGTAGGCTGTGTGGACTACCTTGCCCTCATCTATGGCTTTGGTTACTGTTTCAAAGAAATCAACTAGGTTTAAGAGGCAAGATCTGCCCTTAACAAAGCCGAATTGGGTAGGGTCCAGTGTCTGGAGGCTCCCAATGTCTTTGTTTATGAGTTCCATGATAATACGCTCAATAGCTTTACAGACCAGACTAGTCAGGCTTATGGGGCGATAGTTTCCGGGGTCCGTTGTGGCACCACCTTTGTGGAGTGGGACCACTGTAGCTGTACGCCATTCTTTGGGTACATATCCTGTAGTAAGGCTAAGTTTGAACAGTGACTTAATGTGAGGGTTCAGTTCTTCTTGGAGCTCATGTAAGACACAACCTGAGACACTGTCCGGTCCCATAGATGCTGTGTTTTTTGCTTTGGAGAGGGCAGCTTTCACCTGTGCATCTGTGATGTCAGGGAGGTTACATTCAGTTGGGATAGGCGTTTGCTCCTTTGGGGGGAAGGGGGGGAGAAGTTTGCACTGAATCTGTCTGCCAGGATGTTGGCTATGTCTGTAGGTTCAGTATATTTTGTACCGTTATGCAACAATTCAGAGCATATTTGGGAGTTTCTGCCCATGTTTCTGACATAACTAAAGAAGGCCTTGTGATTATCTTTAGTGTCTAGGGCAATTTTTCTTTCGAAACTGGCCTTTGATGATTTTATGAGGGATCGAAGTTTCTTGCTAATACTGATCAGAGATGCCTTCCCTTTTTGGGATTTTGCTCTGTCATGTAGTAGCTTCCTCCTTCTGTTGTATAGCTTATTTATGGCTGGGGTCCACCAGACCAGTCTCCTGTTTTTGGAGGAGTGAGTCTTGGTTTTATTTGGGATAGCACGATCCATGCATTCCTGCAGGTGCTCATAGAATGCATTTGTAAAGGATTCTGCGGATTGGGCTGTATTATCCTCTGGCCCAGGGGCTTAGAAGGATTCCACCTCAGTCTTGAGAAGTGCAAAGTTGGCTTTGGAGAAATTCTTTACAGTGATTTCCTTGGCTGGGGGTGGGGATGGGATATGGATGCTAAGGGAAATTTGTTTATGGTCTGATCTTACCAATGAGGGGTTTACCTCTGGTGTGGAACATAGAGTCCCCATGTTGGTGATGACCAGGTCCAATATGTTGTTCCCTCTTGTGGGAGTGATGACCAGCTGTTCCATTGTTTTAGAGTTTATAAATTCAAGGAACCGTTGGGCGAGGGTGTTTGGGCTTGAGTAGTTTTCCCAGTCAATGTTTGGGTAGTTGAAGTCACCCAATAACATAGTGTTTGGAGAGACCTTCATATTCTCCAGTGTTCTCAGAAATGCCAAGTGGGGTTCCTGTAATAGGGAGGGTGTTCTGTAGCAGGCTACAAACTGAAAGGCAGTTTTGGCTACTGTTAGTTGCACATGGATGGTTTCCGATGCTTCGTGCAGTGCCACTAACCTGGAGGTGTAGGTATCTTTTATGAATATAGATACTCCCCCACCTTTTGTGCTTCGGTCCGAGTTTTGGGGCCGAAACGCATGGTATCAGTTATAACCTGGTAGTGCTTGGGTGCTCTCAGGAGCCTTGAACCAGGTTTCTGTTACTGCACAGACATCGATTTTCTCCATACTGAGGAGAGTCTCGAGTGCATGCATCTTGAGGTTTAGACTTCTGGCATTGAGTAGCATTACCTTTAGTTTTTTTATCTTTGGGTTGTCTATGGAGGTTGGTTTGTCCTTTGAGCCTTGCCTAAAAAAGGGACTATGGGGGTGGCAAGAGCCTTGGCCAGTATACGAAAGCCTAAGGGTGACATGTGCAAGCCATCCCTAGCGAAACAACGTGGCTTGTCGAGCATGTCATCCCAGGCTGACAGACACTGGATCCCCTTTGAATGACACCAATACTTTAGCCAATTGTTGAAACTGATCATTTTGTCTTTATACTGTGGCATCATTCTTGGTGAGGGCAAGATGCTACTCAAGGTCAGGGACATACCAGCCTGGGCTACATGGTCAGAGAGCTCCTCTATGTCTCTTTTCATGTAGTCCAGGGAGGTACATCTCAGGTCATTCACACCAGCATGGACAATGACAGAGTCATACTTGTACTTGCTTTGGAGAGACCTGAGTGCTTGCGTTATGTGGCGGATCCTGGCACCCGACAGGCAGCTTACAGTGACCTTCTCCTTGTTCAGTCTGGTGAGTGGAACGTCAGTGTGCTGGATAATAGAGTCCCCTATAATAATTGTATTTGGTGTGTTGTTTGGCCTTATGGGCCGTGACTGTGAGGCACACTGATTTTGTGACGTATGTGATTTGTGGGTATTGTTGAGGGCTGGCTGTTGCTTGGATATCTGCTTAAGAGGTCTTTGCTGTTTAGGCAGATTTCTATTTAGAGCCTCCGAGTATGATTTTGTGTGTTTATGTGTTGGGTATGCAGATGCAATAGGTTTGTGTGAGACTGGATTTGTGGTGTGGGTGGTTACCTTTTCCTCCTGACTGACTGTGCCAGTATTGGGTTGAGAGAGCTCTGCCTCCAGTTTGGCTGTGTAACTGCATCTCTCACATGTATTAGAGTTTGTTGGAAGGAGGAGAGGGTTGTCTGTGTACATAAGGCAATTGTAACATTGTAACAAGGGTCTGAAGAATTAATAACAGGGGAGTTAATGCCAAATAAAACAGTAAAGTTACTCAGAGTTATAGAAGTATGGTATGTAGGATGTGTTATTTAAGGGACTTTGTGATTCAATTTGCTTAGACCAGGGACGGATTGAAATTGAATTATTTTGGGGAAAGCAGTTCTACCAAAACAGAGAGAGAGAGAGAGATCCCAATGTGCTTGAGCATGCAGAAATAAATCATATGATAGGAGATGAAGCATATTTATTTTATTTATTTATTTTACATTTTATTTTACATTTGTTGACTGGGCTAGTCTAGCTGGATACATGTCCATTTTCAATAGAGGCCCGGGGAGAAAAGCACCAAAGGCATATGGAATAGAAAAAATAAAAAATGCAAAATATAAAATATAAAACTATAGTATAAGATCTACAAAGGGGTAACAGTAAAGATACATGCAAAAAACTAAATTAGAAAGTGGTAGGAGTTTAAGTAAGCAAAAATGGGATGCAGGCAGATTCATTTTGCCATTTCATTTTCCTAACTTGCATGGCCCGTTTTTAAATGAAAATCTCCTTAATGTGCTGTTTTAGCTACATAGACATTATTATGGCCGTCAGTGAACTTTACCTTTGGTGAAATTACCTATGGGAAATTCTGGGCATGCATCCACTGACTGTAATCGCAGCATTACCACACATCTGGAGCTTTTCCATTAAAATCTATGGAAACACTCCTACACTAACCCTAAAGTGATGTCAAAGAGGCGTGAAGAAAATATATGTGGCTGCGTTTGTAATAAAACATTATAAAGCTTTTAATTAAGACATACACTATATAAATTATGAGTACTGGGGGATTTGCAGCAGTTAATCTATTACATACTATAATGCATGTCAAACATTTTAAACACTTTAAATTATTCTGGCTATATTATCCAGTCTAGTTTCAGTTTGTGTTTTTCCTCCCTTTTGCATACATGAATATATATATTTCTATAAAGGAATGGTACCGCAGCAGTTTCAGACCCATTTCTTCTCATACCTGTCAAGAATGCATGTTTAACTCAAATTTACCACATACCTTTATACCTTTAACAATATTTAGTGGTAAAACATTACCTGATTTTGTTGCCTTGATCATTGTCTGGTTGTTAAAATCTAAGACAAGTTTTAAAATGAACTATTCCAGCAGTTGTCACTGTACCTCACTTTGTGGGACATTCCCAAAACTAATAGTTGCAATCTTCCTGTTGTCAGGAAATTAAATTAACTGAATAATCATATGTTTCCCTACAAAACCTAGAGGTATTTGAAAAATATAAAAAAGAAATATGGACATGGGAAAGAAAGAGAGAGAGATTTGATATGGTGCAATATTTATGCAAAGGAGAAAGCCAAGTTAATTAACATACAGAAGGCAGTTTCAAAGATATTCGAAGAAAAATGCAGGCAAAGGAATCCAGATATGGAAAATTTCACAATAAAAGATTTAATGTAGAAAAGATTATTAGTAAAGTAGACATTAAAGAAACAGAAGTTGAAGTTATGGAGTGCCTGTGAAGTGAAGGATTTAATGTAGAAGGCCTAAAACAGACTACATCACAGCATGATGGAGTGAGTCCCCAGAATAAGGAAAAGCAAGAAGATCAGGAGACGTGAAGAAGAAATATGGACATGGGAAAGGAAAAGAGATTTAATATGGTGTAATATTTATACAAAGGAGAAAGCAAAACTAATACAAAAACTGCAGCACCAAAGATATTTGAAGAGAAATACAGGCAAAGGAATCCAGATATGGAAAACTTTGCAATACAAAAAGTAAGAAGACTAAGTGAAAAAGTAGAGAAAGAGATTAGTAATGGAGACGTCAAAGAAATAGAAACTGAGGTAATGGAACAGCTGCAAAGAGAAGGATTCAGTGCAAAAAATCAAATGCAGAAAGCACCACAACAGGATGTCCAAATTAAGGGGAAAGAAGTGGAACAGGAAGCAACAGGTCAGGTGCCATATCAAGATGTTTTGAAGCCTTCCACAGGAAACCAGTATAAAAGTTCAATTGAAGCTGGACAGGAAGGAAAGGAACAGGAAACTGTGGAAACTCTGATGCAGTCAGAGGAGTGATAGGCCAGTGAGTTCCTATATGACAAAACAACAGATGACACAAGATGAAATTGAAGAGAATGTGCCACAAGAAGATGTTATAGAACTTTCTATAGAATCCCCGCAGGAAATGGAAAACAAGGGATGTGCCCTCAGTATGGAAGAAAAGGAGTTAAGAGAAGAGTTGCTTGATTTAATAGACAAAGACAGATATATCAAGATCAATGAGGAAAAATAGACTGCAGAAGGTTAATAACACCCCAAAAGTCAGAAGCTTGATAAAACAAATGAACACAGTAATTAGGACTGTCCGTAGAGATTTATGTGATATAACAGAAGTAAACAGAATGTGCTGCTAAATTAATAACTGATAAAATTCTACCATAGGAACATAGGGTAGCGAGGAAAAACGGGGGGGGGGGTGAAAGCGAATACCATCATGGAAATATCAAATAAAGAAAACTATAAAGCAGCTAGGACAAGAATTGTCATTGTTAGGAGATTATAGAAGAAGGAACAGATCAACAAAAATATTAAGAAAGATAGATGTGATAAAAACAATGCGCAGTATTAAAACAGACCAGGATCAATTATGCACTATTGGAGATTAACTAAAAATTTCAAAACAGGCGGAAAGACTCAGAAGATACAAAGATAAATATAAGAGAAAAGCACAAAATAAGCAATTTACTGATGACCCAAAAAAGTTTTATAAAGAATTGGGAAATAAGGTAAAAGGAATTGATAGACCGCCAAAAAAAGAGGAAGTAGATACATTTTGGAGAAGTATCTATGAAGATCCTGTGGAACATAACAAAGATGGTAAATGGATAGAAGAAGTAAAAGAAAGAATAAGACGTTTAAAGGTACAGGATATGAAATGGGATGAAATAGCCAGAGAGACTGAAACAAAGTTGAGAAAAGCCTCTAATAGGAAAACCCCAGGCCCAGATGCAGTACCTAACTTTTGGCTTAAAGTATTAACTTCTTTACATGAGGATCTAGCCATAAGTAAAAACTATTTATATGCGTACCACACTGGTTAACAACAGGAAAAACAATTCTCTTACTTAAGAGTGAACCTGCAAGCTACCCTAAAAATTATAGACCAATAACTTGTCTTCCGTCGATGTATAAACTATATACGGGGATTGACGCCAACAGAGTTTATAGTAATTTAGAAGAAAACTCAATTATGGCAGTAGAACAAAAGGGCAATAAAAGAAAGTCATATGGAACAAAGGATCATTTGTTGTTAAAGTTATAGTGGAGAACTCTAAGAAAGGCAAGAATCTAAGTATGGCATGGATTGACTATAAAAAAGCATTTGATAGTATCCCACATTCATGAATAAAAGAGTGCTTAAAAATGTATAAGGTACATCCTACACCGATTGATTACATTACAGTAACCATGAAAAAGTGGCAGACCACTTTGCAATTAAGCCATGATAAAGGACAGATTATTATCCTAGGGATAAAAATCCAAAGGGGGATATTCCAGGGTGACCCCCTGTCACCGTTGCTATTTTGCCTTGCCATTAATCCATTAAGCTGTTTACTTAACAGCTTCGGTCATGGCTATAATTTGGCTTCTAGAAAACAGCAAAGTATAATGACTTCTCATCTTCTCTTTGTCTATAATTTAAAATTGTATGGCTCACCAGATGAGAAGTTGAAGGCGCAGCTGCAAGTTGTCAAAACTTTTTCAGGTGATATTGGAATGTCATTTGGTCTTGACAAATGTGCAAAAGCAACCTTTAAAAAAGGAAAATTGCAGCATCAGGAAAACATCAGTTTGGGGCAAGAATGTGATATAAAAGAACTTGAGCAAGAGAGGGTGTTTAAATACTTGGGAATTGATGAAGGATCAGCAATAAAACATGAACAAATGCGAATAAAGCTTAGTAAGGAGTACTTTAGAAGACTTAAATTAATCCTGAAAACAGCACTGACACCTAGGAACAAGATCCAAGCTATAAATCAGTTTGCTCTTCCTGTCCTAACTTATAGTTTTGGAGTGATTGACTGGCCCAAAAAGTGTTGGATAGATTGGATATTAAAACAAGAAGGACGATTCATGCTCACCAAATGATTTATAAAAATCAATGTATACCAAGATTATATATTGCCCATTCTGAAGGAGGGATGGACCTCCTTGAAATTGATTACATGTATAGATCTGCAATCGTGGGACTCCACACATATCTACTGACCTCACAAGATCCAAATGTGGTGAAAGTTTTGAAACATGAGAAGAATAAATCTAAGATGACATCTATGCTTAATTTAGCAGAAGCATATTGACGTCAAGCAGAAATTGAAATCAAACCAGAAGTGGATAAAAACCAGGCAGCAACTGAATGTGCTAAAAAACAAAAGAAAGAATATAAGGTGAAGGACCAGATGAGAAGGCAAGAAATGTGGAAAAAACATAAATATAGTTGCAAGTATAGAAAACTTCTGTAAGAGCCTCATGTTGATCAAGAACGAACGCAGGAATGGTTAAGGAGAGGTGAATTTATATCAAGAAATGAAAGGTTAATATAGGCAGCCCAAGATAGTGGGCTACATACACATTGGTTTACTAAGTCTATTGAACATGTGGGAGAAACAGATATATGTAGTTTTTGTGGAACCGAACTGGAAACAGTCACACACCTTATTGCTGGATGTGACTCTCTTATGGCAGAGGGACTGTATACTGAAAGCCATAATAATGTGGTGAGAATCTTACACTGGAGATTGTGCAAACATTATGGTATCAAATTGGCTGAAAAGCACTGGAAACATGAGCCACAGAGAATCATAGAAAATGATGAAGTTTAAATCACATGGGATCACTCATTACCAACAGTCCAAAAGATAGATGCCAGAAAACCGGATATAGTGGTCCAAGAAAAGAAGACAAAAGTAGCATTGATCATTGAAGTCGCCACACCTAGTGACTACAGTGTCTTGCGTACAGAGAGACACAAAGTCATAAAATACCTCGATCTGCAGGCAGAAATGAGAGCCATGTGGAAGAAAGATACCCATTCGGTTCCAATAGTAGTACAAGAAACGGGTCTTATAAAAAAGAATTTACAATCGTATTACAACCCAAGACTGGAACTGACAGTCAAGAGGAGAAGGAAAATACTTGCAACACACCGCCAGTCTCACAAAGACCTACTAAACCAACACCGGCTAATAACACACACAAATACGCGAAAACATACTCGGAGGCTCTAAATAAAAATCTGCAAAAGCAACAGAGACCTCTAAAGCAGACGTCCAAGCAACCTCCACACCCCATCATAACCATGAAACACATACTTCACATAATCAGTGTGCCATGCAATCACAGCCCTTAAGGCAAAAAAAACATACACAACACAGTAGTAATAGGCGACTCTATAGTCAGGCACACTGATGTCCCACTAACTAGGCTGGATAAGGAGATGGTTACAGTTAGCTGTCTGTTGGGCGCCAGGATCCGCCACATAACAGAAGCACTCAGGTCACTCTAGAACAAGTACAAATATGACTCTGTCATTGTCCATGTTGGTGTGAATGACGTGAGACATACCTCCCTGGACTACATCAAAAGAGACATGGAAGAGTTCTCTGATCACGTAGCCCAGGCTGGTATGACTCTGACCCTGAGTAGCATCCTGCCCTCACCAAGAATGATGCCACAGTATAAAGAAAAAATGATTAGTTTCAACAATTGGCTATGTTTCTGGTGTCATTCAAAGGAGATCCAATATCTGTCCACCTGGGATGACATGCTCGATAAGCCATGTTGCTTTGCAAGAGATGGCTTGCACCTGTCACCCTTAGGCTTTGGAATACTGGCCAAGGCTTTTGCTGCCCACATAGTGCCTTTTTTAGGCAAGGCTCAAAAGACAAACCCACCACCGTAAATAGCACAAGTAACCAAAAACTGAGGGTAATGCTACTCAACGCCAGAATTCTAAACCTCAAAATGCATGCACTCGAGTCACTCCTCAGTATGGAGAACATCGATATCTGTGCAGTAACAGAAACCTGGTTTAAGGCTCAAGAGACCACCCCAGCACTACCAGGCTATAACTCATACCATACTTTTCGGCCACAGAACCTGGACCGAAACACAAAAGGTGGGGGTGTATCCATATTCATCAAGGACACCTACATTTCCAGGTTAGTGGCACAGCACAATGCCTCAGAGATCATCCATGTGCAACTAACAAAAACTGCAATTCAAATGGTAGCTTGCTACAGATCTCCCACCATGACCCAAGACCCCCATTCCGCATCTCTGGAGACACTGGAAAATGTGAAGGTCCTACCAAACTCCCTAATATTGGGTGATTTCAAATACCCAAACATTAAGTGGGAGAACTACTCAAGTAGTAACTCCCTTGCCCAACTCTTCCTAGAATTTATAAACTCGAACACCCTGGATCAACTGCTCAACACCCCCACCAGAGGTGACAACATATTGGACCTGGTCATCACCAACATGGTGTTCTACACCGGAGGTCAAACCCTCACTGGTTAGATCAGACCATAGACTAATCACTCTGGATATCCACATTCCGCCCCTACCCCCAATCAAGGAAACCACTTTGAGAAACTTTTCAAAAGTAAACTTCACGTTACTTAAGACCGAGGTGGAAAGGTTCACAGCCCCCATGCTAAAGGACAATGCTGTCCAAGCTGCTGAATCCCTTACAAAGGCACTCTATGAGCACCTGTAAGAATGCATGGATCGTGCTATCTCAAGCAAAACAAAGACTCAGTCCTCCAAGAAAAGGAAACCAGTCTGGTGGAGCCCTGCCATAAACAAGCTATACAATAGAAGGAGGAAACGAGTGCAGAAAAGAGTAAAATCCCAAGAAGGAAAGACATCCCTGATCAGTATCAGCAAGAAACCACAATCCCTCATAAAATCATCCAAGGCTAGCTTTGAAAGAAAAATTGCCAAGGACTCCAAAGATAACCACAAAGTGTTCTTTAGCTATGTCAAGAACCTAAGTGGAAACTCTCAGATATGCTCTGAGTTAGTGCAGAATGGCACAAAATACACTGAACCGACTGATATTGCCAACATTCTGGCAGACAGGTTTAGTGCAAACTTCACCTCCCTCTCACCCCCTAAAAGGTCCATAACCATACCAGAAGAGTGTAGTGCCCCAGCAATAACTGGCACTCAGGTTAAAACAGCCCTATCCAAAGACAAAAATACAGCTTCAATGGGACCAGACGGTGTCCCAGGCTGTGTCTTACACGAGCTCCAAAATGAACTAACCCCTCACCTAAACACACTGTTCAAACTCAGCCTCTCTACAGGGTACATACCCATAGAGTGGAAACAGTTATCCTGCTCCACAAAGGTGGAGCCACAACGGACCCCGGGAACTATTACCCTATAAGCCTGACTAGCCTGGTCTGCAAGGCTATGGAGCACATCATCATGGAATTCATTAACAGAGACAATGGGAACCTTCAAACATTGGACCTTACCCAGTCTGGCTTTGTTAAGGGCAGATCATGCCTCCTAAACTTGGTGGACGTCTTTGAGACAATTACCAAGGCTTTAGATGAGGGAAAGGAGGACCACACAGCCTACCTAGACCTCGCAAAGGCTTTCGACACCATTCCCCATTCTGGTATTATATACAAGCTCACCAGCATGAACATAAACCCCTATGTCACGAGATGGGTTGCCAGTTGGCTCATGGATAGAACCCACACGGTGAGAGTTTCAGGCTCTAGGTCCGACTCTAAACCAGTAACAAGTGGTGTTCCCCAGGGCTCAGTCCTGGGACCCTCCTGTTTGGTATATACTTCTCAGAGGTACCGGCAAACACAGGAGGAATATAGCTGACCAAGTTCGCAGACGACTGCAAACTGGGGGCCATAATTGACTCTCCAGCTGATACAGACATCCTCTAGAAGGGTTTCACTGAGACAGATACCTGGTGTCAAAATCATGGCCTTAAACTAAATGCAAAAAAATGCATAGTCATCCCCTTTGCAAAAAACAAAGTACCCACGAACTACCACATACGTGGTAGTCCCCTAAATACAGAAAATGTAATAAGGGATCTGGGGACCCATGTAGATAGTAATCTCTCCTTTGGTAATCATATTGCCAAGGTGGTTAGAAAATTCTTCTATGTGGCCCACCTAATCACAAAAGGGTTTGCATCTAGAACAAAAGAGGTTATTGTGCCCCTCTACTCATCACTCATCAGAACCATCATAGAGTACAACGCCCCATTTGGGATGTACCTTACAAGACACCTGCAACAGCTGGAAAGACCACAGAATTACCTCACCAAGAGGATTACTGGCCTCAAACATATGCCCTATGCAGCCCGACTGAAGAAACTCCAGCTGTACTCGGTTGCATACCGCTTATTCAGAGGTGATCTCTGCCTGACATACAAGGCCATGTCCAACCCAGAATTGATGGACATGCTCCACCTAAAAAAAACAAATCCCCAAGAGCCACATGCTCTAGGGATCTAAACCTCACCGCAATGATAAATAGGACGTGCTGGAGGGATAGATTCCTGTCCCAGAGACTCCCCATGCTTTGGAACATGATTCCAATCTGCATAAGGCAGAGCCCCTCACTAATACTCTTCAAGAGTAACCTTGAAGAGTGGATGAGAAACAGAAAATTTACCCTGTGGATCACTGCAGTGTCTCTGCTGGACAGAGGCACAGGGAACTAATGACTCTGCTGGACCGAGGCACAGAGAACTAATCTAAGGGTGCGGCAAAAGCCAACACATTCTGGCTATGCTTATAGATGCCCTTGGGCAGATATCCTAGTACTTACTTATGAACCTATTTAGATATGTTACCAATTCATGTAACTCCGTACGAATTGCAGAAGGAGTCATTACTGAGCACATTGCGTGTGCTGCGAAGAGCACTTTTGGCTAACATCAAAGAGTGAAACGATACTAATTTCATGAACTTTAATCGTACTTTGACTTAGGAATGGGGTCCATTCCCATCATGGTATTAGAAACAGAAAAGACTTGGAGAAATTAAAAAAAAATAGGAAAAACACTAATTGGCAGTGTAATTACATGAATGATTATACAGAACAATGAGGTATTACTTATGTTAATTAAACATAACCCTGTCTTCCTACAAAAAATTTAAATCAGCCTGTTAAATGAACAGTATAGCTGAGATGGATATTAAAAGTGGGTACTTGCTGACTATATTTACTGCCTTAAAGCAGTAGAATTAACCGGAAGGTTTGCAATGTCCGAGTTTGTAGTATCTCCTGTTTCCCCTCTACTTCTTCAAGATACTACAAACTCAAAGAAAGTTTATATAAGTAGTATGGGTGTGATGAAAATAGCCTACCATGGCATGGGGAGGGGGGGCAAATCCCCCCCTCAAAAAATACTGAGAGCTGTAACAGTGAGTTTTGGAACAGAAGTCACTGTTTTTGTTTAACTCAGAGTCTATCTTTCAAAGTGTCTGGATTCTCAAACTCGGGTATTGCACTTCTGATAGCAATCCATGGAATGCCATAATGCCATCCTCCACAACCAGTTCAATTTTTCTGGACCCCTGTATATCTGAATGCCATTTTCTACCCTCGTTTACTGCAAGAGTTGCCACTTTTACCTTTCCAGGTGAGGCAACGAGTTTGTTACAGCACGCGTCTTATTTTATGATAAACAGAGAGCACTGAGTGGGAATAATTTATGAAGTGCTTATTTGCCAAACTTAAAACCTGTCACAAAACACACAATATTACCAAAGCTGCAGTGTTTGATAAAAAAAATCCGCATGCCTTTATTTGTGGTACCCATAGGCATATCAAAGAAGTGAAGCTCTGAAAGAAGAAAACGTAACTTTTGCAGATGAAAGCTGTCGCCCAGTTTTTTTTCACTTTGTGTCTCTGTGGTTACTTCATTAGCAGTAACCACAGCGCTGGTGCCACTCCCCTACTGATCACCAAGCCTAGGTATTACTGGGACTGCTTTCATCAAAGATGGCTGAACAGCGGTGTCCATAGCTCATTATCAATGCAGCCTGTGCATAGCTCAATAACAGTATGTCACTAAAAACATTGATATTCTCACAGCCAGAAGGTAGAAAGGAAAATGAGGAGAGGAATATGACTACTGAACACAGAATCTATGTGAAAATGGGACATTTAATATCCTACCGCTATGAAGACTGAGAACCATGAAGTACAGCTGAAAATAGTACTGTCCAGTGGGATCAGTATAGCTATCAGCCACATTTCTTAGCAGTAGACACAGCGAGGAGAGAAATACTAGAAGGGCAACTGACAAACTTTGTGAGGACAGCAGTTTCTATGGTAAACAATGCATATTTAAAAGAGGTAGATTATCCAGGTCTACTACTATGTTTGGGTCACGTGAGAATAGAATGAGACCACGTTCATAATACCACATACCTGTACTTCAGTGTCATTCAGAACTTTAAGAATGAAGCTTGAGTGTTGAAGAAGATTACACAAACAAATCAATAAATGCCTGTACAGTGCAATACTGAATCTTGGGGGGGGGGGCGACTATCCCCTAAAATCAGGGGGGGGAGGTGACTATCCCCTAAAATCAATATGCAACATGGTACAACAGTGTTTGGAGCTGAAATGTGTCCATTTCAAACTCACAGATTCTACCACAATTAGAAACAAGAACAGTAACATGAGCTATTTTGTGTATATTATAAAGACACGATGCAATAGGTTACTTCTTCTTGGACCTGATCAGTGAATGCTAACTTATCTCGTTCACTCAATGGCAACTATGGTTGCCAACTGCAACACTGCTGGTGATCTTAATTCCCAATGACTGAGCAGTGTCATTGCAAGTTAAACATGCCAAACAAGGCTGTGTATGGAGAACAGGAAACACTTTGACATACATAATAACAAAATGAAAAACTGAAAAAATGTAACTTGAAAACTAAATCCAGGCGTATATCCAGTGCAAAAAGAAGATGAATTCAACCACAAATTTAGCGCTTTCATTCACTCATTTAATACATGAACTTCATCAGAAAAATGTTTTTTCTGATGAAGTTCAAGTATTAAATGAGTGAATGAAAGCGCTAAATTTGTGGATGAATTCATCTTCTTTTTGCACTGGCCATACATAATAACAAATGTTTCCTTTTCGTAGTGTTTGTGCAATGACGGAGTTCATCATCTTCTTTCGGCTGTTCCCGTTAGGGGTCGCCACAGCAGATCACCTGTTTCCATTTCTTCCTGTCCTCTGCATCTTGCTCTGTCACACCAACCACCTGCATGTCCTCTCTCACCATATCCATAAACCTTATCTTAGGCCTTCCTCTTTTCCTGTGACCTGGTAGCTTCATCCTTAGCATCTTTTTCCCAATATACTCAGCATCCCTCTTCAGCACATATCCAAACCAACGTAATCTTGCCTCTCTGGCTTTGTCTCCAAACCTTCCAACCTGGGCTGACCCTCTAATATACTTATTCCTAATCCTGTCCACCCTCGTCACACCCAGTGCAAATCTTAACATCTTTAACTCTGCCACATCCAGCTCTAACTCCTGCCTTTTTGTCAATGCCACTGTCTCCAGCCCATATAACATAGCTGGTCTCACTGCCCTCTTGTAGACCTTCCCTTTCACTCTTACAGGTACTCATCTGTCACAAATGACTCCTGACACTCTTCTCCACCCACTCCATCCCATCTGTACTCTCTTCTTCACCTCTCTTCTACAATCACCGTTACTCTGAATTATTGACCCCAAGTATTTAAAGTCATCCACCTTCGCCACCTCTGACAGAGTTAACATGTATAATTTGCAGGAAATATGGGGATGCTGAATGGAGGGTCACCCCACACAAACACTTGAGTGTAATTTTATAATTACATTTATTGGCAGTTTGTGTGGTCTTTTGATTTGGAAAGGTTTCAGAGTGTGATGCTGTTTCTGGCTATGCCTTATCTAGAGTTCTCTATGTGGGAACGGTCATTAGATATATGAGCTGTGATTTCTAGGGACATGCTGTATAGTGCACTAAGCTGTCCTGTAACCAAACCAGGTGGCGGTGACAACTACAAGAAGATTTTGAGAAATCAGTCAGCTGCTCTGAAAGTCTGAAACTGCAATTCAGTGCAGAACATGTACAGCTACACAATAGGAAGCTGTATTAAATGAAAGGCATAAAGCTGAAGTCACAGAGAAGGATGATAAGTCTGAAACTGCAATTCAGTGCAGAATATGTACAGCTACACAATGGGAAGCTGTATTAAATGAAAGGTGTAAAGCTGAAGTCACAGAGAAGGATGATAATTTGTCATTCTGTACTTTGTATCTATATCCAAATGGTATGAACTTTCCTTTCTTTTAAGCCTGAGATGCATATTCAACTACAACAAACAAATCCAACTGAAAGAGCTGTATGGGTCAGCAGAGTCATGTTATAACTTGAGAAGTCATCACATTATAGCTTTAGTGACAGTGAAAAAAGTCATACCTGCAAACACTTTTCTGATTTTGCTTTTCCTGGACCACAAGACTAAAATGAAATGAACAAGGAAATTTCAGAGCTAATGAGATAAATTCCTAATGAAAGTACCACATGATTTCATTCAAACCTAATATGATACTGAATAGTAATGAAATGCCACATGAAGGACGATACAACCATCTCACACTTTACTTACATGCGGCCTTGTAGGAACTGAGTTTATAAAGAATAGAATGCCCCTGCCCCCTGGGATGAGGAAATGTTTTAATATGTAGCTCTCCTTTAAAATAATCTGTGAAGAGGATGCTGAGAGAGATGATTAATATGGAAAGGAGTGCTTGGGGAAATGGAATGTAAAGGAAGACCAGAGGCTTGGGTGTCTCTAATCTTAAGGGACTGAGGAACATAAGGATAAGAGCTTCATATTGAAGCTAGTTAAATGGACTGTGGGTTTGGAGAAGGTTGATTAAGTAAAGTCAAGTGGACACAGATGAATGCTAGAGTTTTTTTTTTTAACTTTATGCCCCCACTACTACTTGACCATCAAATCCTTTCTTGGCTAACCGACCCAATCATTCAGGCAGCCATCTGGGGCTGCTTTTTTTTTTTTTTTTTTGGTACCTCCTCCATCCACACTGTGCATGTCCAGTAATCTACTCTGGGTTCAATGTGCAAGGGGCATCAGTGGTTGCCATACTTCAAGAAGTGGCATTACCCCTTACAACAGACCTGCCCCTATTGAAGTTAGTGCTTCCATTGTCTCCAGTCTCCACCAGGGATTCAACCATAGAAATTTGTACTCCAAGTATCTGCAACCACACCCTCTACCCCCTGAAGAAAGGCAAACAAGCAAATCCGCATTACTCCTCCTTCCCACATGCCACCTCCCAGAGGATACTGAGACACTAATCAGACTCTGGTCATCTAGGATGTAGTCTTGGATTTATCTTGCTAATTCAGCAGAAATGGCTCAGATAGATGCTACAGTTAGGTTAAGCTCAGAAAGGATATGAAGAAATGTTATTTTGTGGAAAGAGTGGTATATGAATATTGTGCACATCAGAACTGGTTTTCTGCATGACTGTATAAATTTTCAAATATGAATGAGAAAGGATTCTGATGAACACTTACAAGAAACCTTCACGTGGAAAAATGGATGTACTTGGGTAGAAGGTAGAGTGACTGCTTTGCATTCAGGCATCACTTATTATATTTGCTTCTACTGCTAATATAATATGGTCATACAAATCAGCTTCGGGAGTCTGACTTGTATTTATTCTATCAAAAATAGAAAAGAAATACAGCTTACAACACTCAGGTTAAAATCTTTCTTTTGGTTCATTGCAAAACATCCAAGCCATAGCCTTAAAAAAGTGAACCTTTGTGATGTTGTTTAGCAGATTCATTTCTGTTAAATGCTGTTTTGCACTAACTATAAATAACTATAGGACCAAACTCTTGGGTTTCAAAACTGAATCTATAATTATCAATGTACTAGAATGAAATTTCACAAATATGCATGATCATTTTAAATATTAATGTAGGGAGAAGTGCAAACAAGGTGACCCTGTATTAAAAAAAAAATCTGTGTATCCCTTTTGCAGTGAGTCCCTGCCATTCTGTCAGGTTTGTACATAGTCATAGGTATATATCACAGTTTCTAAATGTCAGAATTCAGAACTGTTGAACACACATGACTAATGCTGACTGTCATTTCTGATGGGAAGTGTAAATGGTCTGTATCAATGCATCAGAGAGACTGAGTGCTTCTGTCTTTTGTTACACATTATAACTTTCTAGGCCTATTAACACTGCATACAGTTGTTTATGCAAATGTCAGCCTCCCCAAAAACACAGAAAAGTATTGTTTTTGTGGTGCATTTGGTATAGCACCATTTTGCTTTTTCACTAAAGTCTATTTGATCGGTGCTTGGCTAGCGACTGCTTTAAGTCATAGCTGCAGATGCTTCTTGGTTACGTTTTCTATGTATTTTATAACTATAATATTAGGTAAGTGTCACTGTGTTTCTGCTACTCTTTTCTTAGTTCATGAGCAATTAAATAATAATTGAACAATTGAATAATCCTTTAGTTTTAATTTGGCGCCTTTTTTTACTTCTTTGTATAAATAGAGATTCTATAATGTTATTTGTACTGTCTGATGAAGCGTAGTGGTGACTACGCGAAAGCGCTTACAAACAATAAAGGTTCTTTGGTGATTATACACTGGATTTCTTATTGGAAAAGTGAAGCTGCTGTTTCTATTTTGTCGATTTGAATGCATTGATCTACATGAACTTTGAGTTTCTCATAGACTTCCTAATTGCCTTTCATAACTTTGTGGTGAGAGAGCCTGGTTATTATTACCATTTTACCTGCCTTGTCGCTACAGGCTCTCTCTCTAGCTACCGGTGAAAAGTTTTTTTTTCATTCATCTTTTTCAACTTTATTTTCACCGTCAGCACACGTCTTTATATGATGGATACTGCAAATATTGAATTGGACTACACTCCAGGGACGAGGGAAGCAGTGGTAAATCTAGAGGACTTGCTACATCTACAGGCTAACCCTTTATTGGCTCTGGACCTATCCCAAACTGAACATGTTACTCCCGCAAATGAAGAGGGCTTCAGTATGTCTGACTTTAATTCCACATCCAAGGCACTTGAGGACGACATGTATAAATTACAGAGATATGCCTGGCAAAGGCAACATTTGGAAGCATGCCTACACTACTCGATTGTGCCCAGAGGAATGCGAGTGCTGTGTATGCCATCGTACGGAGAGGCGCACCCGGTGCTCCTCAAAAAATGGCAGGACTTGAACATCGACCTCGGACACAGGTACATCAAGCTTTTGCTTGATTATTTTACACCCTTAGAAGTTGAATTAAGGGATAAAGTTGATGCTAATTTTAAAGATCTAAGCAACCGCTTTAAAGCGGAGTATTGTGTCCGGAGAATACGCAATATTTGTTTGCAAGTTAATGCCTTTAGCGAAAGGCTGAAGGCAACAAAAATGCGTAAGCTACAGAGAGATTTTCAAGATTTTAAAACACGACAAATATTTGTTTGGCCGAGAGGCAATAATTCTGTACAAAATAGAAGTAACACTAATGAGAACATGAATTGTATACCACCCTCTACATTTGTAGAAGGCTCTTTTAACAATGCTAATAATGACAATACTTTTTCAACTAATGCTCCATTGCTTGTTACAACTACAGAGGGGATTAATAGTAGCATTATGGCTTCTGCTGTGACTGACACACCCCCTCCTAATCAATTAGCTTTGCAACGACCAGCTAGTAATCCAGGAGCTAGACCTAAAGACCTTAACGCTGTTGTTCCTTTAGGTCCTTCTTCATCTGCTTTTTTACCATACCCTGTGAAACAACAATCTTATCACAGGGGACGTTCCATGAGTCGAGGCCCAAGGAAAAGGAAGCTATCAAGAGAAAATTTTCAGCCAACAAGACGAACAAAAATGTGACTGCTTTGTTATATAACTATTCTGATTTTAATTTTTCTAATGCGGATATTTCTCTTTTAAATCGTGGACTGAACTTTATCCCAGCCAGTGCTGACACCTTGAGTGATGTATTGATTGATCTCAGACTATTTTGTAGACGAGTAGCTTTAAAAGTCTTTTTCAAAGAGAAAGCTGACTGTACTAATAGTACTGGTTTTACGGTTTTTAAACGGAAAAGCACTTTTATGCCCCCATTTCCTCATAATATAGAATGCTTTTTAAATCTATGTGAACATGATTTGTATGAAATATTTTCTAGCAAGATAAAACCTGGTTTTTACAATTTAACTTTAGAAGAATTTAATTCTTTAAGACGTTTGAAACAATGCAATGAAATTTCTGTTAAACCAGCTGATAAAGGGGGTGGGGTAGTAGTTTTAAATACGTCTGACTATAATTCAAATATGTGTCTAATGCTTAACGATGATATGACTTATGTAAAATTGAAGTTATATGAAGTAAATGCCATAATTAAGAATGTACATGACACTTTATATGATTTATTTATTTGCAGACAGATCAGTGAAGAAATGTACAGTTACTTACTGATAGATAACCCCACCATACCCATTATTAAGGGACTCCCGAAAATTCATAAAAACACATATCCCATTCCACTTAGAC
Source organism: Protopterus annectens (assembly GCF_019279795.1). Classification (NCBI taxonomy): domain Eukaryota; kingdom Metazoa; phylum Chordata; order Ceratodontiformes; family Protopteridae; genus Protopterus; species Protopterus annectens. Next base: position 511,562,463 of record NC_056743.1, on the reverse strand, counting down.
CGATTGTGTCAGGTGATCATTGGGTCACTGCTAACATTTCATGTCTTATAGAGTTTTTACTTAGACCAGTGGTTGATTCCTTTACTACCATCCTAAAAGATACCTACCATTTGTTAGACTGTTTATCAGAGGTACAATTGGCTATTCATCAGCATGAATATCTTCTTATAACTCTAGATGTGAAAAATCTTTTCACATCAATCCCTAATGATTTAGGTATTGAAGCTGTAAGAGAAATACTAGTGTCAGAAATTTCCTTCTCAAATGATAGGCAGCTACTTATAGGTCAACTGTTAGATGTAGTTCTAAACAACAATGTATTTATGTTTCTGAATAATTATTACTTACAGAAATGGGGGGTGGCAATGGGCACCCCGTGTGCTAACACCTATTCCAACTTGGTTGTTTTAGCATGGGAACGCAAATGCCTATTCACACACCCCCTGTTTGCTCAGATAAAAGTCTATAAACGTTTTGTGGACGATATTTTTATTATATGGGAAGGTACTGAGACTGACTTTAAAGAGTTTTTAAACTACCTTGAAAGTACCTCCACTTTTTTGCAATTTACCATGGATTGTTCATCTAAATCTATAAATTTCTTGGATGTGACTTTAAATATTACAAAAGAGGGTACCATCAGCTCCAAGTTATATAGGAAACCTACTTGGAGGAATACACTTTTGACTTTTGACAGTATGCATCCCAGATATGTCTTTCCCGGTATTATCAAGAGTCAATTTATTAGATTAAAAAGACTCTGTAAAGATACAGATACCTTATATATAGAAGCAGACCGTTTAGAGATACTATTTAGGGAAAGAGGTTATGATTCAGGTTTGGTTGCAACTATCAAAAATAATATAATTAAAAACACATCGTTAGAGAACCATCAAGTCCACACTAAGACAAGAACAAATCTTAATAGGCATAATGAATTTGTATCTGTAATTTTAAACTACACTAGTATTGTTAATGACATTAAGAGGATTTTCCACAACAATTGGAAGGTGCTTATTATAGACTCTTTTGTTAAGAATTTGGTGGGTGACAGGCCACACTTTATGTTTAAAAATAGCCTGAATTTAAAACGGCTATTATGCAATGATAAATGCACAGTTCAAAACCCACCGTTACTATTTAGCCATAGGAGAGGCACATTTCCCAGTTATAATTGCAACAGATGTGGTTCCATTTCAAAAAAGTTAGAGTTTCAACACCCCACACTGAGTTTTGTTTTTCAGCCTAAGTTTTTTGCAAATTGTTGTACTAAGAATGTCATCTATCTTGCTACCTGTAAAAGTTGTCAAGCTTTTTATATTGGCCTTACAAAAAGATGCCTAAAAGATAGGATATATGGCCATTTGTATGATATTCAGAAGAAGAATGAATTAAATGCCTTAGCGAAACACATTTTGGAATACCCCCTCCATAATTTTGACTTTAGGGTTTTAGAAATAGTCAAACATAACAATAGAGGTGGAGATAATTCATTACTTCTGAATAATAAGGAATTAAAATGGATCTTGAGACTGGCTGCACATATACCTCCTGGTATTAATAATCAAGTTTCGATTAAACCTGCTTTGGAAGCTAGATAGATTGTTAGCCCTGGTTTTTAGTTTGTAGTTTTTATATCTCTATAAGTATTGACCTTTGCACAAATATTATAAATATAAATTAACCAAAAAAATTTTAATATTTGTATTTCATTAGCATTCATGCATACGTTTTTAATATATATATCATCATGTTCATATTATTTTTACATATTTTTACATATTTTTATATATTTATTTATAGTATCTATTTATTCATAACATTAAGCATTAAAAGTGATTAGTTGATTATTTATTTACTCATTTACTCAATAATAGTTGCATATGTATTTGCATTGATGTGTTAAAATTATTTATTTATTTATTTATTTATTTAATTATTTGACACATTAATATATATTTACCATATATTGAATATCAAACATTGAATATCTAAATGATTTAATTACAATAATTAATTAATTAATATATATTTTAATCAATTTTAAAAATAGAAGTTATATATTATATACATTACATACCTTAAAATAAGAATGTATTGAGTAATATAAAATTTATTGCTATTTAAATGATTAACCCCCTTTTCTAGACATTTGACAAATGTATTTGATATACTATTTTGAAATAAGTATTCATACTACAATACTCAAGGTATTTACCAGTATTTATTGTCTTTCATTATTTATTCTGTTTTTATTCTGTTCCACTTTTTATGTGCATTCATTGATTTTTATCATGTGCATTTATTGTGCTTTTCTGTACTAATGTACGATTACTTATTAATTTATTTACTTATTTATTATTATCACTATCACTCGCTGTCAGCCTAATGTTTTAGTTTTGATTAATAACTGGATGATTGCTTATAAATAGCACTGTTCACTTTAAGATCCCGAAACTCTTTCCTTTGAGATAGTATGCACTAACCTATAATTTAATTAACTAAACAATTGAACAATTGAATAATCCTTTAGTTTTAATTTGGCGCCTTTTTTTACTTCTTTGTATAAATAGAGATTCTATAATGTTATTTGTACTGTCTGATGAAGCGTAGTGGTGACTACGCGAAAGCGCTTACAAACAATAAAGGTTCTTTGGTGATTATACACTGGATTTCTTATTGGAAAAGTGAAGCTGCCGTTTCTATTTTGTCGATTTGAATGCATTGATCTACATGAACTTTGAGTTTCTCATAGACTTCCTAATTGCCTTTCATAACTTTGTGGTGAGCGAGCCTGGTTATTATTACCATTCAACCTTTGTGATGTTGTTTAGCAGATTCATTTCTGTTAAATGCTGTTTTGCACTAACTATAAATAACTATAGGACCAAACTCTTGGGTTTCAAAACTGAATCTATAATTATCAATGTACTAGAATGAAATTTCACAAATATGCATGATCATTTTAAATATTAATGTAGGGAGAAGTGCAAACAAGGTGACCCTGTATTAAAAAAAAAATCTGTGTATCCCTTTTGCAGTGAGTCCCTGCCATTCTGTCAGGTTTGTACATAGTCATAGGTATATATCACAGTTTCTAAATGTCAGAATTCAGAACTGTTGAACACACATGACTAATGCTGACTGTCATTTCTGATGGGAAGTGTAAATGGTCTGTATCAATGCATCAGAGAGACTGAGTGCTTCTGTCTTTTGTTACACATTATAACTTTCTAGGCCTATTAACACTGCATACAGTTGTTTATGCAAATGTCAGCCTCCCCAAAAACACAGAAAAGTATTGTTTTTGTGGTGCATTTGGTATAGCACCATTTTGCTTTTTCACTAAAGTCTATTTGATCGGTGCTTGGCTAGCGACTGCTTTAAGTCATAGCTGCAGATGCTTCTTGGTTACATTTTCTATGTATTTTATAACTATAATATTAGGTAAGTGTCACTGTGTTTCTGCTACTCTTTTCTTAGTTCATGAGCTTGGTATAAAACTATTATTTAATTTATTGCACAACATTTAAAATATAGAAAATTGTGAGATGTGAATTTATGTTATTCTTGACTCTTGGCCTCTTGGCTTAGCCTCAAAGATCCTTTTTGGCTTTAAAGGTGGAACATTCAGACCCCAAACTGCAGGCAGTAAAGCCAAAGGAGGTGGAGTTTCAATATACAATTAAAGACATACACACCTCCAGACTGGTCAAACAGTATCATGCACAGGAGACACTTTAGATGCAGTTAACCATTGACTAGACCCTTATTCAAATCATAGCTAGCCACCAGCCCCCAAATCTGACTCAAGATGCCCAATCCACCTATTTGGACTTGTTTGAATCTGATCCTGGCTGACGTTAACTTCCCAAACATAGACTGGAGGAACTACTCATGCCAGAACACAAATGCCCAGAGATTCCTTAATCTTGTCAATGTAAATGCCTTGGAACAGCTAGATGATACCCCCACAAGGAGTGATAATATCTTGGGCTTGGTATTAACCAACATGGGTAACCACTGCAGCATCCCTTTAGTATCACCCTCCCTGGTAAGATCGGACCACAAAGTGGTCACTTTCAAAATCACCATCTCCTCCAACCCCCCTCTAGCTAGGATCAGACACAAAAACTGCTCCAAAGCTGATTACAGCCTCCTGAGGGATGATATAAACAGCTTCACAGCCCCCCTCCCTTGTACGAACTGGCACCAATATCCAAAATTACACCAAAGCACTATACGCGCATTTATATAGATGCATGGAATCAGTGTACCTGACAGGACTAAGTCATCCTCCACAAGGAAGAGTAAACCTGTCTGGTGGACATCTGCAATAAGTAAACTATATAACAAAAGGAAAAAAATTGCTGTCCAAGATCAAGATGGAGCAGGTGCCCAGTTGGAAGCAATCTGTCCTTAGCCTGAACAAGCAAATAAGAACACTAGTGAAATCCTCTAAAGTCAAATTCGAGTCCAAATTGGCCATATCTACTAGAGGCAATCATAAGGCCTTCTTCTCATATGTCCACAATCTCAAAGGAAGCACCCAGATCTGTTCAGAACTGGTGGTCAAGGACACCACATACAAAAATGCTGTAGATATAGCAAACTTATTGGCTGACAGATTCATCAGAAACTTTACCCCTGTCTTCCCCCATCATTAAATCAGGACATCCTCAGTACCTGACACCTTCCCCTTATATCTAAGGAACAGTCATCACTGATCTCTCAAAGGCAAGAAATACAGCCTTCATGGAACCCGATAATATCCCAGGCTGCATCCTACGTGAACTCAGACAGGAATTTGCAGCACCATTAGGCACCCTGTTCAACCAAAGCCTTAGGACTGGCTTCATCCCAACTGAGTGGAGGACAGCCACTGTCATCCCTTTACACAAAAGTGGAGCGTCCACTGATCTGGGAAATTGTAGAACCCATTAGCCTAACTAGCCTGATCTGCAAGACCATGGAACAGGTTATCCTGGACCTCATTAACAAGGGCACTGGCAGCCTCCACACACTTGATCCCATGCAGTTTGGCTTCATCCAGGTGAGGTCATGTCTGCTAAATTTGGTCAACTTCTTTGAGACAGTCACCAAAGCCATGGATGAGGGGAAGATGGTGCACACTACCTTGACCTGGCCAAAGTCTTTGACACTATTCCCCACTTGGGCATAATAGATAAACTCTCTCAACTAGGCATTAATCCATATGTTACCAGATGGGTAACAAACTGGCTCACTAATAGAACCCACATAGTCAAAATAGGGGAAGCCACCTCAAGCAGTAGACCCGTAACAAGAGGCGTACCCCAGGATTCAGTCTTGGGGCCAATGTTATTTGGGATATACTTTTCCAAGGTGCAGGCCAAAACCAGTGGGCTATGACCAAGTTTGCAGATGAATGCAAGCTGGATGATGTCATAAATTCCCCAAGTGATGTGGACGTCCTCCAAGAGCATATCACTCAGACAAATGGCTGGTGCCAGAAACATGGCCTCAAGCTGAATACCAAAAAATGCATCATCATCCCCTTTGGGGAGAGTGATGTCTCCACAAATTATCACATTAATAACAACATCCTAAGCACTCTGTCAGTCATGAGGGATTTGAGCATCCAGGTTGATAGCAACCTGACTTTTGACCATCATGTTGCTTCCATGGTACGGTAAGCCTTCTACATGGCCCACCTCATAGGTAAGGGTATGTCATCCAGGGACAAGGAGGTCATAACATCCCTATATTCTTCCCTTATAAGGCCCATTATTGAGTACAACTCACCTTTCATCATGTTCCTCTCAAAGCACATGCAGCAGCTGGAGACACCACAGAAGTTCCTCACCAGGAGAATCCAGGGCCTGAAGCATCTACCATACACAGATAGGCTAAAAGTGCTATCCCTCTACTCAGTTTCATACAGACTCCTCAGAGGAGACCTCTGACTGGCATACAAGGTAATCATGCACCCCGCCTTGATGGGACTGCTGCATATCTGCAAGTCAAGCTCCACTCGAGTAACCCACATGCATGGCCTCAACCTGGTCTGTGACATCAACAAGACTTGGCAGGAAAGATTTGTGTCCCAGAGACTCCCTCATCTATGGAATCAACTCCCTCTCCACATCATGCAGAGTACCTCTTTACCCCTTTTTAAGTGCAACCTGGATAACTGGGTGGGAAACAGAAAATATACCCCTGGGATTCCACCCATGTCCCTGCTGGACAGGGGCATTGGGTGCTGATTTGTCTAAACATGGGCTAAACTCTTGGCTAGGCTTATAAGGGCCTCAGGGCCAATAGCCTAGTAACCTCCAATGATCCTATGAACTTTTGAACTCCACTTTCCCTGGTTGACTGGAGAAGTAGTTTTAAGGTAAGAGAGAAGACAAATGAACCCAAGGCATCTATCTTGCCATGCGTTGCACAACACATCTTTCTACAAGTTTCTATCCAGATTAGCTTAAGCACAGGTTAACAACCAAGGTAAAACAGACCTGTAAATGTAAGGGATAAATGGAAAAAAGTAGTAGGGTGTGGTTTTAAGTGCATAATAGCATTGTTGTATTGGATGATCTCTTAATTTATGAATGATGTATCCAAGGGAAGAATGCCTCTGGATTGACTGATGTACTTTTAAATTGTCAGTCATTTAACAGCAGAGGATTTTTTCCTGCTAGATATGTACTGTAGCTTTGAGGGGTTAATGCTGTATTGTACAATGCTTTAGTTTTAATTATTATTACAGCCTCCTGTTAACAAGTGTTTTAACAGACTAATGCTAGCTACTACCATCCACGTGTCTGTGTGCACCTGGATGGGCACACCTTTTTCTAGCATTTTCAAGTCAAGTAAAACAGCATTAACTTGTCATCTTGACTTTTTATATTATTTCACAGTATTTAAAGTGTAAATGCAGTTTAGTTTGGACATAAATTGGTGTGTGATTATTCAAATGCGCAAAATTTTTTTCAGACTACAGGAAGAAATTTTAGTGAGAAGGGAACTTAAAATGTCATGCTCATGCTGTTTAGTGCAGAGGATTAAGGTTATGAGCTGCCAACAAGCATTGTCCTGTAGTCATGGGTTTGAGTCCTTTAATCTCTATTTGCCTTTATATCAGTTTTTGCATGTCACACAAGCAGACAGTGCTCTCATTCTTCAAAACAGGCACCTTTCATTACTGGGTTTACTTAGTTATTTCTTCTGTTTATTTGTTTTTAAAGAGTTAACCCACTAGGTCCAACTACCTGTTTTTGGGGTCAACCAGGAGCACTGTTTATTTAGGCGGTGTGTTCAGAGGCTGCCAGACAACAGTTAATAAATGAATATAAAACTTAAAATGACAAAAATATGGCAGAGCAAGAGAGGCAAAAACTTCATGCTGAAATGGAAATAAGATGTGGTTGCACAAATATTGTATGCCTAGACAATTAAGGCCATTAAAGAAGGACTTTTGTGTATCAAGGGAACTCATTACTGAAGATATCTGTAAGGAAAATTATGTAGTGTGTTTTTGGTGCAGAAAATGATTACACAATAGGTAGATTCATAGGTTGGTACTAGGCTATCGGCCCAAGGGCCTATACAAGCCTAGCCATAACAATTCCCTGGATATTTCTTCCCACAGTATTTATTAACCTGGACCCCTGTCTAGCAGGATGACTGACGTGATCCCTGGGGTGAATTTCCTATCTATTATCCAATCGTCAAGGTTCCTTTTGAAGGGGGCCAAGGAGGCACTCTGCTTGACATGTATGGGCAGTCTATTCCAGAGTATGGGGAGTCTCTGGGTCAGGAACCTATCCCTCCAGCATGTTTTGTTCATTGTGATGACAAAGTTTAGATCCCTGGAGCATGTGGCTCTGAGGGATTGGTATTTCTTTAAGTGGAGCATGTCCAACAGCTCAGGGTTTGACATGGCCTTGTATGTTAAGCAGAGATTGCTTCTGAGTAGACAATATGCCACAGAGTACAGCTGGAGTTTTTTTAGACAGCCAGCATAGGGCATCTGCTTTAGGCCTGTGATTCTTTTAGTGAGGCATTTCTGCGGCCTTTCCAGATGTTGCAGATGTCTTGTCAGGTACATACCAAATGGGGCTCTATAATGGGTCTAATGAGGGGTGAGTACAGTGGATCTGGATGAAAAGCCCTTGATGATGAGGTGTGCCACATAGAAGGATTTCCAGACTGTTGTGGCAATGTGGTTATCGAAGGTGAGACCACTGTCCACCTGTGTCCCTAAGTCTCTCATCACACTTTCGGTGTTTAGTGTACTGCCACCTATGTGGTAATTCATGGGTACATGTTTTTTCCCAAAGGGGATAACTATACATTTCTTGGTATTAAGCTTGAGCCCATAACTCTGGCACCAAGCATCTGTTTCTGTAAGGCCCTTTTGTAGAATATCCACATCATTTGGGGATTCAATAATGGCTCCCAGTTTGCAGTCATCTGCGAACTTTGTTAGCCAGAGTTTCTTAGTGTTGACCTGTACTTCAGAGAAGTAGATGCCAAACAAGAGCAGTCCCAAGACTGAACCCTGAGGTACTCCACTTGTCACTTGTCTTGAGCTGGATTTGGAGTCAGCTACTTTTACAGTCTAGGTTCTGTCAGTAAGCCAGTTGGCAACACATCGAGTGATGTAAGGATTTATGCCCGGCTTGGTAAGTTTATTTATGATTCCAGAGTGGGGGATGGTGTCAAAGGCCATGGCGAGGTCCGGATAGGCTGTGTGGACCGCTTTACCCTCATTGACAGCTCTGGAGGCTGATTCAAAGAAGTCAATCAGGTTCAGGAGACAAGATTGGTCCTTCACGAACCCAAACTGGGAGGGGTCCAGTGTTTGAAGGTTGCCAATGTCTTTGTTTATAAGTTCCATGATAATGCGTTCCATGCCCTTGTAGATCAGGCTCATCAAACTGATGGGATGGTAGTTCCTGGGATCCAAGGTGGATCCCCCCTTGTGGAGTGGGATAACTGCAGCTGTGCGCCACTCAGTGGGCATGAAGGCTGAGGTGAGGCTATGATTAAACATGACACTTAGGTGAAGTGCCAGTTCATTTTGTAGTTCATGTAGTACACAGCCCAGGATGTCATCTGGTCCCATGGATGCTGCATTCTTAGCTTTGGAGAGTGTGGTTTCTACCTGTGTGGCCATGATTACCAGAATTTGGCAGTCTTTTGGTATTGAGATGGGCCCTTTAGGGGGTGAGAGGGGGGTGAAGTTGGCACTAAATCGATCTGCCAGGATATTGGCAATTGGGATATATTGGGATCAGTATATTTAATGCCATTCTGTTGTAGCTCAGAGCAGATCTGAGCATTGCCATTTAGATTCTTGACATAACTATAGAATGCCTTTTGGTTGTCTTTGGAATCTTTGGCAATTTTATTTTCGTAACTAGCTTTGGAGGATTTTATGAGGGATCTCAGCTTCTTACTGAGGCTGGTAAGGGTGTTTTTTGCATCCTGGGATTTTCTTCTTTTCTGCAACGGTTTCCTCCTTCTGTTGTATAGTTTGTTTATGGCAGGGGGAGAGCGTCTTGGTTCTATTTGGGATGGCACGATTCGTGCACGAGTGGATGTGCTCATACAGTGCCTTAGTATAGGACTCGGCAGTCGAACTTGCAGCTCCCATCTGCATGGGTGTCATGAACTTTGTCACTTCTGACTTGAGTAGCATGAAGTTGGCTATGGAGAAAATTTTTACGTAGGTTTCCTTACTGGGGGGGGGGGTGGATGTCAAGGGTGATTTGCTTATGGTCAGACCTGACCAATGAGGGGCTGACCACTGCTGTGGAGCATCTATCTCCCATGTTGGTAATGACCAGGTCTAGGATATTGGAGCCCCTGGTGGGACAATGGACTAGTTGATCCAGGGCGCTGGAATTTATGAATTCCAAGAACCGTTGGGAAAAGGTGTTGGTATCCGAGTAATTTTCCCAGTTAATGGCAGGGTAGTTGCTGCATTGCCCGAGTATGCCCAGATTCACCAGGTGGACAGGAGAAATCACCGGAAGCTGACCCTTGGTCATGCCTGTTTAGGTGCTTTTTTTGTAAAGCACAAGAGCTGTTTTCCCCTACCTTTGCAAGGTACAAGTATTAGGGTGTTTGGTTGTATCTTAATATTTTCCAGTATGTTTAGAAAGGTGTAGTGAGAATCTTGGGGCATGATGGGGGACTCTGTAGCAAGCTACAATTTGGATTGCAGTCTTACCTAGTGTTAGTTGCACCTGGAGAATTTCAGATGCATTGTGCTGGGCAACTAGCCTGGAGGTGTGAATATCCTTGGTGAATATGGACACTCCTCCACCTTTAGTGTTTCAGTCTTGGTTTGGTGGCCAAAAAGTGTGATAAGAGTTATAGCCTGGTATTGCACAGGTGCTCACTGGAGCCTTGAACTAAGTCTCAGTTACTGCACAGATATCGATGTTCTCCATTTTTAGGAGTGCCTCGAGAGAGTGCATTTTGAAATTTAGACTTCTAGCATTGAGTAGCATTACCTGCGGATTTTGCATGCTTATATCTGTTATGGTGGTGGTTTTGTCCTTTGAACCTTGCCTAATAAAGGCACTATAGGGGTGGCAAGAGCTTTGGCCTGTAACCTGAATCCCAGGAGTGACAGGTGCAGACCATCTCTGGCAAAGCATCGTGGTTTGTCGATCATGTCATCCCAGGCAGACAGGTACTGGATCCCCTTTGAATGACACCAGAAGCTTAGCCAATTGTTGAAGTCAATCATTTTGTCTTTATACTGCGGTATCATTCTGGGTGAAGGCAGGATGCTACTCAGGGCTAGGGTCATACCTGCCTGGGCCACATGATCTGAGAGCTCTTCCATGTCTCTTTTCATGTAGTCCAGGGAGGTACGTCTCAAGTCATTCACTCCAACATGGACAATGACAGAGTTATATTTGTTCTCGTTGTGGAGTGACTTGAGTGTATGTGTAATGTGGCAGATCCTGGCACCCAACAGGCAGCTGACATGTTTAGCTTGGTGAGTGAGACATCAGTGTGCCTGACTATAGTGTCACCTATAACTAAAGTGTTGAGTACATTGTCTTGCCTTTAGGGCTGTTGTTAGGTGGCACACTGGTGTTGTGAGTTATGTGTTGTGACTGGTGTTTGTTTGCATTTCAGCTTCGGAGGTCCTTGTTGCTTGGGCAGGTTAATATTAAGGGCCTCCACTTATGTGGATTTAGTGTTGCTATGTGTGTGTGTTGATGGTGTGGCTTTTGAAGGGCTATGTGTTGCTTGAGGTGTAGTGCAGGTGTTAACTTTCTCCTCTCGACTGTCTATCACAATCTTGGCTGGAGAGAGCTTTGCTTCCAGTTTGGCTATGTAAGTGCATCTCTCGCATGTTGTAGTGCTGGGTGGTAGGAGGAAAGGGTTGTCTGTGTACATGAGGCAGTTGCTGCATTGCCCAAGTATGCCCAGATTCACCAGGTGGACAGGAGAAATCACCGGAAGCGGACCCTTGGACATGTCTGTCTAGGTGCTTTTTTTGTAAAGTACAAGAGCTGTTTTCCCTTACCTTTGCAAGGTACTTTGCAGTTAGGCTATTTATTGCCTCCGATTAATTTCTCCTTATTAACAAGGAGAATTGAGTGCTTGTATCAGTTTAAGGCTTCCTAGTGCTTTCCAGCAGGTTCTAGAGCAAGTGCTAGTCACAGGGGTTCAAATTTTAGTGCTACTACTGAGAAACCAGCTAATTCTAGGGGAAAATTTGAAGAGTAGACTTTCTGGCACCTGGAATAGTTTAACTGTAGCCCCGCGGTGCTGCACAATGTGAAAAATGCACAAACACACACGTTTTTAAGCCAGAACGTTGAAAGAGATAGAAATCAGCCCAAAATGGCTAATAAAATTACAATTTCAGAGCTGGAAACTACGCCTTTACTGTTAGATTGGCAGTACAATGCTCACCACTCCCACTGGTAAGCAGTAGGACTTCCCTCTACCACAGCAAGGTCTGGATAGCTCTGAACACAGAAAATAAAGTCCTGAAACCTGCACCTGATCTGGACTATACTAGCTAGGAAAGGCGGGAAACAAGCAAACAAGATAGTATTTTTTTTTTTTGTTAAAACAGGCTAAACAATACAATAATACAGTAAATAAACACAGAAAAGGCTAACGCACTTGAGTGTGCAGCCCTAAACAGTAAATGCAATTAATACTCTACAAAATTAGCAATTTAAAACTTTTTAAATGAAGCAAGGCAAGTGCACAACTGAAAAATGATTTAAGAGGCAGTAATACAGTAGAATAAGTAGCTAGTCTACATATACAGAAAAGTCTATATATACAGAAAATCAGCTAAAACACACTAAAACAATTCAGATGCAGTGCAACCTAGAGCACTTGAGTTGTAGCAATATTAAGGCAAATACAGTTTTAATAAATGCACTAAAATATATTCTATATTTCCAAAATGTTTGAGAAGCACAGTCAGAACACAAGGAGATTCAGGCAATTTAAAAAAGGGTGAAAGGAGGAACAGAAGGAAAGAACCTAAGTGGGGTGGCCTTCTCTGATGTTCTCTCTATATTAGGCAGAATGAGCTAATGACACTAGACTGGGAGGAGTGTCCAAGATCAAATTTAGAATAGGGGCGGGCAACTGCAAGGCCAGCAGGTATAAAGACAAGATGCCAATAAGGAGGGAGAATGGGAAGCTATTTTAGGCAGAAAACACTACAGAAACACAGCAGAAAACCAGCATTGAGCCAATAGCTATGAAGTACAGTACAAGTATGCAGTATACAATAAAATTGCTATAAATATCTAGAATAAGCAATGTTTATCTTTTCGGCTTTTCCCAGTTAGAATAAATAATAACTACTACAAATAAGCAAAAAACAGGCTATTATTGATATATATCACAGATCAGGTGCTCCCCCTCAGACAGCTCTGTGTGTAATGGCTGAAGCAGTAAAGTTAACTTCTTAAGTAATAGAACATTGAAACCTGAAACAACTTTACAAAAGGCTCAAAGGAACCAATGAGGTGCTTTCTCCAAGCCGTAGACCTGGCAACCCAACTAGACAATGACCATAAACACTAAACTCTCACTGAAGTGGGGGATGGTCTTTGCTAACTAAGATGGCCTGGACAATGAGCTCAGAAAACAGCCTCTAACAAACAACTAGGCCCACAACACAATCAGGAATATGGAGAATATTACAGCTACTACCCAAACTATTTCAGGCAGAAAGCACTACAGAAATGTTTAACACAACAGAAAACCAGCAGTAAGCCAATAGCTATGAAATACAGTACAAGTACGCAGTATACAATAAAATTGCTATAAATATCTAGAATAAGCAGTAACTACTACAAATAAGCAAAAAAAAAAAAAAAACAGGCTGTATATCACAAATCAGGTGCTCCTCAGACAAGGCAACTTTTTTGTAGAATTAATTTAGCATACAAGTACTCTTGCAAAGAGAATTCAAATTCTACCTTTTTCTGAACAAAAGAACATTATCATTCCATCCACACACAGCTCCAATCTGCTATTTGATCCCCTCAATTCTTCTACCTTCCCCATATTAGAGTTCACCAGGAAATGAAAGTGAGGGCTACTGATCATGGTTACCATCCTAAAGGAATCAGAAGTTTGTTTGTTTTTTTTGAATTTACGACTATACCTATTTTCTCGTTGGTGGCTTGACATGGGTGTCACTGAAGTGAGGTTAGCAATCCCAGCCCAAGAATGCATGTGCACTTCCGTATGTGTATGCTGAAATTCAGCAGAACTGCTTGCTGCTTGGCAGACCAGAATACACATTTTGGTGTATGTGCACTGCAAACTACGTCTGTTCTCCAGTCCTCACAGACACTTCTTTCATCTGCTGGGTCATAGTCAAGGCTTCATCTACCTGCACCATGGTACTGACCAGAAAGGCAGTTAGTGATTGTAAATGGAAAGTTTTTCTTATGCATAAAAGTGGTTATTGTAGGAAAATGTAAGCATTTTAGAATTCATTGCAGGTTGTTTAGAACAACTCTATTGAAAAACATGTTCTTGAATTTAAAGTGCAGGCTTGCAAAATACCAACACTTTGATATATAAACTAGACTTTAAAGAGTACCATGAAATCCAATCCAGACAGCCAGAAAATTAATGTCAACAGACTTTTCTTTAGTTATAATTAAGGAGAGAGTTAAGCTTTCCTGTAAGGAGTGGTCCTACTATATTGCTTTGCACTTCCATGACAATAATCCTCACACAAACCTCACTCAGAAGTCACACAACTTTGGAAAAGTCTGTAATAGTTTTCATATAAAATGAGTATTGCAGGCATTTCTGATGTTGTGTAACCTTCACGTGACAATAATTATTTAGCATGGCGAATCAACTCCCCATATTGGGGAGGCCCAAAGAGGTTTCAACCTAGAAAACTATGCAATTATTTTGTTTAGTAATGTTAGCTAAGTGATGTGCTATAGTGATTCTACTGAAATGTCAGTATTTACAAATCTTTTTTCCTGAAACCAGCATTTCCATTTTCAGCACCTGCATTTTAAACCCTTTAGGCTCGTTTTTTGTACTGAATTCAGTATTTATGTATAAAACAATTTTGATAGCGTACAGAAGCAATATATTTCATAGCAATTTTTCCTTAGAGACAGGGATATCGACCCCCCCTTTGTGTATATGGAGTCAAGGTGTCACATTAACAGTGACCATCAATAAGAGCCAACATTCAGACTGCTGGGTTTTAAGCAATGCATGATGGAAGTTATTAATACAGAAACCATTTATGTAACAAGATTGTTATGACAAAAGATTCCTATACAGAATAGCTATTGCCATAATAGCATATTGTATAAAGTGACTCTTGCATGCTATGAAATATAAACAGTGTAGCTGCAAAACTCTGGAAATGAAGTCAGATAAAAAGAGTCAGACACTATTCGGAAACTGTATTTGATGACACTGAGAAAAGTTTACATTGAAAACAGAAGAATTTTATTTCAGATGAATGGCACTGAAAGTTAAATAAAAAAAAAGTTATATTACTACTTAATATGAATGGGTGCCAAAATGTATTAACATCAAATAAGGGTACATCAAGCTCATTCTGGGATGACATAGACTTTGGCAAGTAACCTCAGCTGAAAAATATTTATTGCAGAAAGATCAAGATTCCTTGAATATTAATCAATATAGAAATTAAACCATATGTCAGTATATAGGAAATTGTGCAGACCTACAAAATATTGTCAGCCTGAAAGGCGAAGATGTGATGCATTAATGGATACATTTGTGCCAGGCATGTATTCTGAGTGTACCCAAACAACACCATTATCAGAAAAAAGGATTCAACATTAGAAGAAATTTCAACACAATATGATTTCCTGCTCATTTTATAAGGTGACTCAAGTATATCAAAGAGCAAGCAAATTTTCATTGACATCATATAAAGAAAGTAATGATTGACTTAAAGAAAAAGTCTGCAGGAACTATGAGAATAAAAGCTATACTGAGTATGCGAGCTGAAAGGAAAGGTAGCATAACAAGCAATGTCAATCCTTAAATCTAAGTAAGTAGGCTGCTACAGGTAGTGCTACTGATTTGAAGACATAGAAGTGTGATGAAGATGTTGGCAAACATGACTTATAGTGTCTGCAGATACACAATGTGATTGAATATTTTAAAATTGTATAGGTCTATAGCAGGTAGCAAAGTTAAAACTAAAAGGCAAACTGATACAGGCGCAGATTTGTCTACAATTTCTTGAACTGTCTTTAAGAAAGTGTTCCCAAAGATGTCACTAGGAATTGTGCAGTTGAGGACATGCACAGGTAAAATGTGATCTCAAAATGTAAAGCTGCATTGCCAGCATACCTCTAAACTTTACAGATATTTGCAGAATGACCACATTTTTGCTCCATATTCTTGGTCTGTTCCTCGTAAAATTTCTGTTTTTTGGCAAATCATTGGAGATTGAAGTCACTAAATAATGACATACATTTGAGTTTCAGACCTCATATGCTTCAGAAAATGCATGCTATTACAAATCCTGTTATTCTAGCAACTTTCTACGTTTATAAGAGCAGTATTTAAAATCTGTCCTTATTTTTTGGCCGTTGTCCCACCATTTTGTTAGGCTTTGTCTAGATTTCATGTGCTCAAGGTTGAGCGGTATGTGAACCAGTGATTTATTACAGTAACACACAGATATTATAATATATATATATATATATATATATATATATATATATATATATACACACACACACACACACACACACACACACACACACACACACACACACAAAACAAGAGAGGACTAACAGTCTTTAAAACTGAAACAACCAGGGACCAGAGACAAGCAACCAAACAGTAACGATACACTGGTGGAAAATGGTGTTGAGCACCTATTTCCATCAGTGTACTTTTACTATTTTTAAGACTTGTTAACCAGGTAAAGGGATTTGTCTAAAGTCATTTTTCAGCAATAACACAGGACAGAAGCAATGTGTACATTCTCTACAATATGATGTGTGTGTGTGTGTGTGTGTGTGTGTGTGTGTGTGTGTGTGTGTGTGTGTATGTGTGTGTGTGTGTGTGTGTGTGTGTATATATATATATATATATATATGTATATATATATATTATATATATATATACACATATATATATATATATATATATATATATATATATATATATATATATATATATATATCATCATCATCTTTCGGCTTTTCCCATTAGGGGTCACCACAGCGGACCATCTCTTTCCATTTCTTCCTATCCTCTGCATCTTGCTCTGTCACACCAACCGCCTGCATGTCCTCTCTCACCACGTCCATAAACCTTATCTTAGGCCTTCCTCTTTTCCTCTTACCTGGCAGCTCCATCCTTAGCATCTTTTTCCCAATATACCCATCATCCCTCCTCAGCACATGATCAAACGAACGCAATCTCGTCTCTCTTGCTTTGTCTCCAAACTGTCCAACATGAGCTGACCCTCTAGTATACTGATTCCTAATCCTATCCATCCTAGTCACACCAAATGCAAATCTTAACATCTTTAACTCTGCCACATCCAGCTCTGACTACTGCCTTTTTGTCAATGCCACTGTCTCCAACCTATATAACATAGCTGGTCTCACTACTGTCTTGTAGACCTTCCCTTTCACTCTTACTGGTACCCGTCTGTCACAAATCACTCCTGACACTCTTCTCCACCCATTCCACCCTGACTGTACTCTCTTTTTCACCTCTCTTCCACATTCACCATTACTCTGAACTGTTGATCCCAAGTACTTAAACTCATCCACCTTCACCACCTCTACTCCCTGCATCCTCACCATTCCTCTACCCTCCCTCTCATTTACACACATATATTCTGTCTTAGCCCTGCTGACCCTCATTCCTCTGCTCTCTAGAGCATATCTCCACCTCTCCAGAGTCTCCTCCACCTGTTCCCTACTCTCACTACAGATCACAATGTCATCTGCAAACATCATAGTCCACAGGGCCTCCTGTCTGATCTCATCTGTCAACCTGTCCATCACCACTGCAAATAAGAAAGGACTCAGAGCTGATCCTTGATATAATCCCACCTCCACCTTAAACAGATCTGTCACTCCCACTGCAGTCCTCACCACTGTCACACTACCCTCGTACATATCCTGTACCACTCTTACATACTTCTCTGCCACTCCTGACTTCCTCATACAATACCACAACTCTTCTCTAGGCACTCTGTCATATGCTTTCTCCAAGTCTACAAAGACACAATGCAACTCCTTCTGACCTTCTCTGTATTTCTCCAATAACACTTTCAAAGCAAACATTGCATCTGTAGTGCTCTTTCCTGGCTTGAAGCCATACTGCTGATCACTAATCATCACCTCCCTTCTTAATCTAGCTTCTACTACTCTCTCCCATAACTTCAAGCTGTGACTGATCAATTTTATCCCTCTGTAGTTACTGCAGCTCTGCACATCACCCTTATTCTTAAAGATAGGTACCAAAAACGCTTTTTCTCCACTCCTCAGGCATCCTCTGACTTTCTAAAATTTCATTAAACAATCTAGTTAAAAATTCCACTGCCATTTCTCCTAAGCACCTCCATGATTCCATTGGGATGTCATCTGGGCCAACAGCCTTTCCATTCTACATCCTCTTCATAGCTGTCCTTACTTCCTCCTTGCTAATCTGTTTCACTTCCTGATTCACTATCCCCACATCATCCAACCTTCTCTCTCTCTCATTCTATTCATTCATCAGCCTCTCAAAATACTCTTTCCATCTACTCAACACACTCTCCTCTCTTGTGAGTACCTTTCCCTCACTATCCTTTATCACCCTTACTTGCTGCACATCTTTTCCAGCTCTGTCCCTCTGTCTAGCCAATCGGTACAGGTCCTTTTCTTCCTCTTTAGTGTTCAATCTCTCATACAACTCTCCATACGCCTTATCCTTAGCTTTCGCCACCTCTCTCTTTGCCATGCACCTCATCTCCTTATACTCATGTCTACTTTCTTTATCTCTTTGACAATCCTACTTCTTCTTCGCCAGCCTCTTCCTCTGTATACTCTCCTGTACTTCCTCATTCCACCATCAGGTCTCCTTGTCCTCCTTCCTCTGTCCAGATGTCACACCAAGCACCTTTCTAGCAGTCTCCCTTACTAGTTCTGCTGTAGTTACCCAGCTATTCAGTAACTCTCCACTGCCTCCCAGTGCCTGTCTTAACTCTTCCCTAAACTCCACTTCACAATCACCCTTTTTTAACTTCCACCATTTAAACCTTGGCACTGCTTTCACACTCCTCCTCCTCTTCTTGATCACCAACGTCATCCTACAGACCACCATTCTATGCTGCTTAACTACACTTTCCCCTGCCACCACTTTACAGTCTCCAATCTCCTACAGACTGGCCCTCCTACATAGGATATAATCCACCTGTGTGCATCTTCCTCCACTCTTGTACATCACCCTATGCTCCTCCCTCTTCTTAAAATACGTATTCACCACAGCCATGTCCATCCTTTTCGCAAAATCCACAATCATCTGACCTTCTGCATTCCTCTCCTTAACACCATACCTACCCATCACTTCCCCATCCCCTCTGTTCACTTCACCAACATGCCCATTAAAGTCCATTCCAATCATTAGTCTCTCACCATTGGGTACACTCACCACAACTTCATCCAACTTACTCCAAAATTTCTCTTTCTCATCCATCGCACACCCAACTTGTGGAGCATATGCACTAACAACATTCATCATTACACCATCAATTTCGTGCTTCATAAACATCACTCTGTCAGACACTCTCTTCACGTCTAAAACACTCTTGGCATATTGTTCCTTTAGTATAACCCCTACCCTATTTCTCCTGCCATCCACACCATGATAGAACAATTTGAACCCATTTCCTAAACACCTGGCCTTACTTCCCTTCCATCTGGTCTCTTGCACACACAATATATCAACCTTCCTTCTCTCTATCATATCAGCTATCTCTCTTCCTATACCAGTCATACTGCCAACATTCAAAGTTCCTACCCTCACTGCTACACTCCTAACCTTCCTCCTCTCTTCCTGCCTTCGGGCATGCCTTTGCCCTCCTCTTCTCCTTCAGCCAACAGTAGCCCAATTTCCACCAGCACCCTGTTGGCTAACAGTACTGGTGGCGGTCGTTGTTAACCCGGGCCTCAACTGATCCGGTATGGAAATATGAAATTTTCGCGCCATAAGTTATGTGGCAGAATTTTTACACCAGATGCCCTTCCTGGCACTACCCTCCCCATTTATCCGGGCTTTGGACCGGCACAAAGAAATGCACTGGCTTGTGCATCCCCAGTGGCTGGGTTAAATATATATGTGTATGTATATGTATAACACAGGTACCATAACATATAGTAATAACATACAAAGGTTTAAATAAGAGAATTCAGTAGCAAGATTCTTCCAACACTTTATTGACTGTTGCTGCACTCAGAATTATTTCAGTAGAATCATCTTGCCTTCAGACTGTCATTTATGCCAGTCATTGACAAAGACACTGGCATAATACCATAAGGAATCCGTCATGCACAGTGTTACACTGATGACATCCTTTTGACAGGTAATGGTGATGGAATGATGAAGACCAATTAAACAATCAGTGCAAGGTCCTAAGCAGGCTGAAAGAATATAGGCTATGAACTTACAGAGATAAATGTGAATTTACAAAGAAGTGTCTTATTGTAGGCATGTGACTAACAAGGATGGGCCGTGTCAGGTAGAAGGCTGTAATAAATGCTCCAGCTTCAAAATGCATCAAAACCGAGGTAATGTCTAACACTACTATGCTACCAGTCATTTCTGTCAAGCATCACATTGTCTTCCATCCACTAAATGCATTCTTACAGGATGAAATTACCTGAAAGTGGATAAACAGCTATCAATGACTCTTGGGGACAACCAAGTGCTTATCTACTTTCATTGTTCTGTGCCTGTTAGACTGGAATGCAGTGTTTCCCTTTAAAGAATATGCATCATTCTGCTGCCCATATTTCCAAACATAGTCACTTTAAGATCACTAGCAGTAACTGAGTATAATTATGTCCATGTTGCAATAAAGCCCTTGGGCTTATTTATCAAATGTAAATGCTTCACTAACATTTGTGCTGGAAAAGATTAAGATTAGTAATATATCACCAGTTTTTAATGTTCATTTTTAGTACAAGAACTGGTGCTTCATCCATGACAACATTGTGCATAGAATAAAGACTATGAGCTGTTAACAAGCTGATGCCTGTACTACAAGGGTTTGATTCCCTCAGCCAACATTTGCCCACTCTATGACTGCCAGTAAGTCAGTTAATCAGAAAGTGATGTAGTGCAGTTATAATGGTGAGCTAGGCTCCTCAATGGTCTACTGGGCTGCAAGCCTAGTAACTACCTGTCAGCCATGAATCTCAGCACCAACAGCAGCCATGCAGTGTGAGTCTATATTAGATGAATGAACGCTTAAAATGTTGAGTACAACATGCTCAACAGCTTCTAAGCAAACGTTCATCTAAGCAAAACCCCAAAAAATTGAAACAAGGAGTTTTGAAAAGTTATAGTTAGCCAGCCTTCAGGAAGCCAACGGCTGACAGCTACAATGTACTGTACACTATTAGAACCTCTCAAAAAAAAAAAAAAAAGAAACCAAAACAAATCGACAAATAAAATAAAGTGGGAGGCTTGGCCCCCCCCACACCCCCCAATGTGAGGGGGTATGCCCCCCACACCCCCCTACTTAAATATACCATCTTTGAGATCGTGCCACAGTGGAGGACTGTTAGAACAGTGAGGCAAGGTGAATGTTCTGACATCAGCCGTTGGCTTCCTCATGGTTGGCCAACTGTAACTTTTCGACATTCTCAGGTTTCACTTAGATGAACGTTCACTTAAAAGCTGTTGATCATGTCAAACTCGACATTTGAAGCATTCATTCATCTGATAAGGAACCTGCAGTGCTTGGTAGCAATGTTAGCAGCACATTACTATGACACTGAATGTGAGAGGCAAAATTGTATGTATGAATGTTTATATGTTTGCATATTTCTGCCTGTTTTATGTATCAAAACTGTATGCTGCATTATAGCAACCCAGGGCGTAGCTGAAATTGGTCATTGTTGGTCAGTGCCCTATCCCAGTTAACAAACATAAATAAATAAAAGCATTGCAAGTGGGATGTCACATTTACCTTCAGAGAAAGTAGAAGAGCCAGGTTCTGCTTCCCTCATTAGATGTTTATTATCTTCTATGAAAAATTGCCATTGATAAATATTGATGTTCTTTGTGTTTCACTGTTGCAGTCATCACCTGTGGGTTATCCCTGCTGTGGTAGCCTTCGGTCGACCCGAATACCAGAGTCAATGTTTTTGTGCGCCAGTTGCCATCAGGTCATCAGTACTATAAAGCAAGGCGGCCAACGTCATTACATCAGTCTTTCTTGCTGTGGAGTGCATAGCAGAAGCAGTTCACATGAGTGCCGGTCGGTTGCTACCAGAAGTTGAATATCAGCAGAAAACGTCTAATGCTAAGTACCCCATTGGGGACCCTTTTTTCTTGCTCTAACCAATGTCCAAAAAAGTGAACAATTGTCTCTCCTGTGGAAAGCAGATCCCACACTGAGACTTTCATTCTCACTGCAACACTTGTTTAGGCCCAGACCATGATGTCCCTTGTCGCTGGTTCTGTGCCCTCTCTAATGCGAGAACCATTCACCGTAGAGCACTTTTTGTAGACAATTATTTTCATGTTCCGTCTTCGAATTCTCATATGGCATCCATCAGCCAACAATCTGTCAATGCTCTGAAAAAACGTAGAGATAAAGATAGAGATAGGCCACACAAGGCTAAGCCTTCCGACAATGCTACCGCTAAGCAAGTCGTCAGTTCTTCAGAATTCAGTGAGGTGCTTTCGCAGCCCTCGATGCCAACTTGCTTTTTCTACACAGGCCACTGCCAAGACTCTTTTGGAGTCCGGTATGCCATAGAAATCCACTTCATCTTCCAAGTCTTTGTCATTCTCTGCCTCGGTTGGGTCCAGAGCCGTGACACAGGCACCAGCTTCCGAGGAAGCCTTTCGCACTACTGATTCTAGACAAAATCCAACATCTTTGCATCCAACTACCACTTGTCAGAGACTGATCGATTCTCTTGGGCCTAGAAGCCAGGGCACTCCTTGGAAATCTGCTTCTAGCCACCATCGTGGTATTGCTCCCCCACCCCAAACTCAAATGCTTAAAATGGCGGAGGATCTCATCTTCCTTATCCGAGGTTCTCAGGCCCCCACTCCTAAAAGGAAAAGGCATCCTTCTCCAGAAATTATTACAGACCAAGAGTCTGAGGAATCTGATTATTCTGATTTTGAAGAAGAACAACATCCCTTAACTGCTTATGAGGATTCAGATGCAGAGGAATCCATCCTTTCTGCCTCCCCTCCAGAGGATCTCTCCTTTGTGGAAACCCTTCACTCCCACAGGAAACATTTTCAATGGGAATCTCAAGACTTCCCACAGTCAATGAAATGACTTAGAGAGTTTCTGGACTTGCCCCAGCACAGACCCCTGGCCATCCCACCTATTTTGGAAGTGGTGAATGATGTTTTCCATGAATCTAGCTTAGCCCCTGATGCTCTGCCTCCTGCTCCAACTAAACGTGACAGGTACTACAGAGTACCGGATTCTCACAAATACCTGTACAGGAATCCTGCTGCAGACCCTGCAGTCATTACACAGGTATCCAAAGGAGCTAAGACTAGTTCTGTCAAGAATCCTCTTCCTTCTGACAAAGACTCCAGAGCTCTGGACAGATGGGGTAAGAAAGTATACACCTCTGAAACCTTAGCTATCAGAGCACTCAGTTGTCAGTTCCATATGTTAAAATATCAACAACACACTTTGGAACAATTAAAACAGAAGATGACTACCTCTCCTGACTGTGCCAACTCAAAAGAGCTGGCAGAATTACTTCACTCTGCTTGTCAAGTGGCCAAACACTCATTACAATGTGGTTATGATGCCCTAGAAGCCTCTAGCAGGGCAGCAGTGACAGGATCTGTTATTAGAAGACATGCATGACTGAAGGAACAACCTCTCCCTGATTTTGTCAAGTCTAAACTTATTGATGCATCCCTAGATAAGGAATGCCTGTTTGGGGAAAAAGCAGAAGAGGTTTTTAAAAAGATGGAAGACAAAGAAAATCTATGCAAACAGTAAAAGATTTCATTCAAGTTCAACCTCCCAGATTCAGCAGGAACTTTCCCCCTAAGCACTAGGCCTTCCCTGCACCTAGCAGACAGGGCCAAGGTAAGCCCCGTAGGGACAGGCCATCCAGGTCCCTATCCCATGGCCACCAAAGAAGCAAACAATGGACCACTTCCATCTCTAAGGCAGGGAGTTCTAAGCCAAGCTTCTATGGCAAGCACTCACAATCTCTCCCCCCCCCCCCCCTTTGCCCTCCTTTCACTCATCAAAAACTAGAAGGACCAATGGGTCTTAAAAATCATTTCTCTATAAAAAATCATTTCTCAGGGATACAGATTCTCCTTCAGTGAACTCCCTACTCCAAGAGAGTACACAGTCATCTCCCAGACTTCCCCCCAAAAGAGTGGGCAGAGGCATTGAAACAGACGCAAACTCTTACTCTTAATATCTCAGGGGGCAGTAGAACCTGTTCCTCCAGATCAAACAGGAAAAGGTTTTTACTTCAGACTATTCCTTGTTTCCAGAAAAGAGGGCACTTTGCACCCCATCCTGGATCTATCCAAACTGGACACCTCCTTGGTGGTCCCCAGATTCAAAATGCTATCCTTGTAGCAGCCCCTGCCCATGCTCACACAAAATGCCTGGCTTGTGACACTAGACCTAAAAGATGCCTACCTCCACATCCCCATCAGGGAATCATGCTGAAGATTCCTGCACTTCAGAACAGGCTATCAACACTTTCAGTTCTCTACACTGCCCTTTGGCTTATCTACTGCTCCAAGAGTATTCACCAAATGCTTGGCCCCAGCTATAGTATTCTGCAGACAGAGAAATATACAGATTTACCCTTGCCTGGATGACTGCCTCGTTTAGGCAGAGTGCAAAGAAAAGTTGCTCCAGGACATTCTCTTTATTAAATCACTCCTAACATCCCTAGGGTTCACCATCAACAAGCAAAAATCAAAGCAAAACCCCATCAGAAAAAATGTCTTCCTGGAAGCTGTGCTAGACACAGCAACCCAAATGGCCTTCCTATCCCCAGAAAACCAGAGCTTCCTGCCTCTCTACTTCACCCAGATGGCTTCCAGAAGTCACCTCACTGCGTGGAAGTTCCTGAAAGCCCTGGGATACATGGCATCTTGCATCCTTCTCATCCCTCTTGCCAAGCTTCACATGAGAAAACTTCAGTGGTACTTAAAGAACCTTTGGTGTCAGTACTCTCAGTCTGTAGAGACCACTGTTCCTCTGATCCCTTGTATAAGGGCCGAATTTCTCTGGTGGGCAGATGCTTGTGCCATGAACAAGGGTCTTCCCTACATCCCCCGCCCTTCTGGCCAAACCATCACCACCAACACCTCAGACATTGCCTGGGGCACTCCTCTAGCAGGCAGGTGTACCCAAGGCTGTTGGAATGCCCAGCAACTTCACTTGCACATCAACCAGAAAGAAATGATGGCAGGGCAAAAGGCTCTGACTTCCTTCCAACCCCATCTCAGGCCAGGGGTCCTCCTTATAAAAACAGACAACACCACAGTAAATGTGGTACATAAACAAGCAGGGGAGCACCCAGTCTTACCCCCTGTGCAGGTTAGCCATGAGTCTCTGGCTTACAGCCACCTCCATGGGGCTACACCTAATTGCCCAATACTTACCAGGGATCAACAACACTCTGGCGGACCACCTAATCAGAAATTTACTGGACCCCCATGAATGTCAGTTCCACAAAGAAATCTTTCTGCAAATCACCCAGGAGTGGGGGACCCCAGAAGTGGACCTTTTTGTCTCGCACCTCAACCACCAGCTGCGCAAGTTCTGTACCAGGGAGTATCACCTCCTAGCATGGAAGGTGAATGCCTTGACCTTCCCCTGGAGCTCACTCTTTGTGTACACATACCCCCCCTCTGCCCCTTATTCCCAGGGTTCTGATAAAATAAGAGAGGAGAGACCAAAGGCCATCCTCATTGCTCCAGATTGGCCCAGATAGCATTGGCACCCCTTATTACACAGTCTGACCTTACAGCCCCCAAAGTTGCTTCCCCTGATGTCAGACTTCTTGACCCAGGAGAGGGGAAAGGTACTGCACCCATACCTACAGACTCTCAAACTTTCAGCATGGCTTATACACTAAAAACCAACAAGGAGTCCCTGTTAAGCAAACAGGTCCTGGACATAATCATAGAGGCCAGAAGGCCCAGCACAAGAAAATCATATGCAGGAAAATGGAAAAGATTCTACTCCTGGAAACAATCAAAGGGGGCAGTACCTCTCAAACTTCAGTCCATCTCATCCTGGATTACCTAGCAGAGTTGCTCAATAGTGGTCTCTCTTTCTCCTCTAGTAAAATCCATGCCTCGGCCATCTCTGCCCATTATGATTCAGACCCACCCCTCTTCACTCATCCTTTGATTAAGCAATTCCTCAGAGGGGCTTCTAATATCAAGCCTCCCAGAAGGCCTCCAGTGCCACCCTGGGACCGCAATTTTGTGTTAGAAAAAGTAAACTTACCTCCTTTCGAACCTGCCACTTCTACAGAATTGAAATACCTCTCATGGAAGACTGCCTTCCTACTAACTATCACCTCAGCCAGAAGGGTCTTGGAACTTCAAGCTCTCGTGGCTGTTGAGCCCTTCATCATTTTTCATGCAGACAGAGTCTCCCTGAGGACAAATCCTTCCTTTATGCCCAAGGTGGTATCAGGTGTGACCTTTAACCAGGCCATGCACCTTCCCACCTTCTTTCTCAACCCTCAAAACAAGGGGGAAAGAATTCTGCACTCACTAGAAGTGCAAAGACAATTCAGATACTATCTGGACCGTACTAAGCCATTCAGAAAAACAGACCAGCTTCTTGTAAGCTTTGCCCCAGGGGCAGAGGGAAAGCCTATCTCCAACAAACCATTTCCAAATGGATTTCACACTGTAGCCATTTTTGCTACAGACAACATGGGAAACCCGTCTCTGAGTCTATTCGTATCAGGGACATCTTGGAAGAGGCCACCTGGACCTCTGTCCATACCTTTACAAAGCATTAACACCTACCTCTCTTTTCCAAGTCTAGGGTAGGGTTTACCTCTACAATTCTGCAGGGCCTCCTGACTCATACCTAGGACTCACCGTACCCTTCCACCCTTTTCCTCAGCTTTGGGAATCCTCCCACAGGTGATGACTACAACAGTGAAACATGAAGAACATAGTACAGTTGTGTACACTTACCATAAATGTAGATGTTTGAGTGTATTCACTGTTGCAGTCTTGGTTTCCCTCCCTCTATCCCCCATCTAACATCTTCCCTAGGGAGACAAATGCTTCCCAAGGTGACTCTTAGCCACCAGAACCACTTCTCTCTTTTTCCTTGTGCTTTTGATGGGTTAGAGCAAGAAAAACTGATGTAATGACGTTGGCTGTCTTGCTTTATAGCACTGGTGACCTGACGTCAGAATACAGGCGATGGCAGCCGGCACACAAAAACATTGATTCTGGTATTCGGGCTGACCAAGGGCTACCACAATAGGGATAACCCACAGGTGATGACTGCAACAGTGAATACACCCAGACATCTACATTTATGGTAAGTGTACACAACTGTACTTTATCCTGATAGATACCTGATCAGTTATGTGGGACGCCACTTGTAACTGGTTTGGAGTCTGACATGGCTGCAGCAATTCTAACCATGTGGGTTCTGTCCTTGAGCCAGTTTGCAACCCATCTAGTGACATAGGGGTTTATATTTAAGCTGGTGAGCTTATCTATAATGCCCGAGTGTGGTATTGTATCGAAGGCTTTTGCGAGGTCCAGGTAGGCTGTGTGGATCACCTTCCCCTCGTCAATGGCCTTGGTGACTGTTTCAAAGAAATCAACCAAGTTTAAGAGACAGGATCTGCCCTTAACAAAGCCGAACTGGGTAGGATCCAGTGTCTGTAGGTCCCCAATATCTTTATTTATGAGGTCCATGATGATCCTTTCCATAGCTTTGCAGACCAAGCTAGTCAGGCTTATGGGGTGATAATGTCCAGGATCTGTTGAGGCACCACCTTTGTGGAGAGGGACCACTGTTGCTGTACGCCACTCTTTGGGTACATATCCTGTAGTAAGGCTGAGATTGAACAGTAGTTTTATGTTTGGGTTTAGCTCTTCTTGGCGTTCATGTAGGATGCAGCCCGGGACACCGTCTGGTCCCATTGATGCTGTGCTTTTTGCTTTGGAGAGGGCGGCTCTTACCTGAGCATCTGAGATGTCAGGGGGAGCAGCACTCTGCTGGGACAGATATTTGTCCTTTTGGTGGGGGGGGGGGGTTTGGCTGAACCTGTCAGCTAGGATGTTGGCTATGTCTGTGGGTTCGGTGTATTTTTTGTCATTTTGGACTAATTCTGAACATATCTAGGAATTCCCACCCAGGTTCCCAACATAACTAAAGAAAGCCTTGTGATTATCCTTAGTGTCCTGTGCAATTTTTCTCTCAAAGCTGGCCTTAGACGATTTTATGAGTGCCTGTAGTTTTTTGCTAATACTGATCAGAGATGCCTTCCCTTTTTGGGATTTTGCTCCATCATGTAGTAGCTTCCTCCTTCTATTGTATAGTTTGTTTATGGCTGGGGTCCACCAGACAGGACGTCTGCCTTTGGAGGATTGGGTCTTGGTTTTATTTGGGATTGCATGATCCATGCATTCCTGAAGGTGATCATAGAATGCGTTTATAAAGGATTCTGCAGTATGGGCCATATTTTCCACAGGCCCGGGGGCTTTGAAGGATTCCTCCTCGGTTTTGAGGAGTGTGAAATTTGCTTTAGAGAAGTTTTTCACTGTGGTTTTCTGGGCAGGGGGTGGGGTCGGGATGTAAATATATCCAGTGAGATTAGTTTATGGTCTGATCTTACCAGTGAGGGATACACTTCTGGTCTGGAGCATAGAGTCCCCATGTTGGTGATGATCAGGTCCAGTATGTTTTCCCCTCTTGTGGGAGTGGTAACAAGTTGTTCCATAGCATTTCAGTTTATAAATTCTAGGAACCTTTGGGCTAGGGTGTTGGAGCTAGAGTAATGCTCCCAGTCTATGTTTGTGTAGTTGAAGTCGCCCAATATAATGGTGTTTCGAGAGACCTTCATATTTTCTAGTGTTCTCAGGAAGGCCGAGTGGGGTTCCTGGGTTTGGGAGGGTGGTCTGTAGCAGGCTATAAACTGGAAGGCAGTTTTACCCGCTGTTAGTTGTACATGGATAGTCTCTGATGCTTCGTGCTGTGCCACCAACCTGGAGGTGTGGGTATCTTTGACGAATATTGATACTCCCCCTCCTTTTCTGGTTCAGTCCAAGTTTTGGGGACGAAAAGCATGGTATAAGGTATAACCTGGTAGTGCTGGGGTGCTCTCAGGAGCCTTGAACCAGGTTTCTGTTACTGCACAGATATCGATGTTCTCCATGCTAAGAAGAGTTTTGAGTGCGTGCATCTTGAGGTTTAGACTTCTGGCATTGAGTAGCATTACTCTTAGTTTCTTATCCCTTGTGATACCTATGGAGGTGGGTTTGTTTTTTGAGCCTTGCCTAAAAAAGGCAGTATGGGGGTAGCAAGAGCCTTTGCCAATATCCGAAAGCCCAGGGGTGACAGGTGCAAGCCGTCCCTAGTGAAGCATCGTGGCTTGTCGAGCATGTCATCCCAGGCTGACAGGCATTGAATCCCCTTTGAATGACACCAATACTTAAGCCAATTGTTGAAATTGATCATCTTGTCTTCATATTGTGGCATCATTCTTGGTGAGGGTAAGATGCTACTCAAGGTCAGGGTCATACCGGCCTGGGCTACATGCTCAGAGAGCTCCTCTATGTCTCTTTTCATGTAGTCCAGGGAGGTACATCTCAGGTCATTCACACCAGCATGGACAATGACCGAGTCATATTTGTACTTGCCTTGGAGTGACTTGAGTGCTTGTGTTATGTGACGGATCCTAGCGCCCGACAGGCAGCTCACCGTGACCTTCTCCTTGTTCAGCCTGGTGAGCGGGACATCAGTGTGCCTGACGATAGAGTCACCTATTACAAGTGTATCAGGTGTGTTTAGCCTTAAGGGCTGTGACTGTTCGGCACACTGGCTTTGTGAGCTATGTGTTGCACGTGTTTTGTTTTGGGGTAGCGGTTTCTTGGGTGTCTGCTTTGGAGGTCTCTGCTGCTTAGGCAGATTTTTATTTAGAGCCTCCAAGTATGTTTTTGTGTGTTTATGTGTTTGGTTTGCTGTCGTGGTAGGTCTATGTGAGACTGGAATTGTAGTGAGGGTGGTTTCCGTCTCCTCCTGACTGGTTACGCCAGTACTGAGTTGAGAGAGCTTAGCCTCCAGTTTGGCTATATGGTTGCATCTCTCACATGTGTTGGAATTTGTTGGGAGGAGGAGAGGGTTGTCTGTGTACATGAGGCAGTTGTAACATTGCCTCAAGATTCCCAGATTCAGCAGCTGGACCGCAGAGGAGATTGACAACTGACCTTTGGACATGCTAGAATAGTATTGGGAATTCCTTTATAATTGAAAAAAGGGCCAATGGGGAACAAGGTACTCAAGGGGAGTTTGTGAGGGTGTAGTGCTTTTAATTTTTTAGTGCTGACTTAGTGAGCAAGTGCCAGGTAACTTAAATGCAATGTGTTACAGGTAACGTAAATGCAAAAACAACAAACAGTAACTTTCTTTCAAGTGAAACAAGGAAATAAGTACAGTAAGCAATGCAGATATCACTAGGGATCCACAGAAGCTGAAAAGCGTTTTAGGTGAAATTAGCATTTCAGGGAAATAACAAACAAACAAACAACAAGCATACAAACAAAGCTAGATTCAGCAGGCCTGGATCTAGTCTATGCTACAGCAAACAAGGTGTACCAATTTCAGTAAGAAACAGTTCAAATATGCAGGCACTATAAGCCTTTAACCAGAAATTCCCAGCTCAGAAGCGCAGAGTCCAGCCTCTCCTCTCACAAGAGTGCAGACCACGAACCTTCTTAATGTAAAATAACTGGCCTGAAGCCCAAGTGCTTAAACCAGAACTAATACACTTTTAGAATAACTGCTGGTAGTGATAATCGAGTTTCCTGCATTAGTAATTACTGGTGATAAATGCATAGTGGTACAACCCTACCTCCACTCTCCCCCACACAATCACACACACACACACACACACACACACCACACACATACATGTGTGCTACATCTTTATTGTCAAATCATCCACAATGTCTCTTTTGTTCCTGCTTTTGTAAATCACTGATGATTACAGTCCATCGTTAATGCCAGACATTAGAGTTTCACATTTCATATCCTTCAGTAAATATAGGCTAAATCAAAATCTGTTATTCCAGTGACTTTCTAAGTTTATAAGTGAAATAAGTAAAATCCATCCCTGATTGTGTGTCTTTGTCCCAGTATTCAGTATGCCGACGACTCCACACTTATATCCATCTCAAATAACATTCCTGAACTACACTACCTGACCCAACAAGCCCTATTATCCACTGAACAATGGCTCTCTCACAACCTATTGATCCTAAATCCCAAAAAGACCAAACTCCTACTTCTCCTTCCCTGTTCTCTTTCTCATCACAAAACCTCTTTTTTATTACATCTTCTGACAATACAACTATCCAACCTGACACCCACACAAAACACCTAAAGTTCAACCTACACATATTCCAATGTATAAAAAAAAAAAAAAAAAAAAAAACAGATACTAGGTCTGCTGTATCGGATCAAAAAATTCCTAACCCCTGAATCTAGACTTAACCTGGGCCAGGCACTCCTCCTCCCCACCCTCTTATATGCCGCCCCAGTTCATACCAATATCCAGGCTTCCACTCAAAGCAAACTCCAACAGACTTACCATAAGATAGCCAGATTCATTACTAACTCCCCATACAACTCACACCACTGCATTTCTTTAAACTCTCTTCAATGGCTTGAACGTCCCCAATTTCTGCTGTCTTATCAATTTCATATGCTACACTCTATTCTTTATAAACCCTCCTTCTGTTCATCTCTATCTTTCTTAGTCTCCATCTACATCCCATCCCGGACCCTCAGTACTTCAAACCAACAATTACTTGATATCTACCACCCAAAAAGGTCAGTAGGCAAACTACTCTACAAACACTCCCTTGCCCATGCTTGGAACAAACTTCCTCTTGACTTGCGTTCAATCTCCCACACCTCACACTTTAAAAATGAACTAAAAGCTTATTTTCTCAATTCCAGAACCTGCCCTTGCCATGACCCTACCTAGTCTTCCTTCCCTTTATGTACCCTCAAAAGGACCATACTTAGTACCTCATTACACCTCTCTCTCCAATGTGTCTACTATGCATTTGCATAATTTTATACAAACAAAATGTTTTATTGTTGACCTATTGAACTATATCAATGTAAAATTGTTACTTAGCTTCTTTTTAATGCAACTTTAACTTTATGCATGTAACCCAACATATGGGAATCTTTTTTGCTATAACTGCTATTATATCAATATTGTTTAAAATTGTACTTGTTTAAAATGTACTACTGGAGCTTTTCTCCTCGGGTCTCCACTGAAAATGGGCCACAAGCCCAGTTGGACAAACCCGGTTAACAAATGTCAATAAATAAATAAATAAATAAATAAATAAATAAATAAATAAATGATATATTAATTCTGGTTTTGTCTCAATTTCTTGCATTACTAGGTTGTGCGGTGTGATTATAATTGCTCTATCCCTCTCCCTTGTAACTCAGTAACTGTTACAGGCATTGAATAATGGCTAAGATCCTCATTATATAGTAAAAATCCTTTCTTGCTCTAACTTATCCATTAGTGCAGCAGGTCACTGCTAATGTTTACTCTGGCAAGGGAACAGGGATGAAACCTTTACCCTTTCTTTGTAATGTACCTTTTTTCTAGTTTTATTGATTATTTACATTAATTCCCTGATGCCTAGTGGTGGTGCAGATAACTAATATCCCCTGTGGGAGATGGAAGAGTGCAGGATTGGAATCCTTTTTAGTGTAGTTAAAGCATGTTGTTTATAGTATCCCTGGTGTCTAGTATTTATCCAACCAACATCATCTTTCTTTTTTTTTTTTGGCTTTTCTTTATAAGTGTCCTTAAGCACACTGTTATAGTATTCTCCATTTTGCCTGAAGTTTCTCTCAATCCTTATTATGTTTAAGTGATGATATGTAAGAGTTCTCCCTGGTGTCTGCTGGCTCTCTCCAGACCCATGTTATGTGTGCCATTAAGGTGGGAAAAGCTACCCCCATCCTACATCTTTAGCATTATCCCTGGTAGCAAGTGGTCCACCCAACCCAATGTTATGGGCCTTGCTTATCAGTCTAGAGGTATGTGGAAGTGTAACCCCCCCCCCCACACACACACACACACACACACACATTCATTTCATACACACACATTCATTTCATACACACACACACACACACACACACACACAGGCTGTTACTTACACACATCCCCTAACACTGCCTCACCACTAAATTCCCCAGCATTTATCTTGACCATAATGAGTGAACAAGGCATTTTGTCTAAGTTCAATACCATAAATGGCCAAGAGTTGACATACTAATTTACTCAACCATGTGATTTGCCGAATCACAGGGCCGAGGAAATGCCTTACTGCAGACAGTTCCTGGGGAAAGCACGTGGATAATTAGAAAATGCCTTTCTCCCAGAATGGCTCATTAGTATCTGGTATGGATAAGGAGATAGACCACCATTGTGCCACAGCACTGCAACACGGCTGTTTCTGAATACAAAAACATTAAAGTGAAGTGTACACCTCATGTGCACCTCATAGAAACTTTTCTGAATTTGGGTCCTAGTCTTCTTTAAGTATATGTTCTTTTGAGTTGCTCCTGTCAATGTTCAATTGAATTGTACTGGCTACAAATAGCTCTACTGTAGTTTGATTGCATTCTTGTCTAAGGCCACATTGCTGTTTTGCAAGTATGCCACAGGAGTTGAGGTATCCCTTGAACTGAAAGTAAACCAGTCTTTTTAAAAGTTTTTGCAAAAGGCAAAAGAATTAACACAGATCCTCACTTGTTGGGACTTGTGCATAGTACAGTTTTCATCTCTTGTTTGTTTTATACAGGTCTCCTGTATTTATAAGAGACCTGCTAAATATGTGTGTTAGTGGCACAGTTATAAATAGGGATATGAATTTTTATCAACTCTGGAAGAAAACCATATGCTCCAGGTGACTCACAGTCATTCACCTTTTCAAACAACTTTGCTCCCTGCATGGGATTCTGATAAAGAGGAATGGTGTCTTGTCTGTAGTGCCTTTAGGATCTGCACCTGTGTCACTTTATTGGATGCTGCCTCTGGGCACTGTGGGCATTTATTTTATTAGTGAACCAACATTGAACAGCAACACCTTTAGGTTTTACCCCCACCCCCACCTACCACTCCCCCTTCCTCCAGCAGTATTGCTGACTCATTCAATAAACACTTCACTGAAACCATTCTGTCTTTGACTAAACAAGACAGCCCTCTACACACCCACCCCACATCAAAACCAAATACTCTGCCCACAGTCTTTTCTTTTTCATCAGTATCTACCTCCTATATAAAAAAATGTCTATTGAACTTAAGCCTACAAAACTTTCAGCTGACAATCTCCCCTCTGAATACCTTAACATAGCAGCAGAAGTCCAAGCTTATCCAGTCTGTATCTTAATTAATCAGTCCTTATCAGAAAGCTGTGTGCCAATACTGTGGAAAATATCCCACATCATTCCCCTCCATAAAGGTGGCTCCTCCACTGAACTTTCCAATTACCACCTCATAGCCATCCTTTCTCCACTTTCCAAAATACTTGAAAAATGCATCCATTCTCAAGTCTTAAACTACCTTTTAGCTAATAACCTCCTCTGCAGCACCCAGCATGGCTTCAGACCATACCACAGCACTACTATCGCCTTGCTCTCTTTCACTAACGCTATCTGTCATCATAAAAATAATGGCCTGTTCTCCTCTGCTATATTTCTGGATCTATTCAAAGCTTTTGACATGGTCTCACACAAACTACTAATCTCTGTTCTCACTAACCTATCCCTTTCCCAATCAGCTATCTAACTGGCCGCTAACAATCAGTTGTCTGGCATAGTGACCTATCTCCTCGACTTCCTGTAACACTCGGTGTTCCCCAAGGCTCCATCCTTGGCCCCCTACTATTCTCACTCTTCACCAATGATCTATTCACAGCCACCAAGCATGGTTCTCTTATATGGTATGCAGATGACTCCACTCTCATCTGCTCTGCCCCAACTATACCTGAACTTCACAAGATCACACAAGAAGCCTTTTCATCTGTAGAAAACTCTAATGCCCAGTTATTACTCAACCGGAGCAAGACTAAACTCCTTATCTTCCAACCCACTAAATCTAACCCAGTTATCCCCCAGTTTAATATTCTAGTCAAAGACAATACCGTCGTCTCCCCAGCAGAACACACCAAACTACTTGGTGTTGAGATTGATAAAAATCTCAGATTTGAAACTCACATTTCTCATGCCATAAAAGGTTCACAAAAAACTAGGTGCATTGTACAGAAACAAACAATTCCTCACCAAGACAGCCAGAATTTCTGCTGCCAATTCCTACCTAATCTCACTTTACTCTACACTTCTCCTATACTTACCTACCTTAGACAAACAGACCTAAACAAGCTCAAGGCTTGCTACAATAAAATTGCTAAGTTTGCCACTGGTGCATCTTATCGCAGTCACCACTGTATCTCACTTAGAGAACTTGACTGGCTTGAACTCCCTCAACTTCT
Organism: Protopterus annectens; assembly: GCF_019279795.1. Classification (NCBI taxonomy): domain Eukaryota; kingdom Metazoa; phylum Chordata; order Ceratodontiformes; family Protopteridae; genus Protopterus; species Protopterus annectens. The sequence goes on along the minus strand of NC_056743.1, from coordinate 511,526,955 downwards.
TCACCTGAATCAACTCTCTCTTGCCCACAAGTTAGTAAACCATCCTCTTAAAGTCCATCCCTTCAAAACCTTCTCCAGCCCTACTGCTCCACTAGACCATGATGCTTCAGCAGCAAAAATCTACTTCTAGTGACCAAACCCAAGAACTCAGCGGGATAAGCACTGTTCTCCTGTGTCATATCCAGATTATGGAACAATCTCCCCCCTCTGTAACCACACTACCTTCTTGCATTCACTTCAAAACTGCACTAAAAACTCACTTAAAAAGTATCTGCTTATGCCCATGCACCCATCCAACTAGTAGGTTCATAGGTGTGTACTAGGCTAATGGCCCTGGAGCCTTTACAAGGCTAGCCCATAGCATTACCCTGGCATCGTGCCACCAAGCCTTAGTTCCCAGTGTTTCTGTCAAGTAGAGCCACTGCAGTGATCCCCAGGGTGAATTTTCTATTTCCCATCCCCTCATCAAGATTTCTCTTGAAGACAGCCAGTGAGGTGCTTCGCTTGACATGTATGGGATGTCTGTTCCATAGCATGGGCAGTCTCTGGGTTATGAATCTGTCCCTACAGCTTGTTCTGTTGATTGTGGTAGTGAGGTTGAGGTCTCTTTTTACCTCCCCTTCCTCTCCCCTCCCCTAGCCACCATGCCTCACACCATCTGATCATCACATTACTTCCTCTGCAGGCTCTGGCTCACCCTTTACCCTCCCCTTCCCTCCTCACTCAATCTCTCAGACCTGTTATAACATGCTTAACTACCTCACTCCATCTCAACTCCATATACATATCCACCTGACTTACACCTAGCTTCCTCTCACTACCACGTATACTGCGCACTCAGTTTCCTCTCTTACTCCTCTATCTTCCTCTTCCATCCCATTAGCCCTTCTAGCTTGTTCCACCTTCATGTGGAGCTTTTGCTTTATATCTGCTTGAGTTTAGTGCAATATTTGTATATAAGATTTAGGTATATGAGTTTAGAACCGTATCTGTTTGAGCTTAGTACTATCTCTATATACATCCTACCCTCTAGCTCAGTGGTGCACAATGTCTGGCCCTGGGGCCAAATTCGGCCCTTGATGCAATACCATCCGGCCCCCAGAGAGTAATCAAAAATTTAAAAAAAAATTGAAAAAATGCTATGCCTTACTCCAGTCACGCAAACTTTCCAGCATGTGTTTACTTACCTAATTGACTGCAGTTGTCACACCTCTAATTTTAGCTGTAGGCTTAACTATTCTTTGTTGTTTATGACTTGTAGTCTCTAAACAGTAGTAACTTTCTGCAAGAGTTTGTAATAAGTCATGACTGCAAGCCAGAATAAAATTAAACGCAAAGTTGATGTAGAAAACAGGCAATTTCATGACTGCTGTCTTAAGTAAAAATGCCAGTCACCTGTGCCTATTGTTAACTCATAATGACTTACTATGTTTTAAGGTGACCCACAGATGCATTAAGAATTCGTGTAGTGGCCCTCCCCATAAAAATGTTGTGAACCGCTGCTATAGGTAGATATTGGTATATCTGTTCATTACTATGTTTCATATTGTTTGTATAGCTAATGTTTGCTGCAGTATGTATTATTTGCTATTGTATGTATATTCAATTGATGTTCTTCGTGTTTCACTGTTGCATTCATTACATTTGGGTTATCTGCCTGCAGGTAGCCCTCAGCCGGCCTGAATATCAAAGTCTTGGGTCCTGCGTCAGATGCTGTCTCATCTTCCATGACGTCAGGTAGTCAGGGGTATAAAGCATGCAGCCGATGCCATTACATCAGTCTTTCTTGCCACGTGGTGCCCGAAGCAGAAGCAGTTCACAAGTGCCAGTCAGCCAACTCCTGAAATTTTCATTTTTGAGTTTCAGAACCGAAGTCTTCAAAAAAGCTGAGTACCCCATTGGGGATCATTTTTCCTGCTCTAAACCAATGTCAGTAAAAGTTAACAATTGCATTACCTGTGGAAAGCAAATACCTCATAAAGATTTTCATTCATACTGCATTCCTTGCTTAGGCCCAGACCACAACGTTTCTCGCTGTCAGTTTTGTGCCTTATTCATTCCTCGAACTATTTGTCGTTGGTCCATTTTTGCAGCAAACTATTTCGGAACTCAGTTTAATTATCCAGATATGGCTTCGGTAAGCCATCCAGCTACTGACATTCCAAAAAAAACATAAACATAGAGACAGATCGCATAGGTCCAAAGCTGCCGATGACGCTTTTGTTAAGTTAGTCACCAGTTCACCGGTACTCAGTGAGGCGCTTTCGCAGCCCCTGATTCCCACTACTTCAGATTCGCAGGCCTCTACTAAGACCCATTCGGAGTCCGGTATGCCGCGAGATGCTTCTTCGACTATGGACCTGCGGATGTCTCTACCTTGGATGGGTCCAGAGCCGCTGTGCAGGCACCGGCTTCTGAGGGTGTATTCAGGCCTACGGACTTGCATTTCAGACCAACGCCATCTTCTTCAAGGCCTAAAACTTGACCCACGCCAAGGAAATCGACGTCCAAACTACATGGTCAGGCCCATATGCCTAAAAAACAAATGATAAGAATGGCTGAAGACCTTATTACTTTAATTAGGGGAAGCCAGCCTTCTCCCTTTAAGAGACCTAGAATTGATTTTCCTTCTGATTCTTCTAATCAGGATTCTGAAATTTCTGTTTCTTCTGATTACCAGGATTTGCCCTTATCTACCTATGTGGATTCTTATTCAGAGGACTCCATTCCCTCTGCTTCCCCTCCAGAAGATTTTTCTTTTGGTGAAACCTTGCACACTCTTAGGGAGCATTTCCACTGGGAAAGCCAGGATTACTTTGATTCCAAAAAGACTTAGGGAATTTTTATTCCTCCTTCAACACAGGCCTTTAGCTATCCCTCCTGTACTGGACATTATGGATGACTTCTTGGAATCTAGCCTGACCCTAGACACTTTACTTCCAGCTCCCAGGAAGCCTGATAGGTATTACAGAATACCTGACTCTCATAAGTTCCTTTTCAAGAATCCAACTGTGGACCCAGAGACCATTTCCCAGGGACCTAAAGGCATTAAGGCTACTACTGCCAAAAACCCTACCCCCTCTGATAGAGTTTCCAGGGCCTTGGACAAATGTGGTAGGAAGGTATACACTTCTGCTACTTTGGCCATTAGGGCCTTAAACTGCCAGTTTCATATGTTAAAGTATTAGCAACATATTATGGGACCACTTAAACAAAAAATTATGGTGATTCCTGACTGTGCTGAAAATAAAGAATTACAGGATTTAATTCATTCTGCAGAACAAGTTGGTAAACATAATTTGTAATGTGGTTTTGACTCTTTAGAAGCATCTTGCAGGGCTGCTGTCACTGGGTCTGTTCTTATAAGGCATGCTTGGCTTAAGGAGCAAAATTTGCCAGATCATGTTAAAGCTAAATTACTGGATGCTCCCTTAAACCAAGATCGCCATTTGGCAACAGAGCAGAAGAAGTCCTTAAAAAGATGGAGGAAAAAGCTAAAGCTATGCAAACTGTTAAAGATTTCCTGCAAGTACAGCCTCCCAGATTCAGTAGGCATTGGCATTCTAAGAATCGGTCCTTTCCTGTCTCTTCCAGGCCTTCGCAGTCCAAACCCAGGAACAGCAGACCACCTAGGCTACAGTCTCAAGGTACTCATAGGCCTAAGCAGTGAGGGGCTTCCACTTCCAAAGCTGGAAGTAGTAAGACACCCCCTATGGAAAACTGTCACAATGACATAACCTTAAACCTTCCCAGCCCTGCTCTACTGCATGCTTCTTTAGGAATCTTTAGGATCTGAAGAAGCTGTATGCGAAAGCACTTGTCCTTTTTTATCTGATTTTTATATGGAATTTGTTTGCTGCTATTTTTATCATTTTATTAAAGCCGTGTCTTCAGTTGTGGTTGTCCAGTTGGTATGTTTTTTTCTGCTTCTTTAGGGGAAAAGGTCTCACTGCATGCAAAAAACTGAGAACTCATTATCCAGGACAAATGGGTTTTAAACATAGTTTACCAAGGATACAGATTCCACTTCCACAACATACCAATCCCAAACGGTTGGCCAGACCAACCCCAAATCAGTGGGCAGAGGCTCAACAGCAGGTTCTTTCTCTTCTAAGTGTCAAGGCTATTCAGCCTGTCCCAGCAGAAGAAAGGGAACAAGGTTTTTACTCAAGACTTTTCCTGGTACCCAGAAAAGACAGCTCCTGGTGTCCTATCCTGGACCTCTCTATCCTAAACACCTTTTTGGTAATCCCAAAATTCAAAATGCTAACACTTCATCAGCTGCTTCCTATGCTAGGCAAAGATGCCTGGTTGGCAACCTTAGATTTAAAGGAAGCTTACCTGCAAATTCCAATAAGGGAATCTTGCAGGAAATACCTACGCTTCAGAGCAGGCTACATGCACTATCAGTTCTCTGCACTTCCCTTTGGCTTATCTACTGCACCCAGGGTAGTCAAAGTGCCTAGCTCCAGTCATTGCATTTTGCAGGCAAAGAAATATTCAAATATATCCATTCATGGACGATTGTCTAATTCAGGCAGAAAGCCAAGACATGCTACTAAATCATCTGGCATTTGTAAAGAAACTTCTAACCTCACTGGGGTACACCATAAACGAAAAGAAATCTCATCTAGTACCCTGCCAACAAATTGTATTCCTGGGAGCAAGCTTGAACACAACTTCCCAGATGGCTTACCTCACGCCAGAGAAACAAGTTTATTTGACAGCCTACTTCAAACTACTGGCCACAAAGAACCAGCTATCTGCAAGGAAAATCCTGCAAGCCCTGGGGTTCATGGCCTCTTGCATTCTACTAATTCCATATGCAAGACTGCATATGAGGAAACTACAATGGTATCTAAAAAGCCTATGATGTCAACATTCACAGGATCTGGAATCAATGATTCATATCATTCCTTGTATAAAGACAGAGTTCCTTTGGTGGGCAGAGGCCTGCTACCACAACAAGGGCCTGCCATTAATTCTATCCCCTACCACCCAAACCCTAACAACAGACGCATCAGACTATGCATGGGGGGCTCACTTGGCAGGGCAGTGCATTCAGAGCAAATGGAACCCGAGTCAGATGCATCTGCATATCAATCAAAAAGAAATGTTAGCTGTACAGAATTCACTGACAGTCTTCAAGGACCACATTCTTCCAGGACAATTATTGGTAAAGACAGACAACACCACTGTTATGTGGTACATAAATAAGCAGGGGGGAACCCACTCATATCCTCTCTGCAGACTAGCCATGGCTGTGTAGTACACAACCTTGCGCTACCAAGTGCACCTACAAGCTCATTTCCTGCCAGGCAAGCTAAATTCCCTGGCAGATGACCTAAGCAGAAATCTCATGGACCCACATGAGTGGAAACTGGAACCAAAGTTATTCAACATTTTGAGAAACAAATGGGGGAACCCAGAGATAGACCTGTTTGCCTCCCCTCAGAACTACCAATTGGACAAATTCTGCACAAGGACTCCCCACAGCCAAGCTTGGAAAGTGGATGACCTGTCCTTCATCTGGGAAAGCCTCTCAGTTCATGCTTTTCCCCCCTCTGCCTCTCCTCCCGAAAGTTCTGCTAACGATCAAACAAGACAAACCAAGGACAATACTGATTGCACCAGACTGGCCACGCCAACACTGGTACCCCCTCTTGCTCAGTATGTCACTGCTGGATCTATGGAACCTGCCACAGACCCCTTCTCTGCTGTGCCAGCAGGAGGGCCAGATTCTGCACCCACAGCTTCAAACACTGAACCTTGCAGCCTGGCTAATTCCCTCAGCTCTCCAATAGCATCACTCAATAAATAGGTGTTAGATGTCATTCTGGGGGCCAGGAGGCCTAGTACTAGAAAATCCTATGCTGTAAAGTGGAAAAGATACTGTGCCTGGAGCCAGACTCAAGGGATGGGCTCAACAGTGCCCAGCTTACTGCATATTCTTCAATATTTAACAGAGATGCCCCACAAGGGCCTTTCCTTCTCATCAATTAAAATTCATGCCTCAGCCATTTCAGCACATTATAATACTGAGCCACCCCTATTCTCTCACCCCCTGCTGAAACAATTCCTCAGAGGGGCCAAAAATGTAAGACCATCCAGGATAGACCCTACTCCAGCCTGGGACCTTAACTTTGTATTGGAAAAACTCACTCTACCTCCCTTTGAGCCAGCTGCAACTGCAGAGTTGAAATTCCTTTCTTGTAAAACTGTTTTCCTTCTAGCCATCACTTCAGCAAGAAGAGTGTCTGAACTTCAAGCTCTCATGGCAGTGGAGCCCTTCATCATCTTCCATGCTGACAGGGTGAACCTCAGGACCAATCCTTCCTTTATGGCCAAGGTGGTATCTAGTGTGGCCCTTAATCAGTCCATTCATTTGCCTACCTTTTTTCTTAATCCACAGAACAAAAGAGAATGAATACTGCACTCTTTGGACATGCACAGACAACTAAGATTTTATTTGGACAGGACTAAGCCTCTCAGAAAAACTGAACAGCTGCTAGTTGCCTTTGCTGCAGGGGCTGAGGGGAAGCCCATTTCAAAGCAAACCATTTCTAAGTGGATAGGCCATTGCATTCTTTTCTGCTATAAGCAACATGGAAAACCTACCCCTCAGGGGATAAGATCACATTCCACCAGGGCTGCATCTACCTCTACAGCCTTTCTTAGAGGTGTCCCTACCAGGGACATCCTTGAAGCTGCTACCTGGAGCTCTGTACATACCTTCACCAAGCATTAGCACTTGCCTATGTTTTCTAAATCCAGAGCTGGTTTTGTCACTGCAGTCTTGCAGGGCTTAATAGCTGGTCCTAATGCTCTCTAGATTCCTCCTCCCTGACTTAGCTTTGGGAATCTACCCAAATGTAATGACTGCAATAGTGAAACACGAAGGACATAGTACAGTTGCGTACACTTTCCATAAATGTAGGTGTTCGAGTGTATTCACTGTTGCAGTCCTGGTTACCCTCTCTCCAGCCCCCTGACTTCTCTTGGCTATACCTTTCTTCTTGTTTAGTGTATTTCAGCTTTCTGGTGTATTTGCTTTTTGTTGGAGGTGTAGCCTTATATATGTATAATTGCTTCCCATCATGGGGGCACCTGACATCTGGGGCAAGAAAAATTGATGTAATGGCATCAGCTGCATGCTTTATACCCCTGACTACCTGACGTCATGGAAGATGAGACAGCATCCGACACAGGACCCAAGACTTTGATATTCAGGCTGGCTGAGGGCTACCTGCAGGCAGATAACCCAAATGTAATGATTGCAACACTGAATACACTCAAACATCTACATTTATGGTAAGTGTACACACCTGTACTTTGCTGCTCATTTACTGTTCTGTGGAGCTTTTCTCACCGTGCCTCAGCTGAAAAGGGATCTGTGTCCAGTTGGAATTTCCTAATAAATAAATAAATAAATGATGTTGGTTGGTTTATTACTTTAGCATTACCTAAAAAAGGCTCTAAGGGAGTGGATAAAATTATTGCTAAAATCTAGAAACCCAGTGGAGACAGGTGCAGGTCATCTTAGGCAAAGCATGGTGGTCTATTGGCCATGTCCTCCCATGATGACAGATGCTGAATCTTTGTTTTTGTTTAGTCGTTTATTTGAGTATGGTTCTTTGTGACTTTAAGAACTTGAGGAACTCGCACCACTCTGTAAGCTACCGCTTCAGTATTTGGTGGCTGTTTTCATTACTTTAAAACGCTGTCCACCCTCCTTGTACGGTGATACTCTTTTTTTCTTTTTGCTTTTGATCTTTCCTGTCAATTTTTTTGCCTGCAATGAATCCTCACACTATATGGTCAAAGTAATTAAATTTTAGTTTTAGCATCAGACCTACAAGGGAACAGTCTTTTATTTCCTTCTCACAGTCCGGAATTTTCAAACGTTTTCACCAACACCACTTTTCAAACCATTAATTTTTCCATTGCAGATTCCTTCTTACAGTCCAAATATCATGGCGATTTGTAACCAGTAAACCACAGATATGACTTTACGGACATTTGTTGGCACTGTAATGTCTTTGCCCTTTAATATATGAGATTTGCCATATCTTCTATCCCAAGAAGTAAGCGTCTTTTCATTTCATGGAAGCAGTCACCATATGTGGGATCTCTGTGGGCAGGAAAATAAAATATGTCACTGCCTCCACCTCTTTCCTATCTGTTTGCAAAGAATTTGCAGGTTTCAAAGACATAATCTTAAGTTTTCTAATGTAGATTTGATATTTAACAACAGTCAGTCTTTTGCATTTTCTCCTTTCACCTTCAACCCCTCCATGCTTTCAGTCATAGAATTATATCATCTGCTTATCTAATGTTGTTAATATTTCTTCCAAGAATCCTAATTCTCTCTTTCGATACGTCTAATCCAATATTTCCCATGGTATATTCAGCATGTAAATTAAATAAGTAGGGCTGCAGTATATTGTCTTGTCAAACTCTCTTTCAAAATTTTAACCAATCATTTATTCCATGTTTCATTTTTACTATTGCTTCTTGATCTATATATTGATTCCTCTGGAGATAAATAAGGTCACTTAGTATCACAGTTTTTGAAAGAATCTGACACAGCTTGTTATGTTGCACACTGTCAAGGGCTGCAGAATACATGACAAAACAGACTTAAATGTTTTTCCAGAACTCCCTTGTATTTCCTGTTATCTAGGAGATGTTGCCAGTTTGACTTTCAGTGCCTTTGCCCCTTCTAAAACAAGCTTGCACACCTGCCAGTTCTTGGTCTATATATAGCCAGAGTCCAGCTTTCAGGATCATAAACATTACTTTGTTAGAATGTGAAATTAATGCAGATGGTGGATAATTTTGAACCCTCTTCAGCAGCATAATTTGATCTTTTAGTATCCAGTGGCCACTGTTGTTGTGTATTCCAAATCTGCAGGCAAATTACTACAGACCCTGTAACAGTATCATTTTGTGGAATTTTAAGTACTCCATCAGAAATTCCAGCACTTCTTGTAGCATTATTATCAAGACTTTCTACGGTCCATTTAACTTCGCTCTCCAGAATGTTTGACCAAATGAGAAAACATTCCATTCTATGTGTCTGTGATGTTAGTGCCTTTCTTATATATTTCTGTACATTCCTGCCACATTTTCTAAATATTTTCTGCTTCTGCTAGGCCTTTCCCATCTTTCTGTCTTACGTCCATTTTTACATAGACATTTTCCTTAATGTCACCTATTTTCTTGGAGGGAACTTTTCTCTTTCCCATTCTAATATCTTCTTCAGGCCACTCAGCACTAGGCTTTTAGATGGCTTGGCCTGTGATACACCTCATCTTGGTGCAGTTGTGTTGAAAGTTGCATCTGAGCGATGCAGTATAAAAAACAACAATCAGTTGTAGTACAGCCATTAACCTTTGTTATTTTGGTAAGGTTGTTAATTAATACACATCCCAATGTTGTGTTGCTGTCGGTAGCTTAGACGCTATCAATACTCTCTGAAACATCTTGGTAGACTTTGTGACTCATAATATCTTGTAGAATTACGTAAGAAGGCGATTGAGACAAGTTTAGGTTAATTCCTATGAGATGTCAGTGATTCCGGTGGGATTATGATTGCCATTGTATTATCACAAACCTATATGGATGACAGTGGTGTATGTACTAAGTCTGTCCTTGTTTTCTTATCATTACTTATTGACAATCAACCTTAAGGGTGTGGGTCACATTTGACATAGTGCATAGCGATAGGTGTGTAGTTTGACTTAGCTGTATGTGTAACATGATGTCTCCTCCAATTCTTCTCCCAGTATTGTCACTGTAGTAGCAGCACGGATGATATGTGTTGGGGCTTTAACTAACTTTTCTTGTGTTACCCAAGTGTTCAGAT
>NC_056743.1:511447087-511512087 GCF_019279795.1 Protopterus annectens | reverse complement strand
TCGTTGGTTGGTATAGCAACCTAATTATTTTTGTTTTAATGAAACCAACATTAGCAGTGTGTACAGTAATTTAATTTCTAATCGTGTTTCAAGCAGAAAAAAATCTGTGCTTTGCATCCATTTCATAGTGGTGAAGTGATGCTCAGGGACATTAATCTCTGACCTGGCTCAGGAGCTGGTGTTAGTATATGGCAGGAAATCTCTTACCCACCATGTGTAAACAGCAGATGAGCAGGGTAGAACACCTTATACCATGGCTCTGAACCCAGGGCAAATCACCAAGGCAAGGGAGAACTGCAGCCAGTGACATGCAAAACAGGGGTAGTAATACCGCATAAGCCAAGGAAGTGCTTTAAAAATGCATCTGATTCTAGCTGGGACTGCTGAATATGAACTGAAAAGCATTTGATAAATTTAATGCTGCAGGGAGGCAAAAGAGACCTAGACAGCAGCAGGTGTAAACAAAGTACAGACAACAAAACCAAATAATAAAGACACAAAAGTAGAGAAATCGTGTGATGACTGTTGGGGAAACATTTAGGCTAAAATCAGCTGCACTGAAGCAATTCAGAATAACCTACTATGGAAAAACTTGATGCATGTTTTTTTCTGAAGTTATAGCTCACTTAAGGCACTTTTTGGAGATAATATACTGTGCAGACTTAACTTGTAAATGTAAATAAGGGATCCATATTGAAATGCTGGCACTCAAAATGTCAAGTCCCGGCAAGCCAGAAAATAAGACAGAAGACACAGAAAAAGCTAGAATTTTGAAAATCACTTCTCTCCTTTGTGGGGAATAAGCCCCCACCAACACCCATCCAAACATTCATCTGCCAACTCCACAACTGACACACCTTGGATGACAGGGAATATTCTGACAAATGGCATCTTAGACGTAGTATATGTAACTCCATTCTTTCTGCCATTCAATCGCCATATTTTGGCACTTGTTCAAGCAGGTCCAGATTTTCTAAATGGTTACCACAAAGGCGTCATGAATATGATTTATGGTAATGCTTACAAACACACCTCCTTTTCATTTATGAGTTATGGTTGCAATGTGCATTATATCATGACCTGTTTTTTAAGCTGAACTGACCATGCTGGAAGCATATTGTACAAGTGCTTGGACTGGACATGATGTTCAGTAAACCACTTCTGGAAGAAATTTCTTTTACTTATGCTACATGTACAAAAGTTGTACTATACTAAAGCAAACATACTTATTTATTTGTATTTCTTAACCCAGACAGTCTGACATAGTTGTAAGTGAAGGTCCAAGGAGAAAAGCTGTATAAAAGAAAAACAAAAAGCAACAAGATAGATGTGAAAAAAAATTTACATCTTGTAAGTTATGATTTTTCGTTACACATATAGAAAAATGCAGTCATGCATAACAGATAAAATTAAAATAAATGATTATATGTATGTGTATATATATATAAATCCACAGATATTCCAAACCACGAAAACCAAAGAGAAGTAGTACACCAGGATCCACCAAAAAGTATTTATTGAGCGCTTTCATTTTTTTAAGTAAAAAACTTCATCAGAATGACACGCACATACAAAAACCACACACACACATATATATATATATATATATATATATATATATATATATATATATGTATATACTGACCCTGCTTTAAATACCCTCCTAATTCATTAATATTAATTGTCAATTACCTAAAAGGTATATGCCACTTAAAAACATAACAATACTAAATCATGATATCCCATATACATCCCCTTCCAAGTAAAACAAATCAACATTAGAAACTTTCAAAACACATATAGAAAAAAATCTTTTTATGCAAGGTGTGCAAACCATAAATAAAGCATACATCATATTGTTAAGTCCTTGATTATAAACTTGTAAAAGATGCATAGAAAAAATGTATATAAAAAATAAAACTATCTAAAACCATTACTATTGAATAGTTAAATAATTTTATATAATTCTATATGTATCCCTCTGCCCTAAGCCTAAGAATAGGGCTTATAGAAATGTTACTATTAAGCCCTGGTTGTTCAGTGGCATTAGTTCTGAACTGCCCTCTCAATTCTTGCAATTCTAAAAAATCATTTAAAGGACCTCCCCTATCACCCATTACCACATGCTCTAAAATAGTAAATAAAAAACTATGCCCCTCATTATTAAGCATATGTACTGCAAAAGCATTTTTGGAATCTAGTTTTTTAATATCATAGAAATGTTGATATACCCTAGTCCTAAAGGCATTAATGGTCTTCCCAGTGTAGAATCTTGGACATGAATCACACAGGTCAAGGTAAACTACTAACCTAGTACTACAAGAATACTTCTTTTTATGTGTATACCTGCCATAATTGGGTATTTTTACCATAGTACCTTCCATAATGTGCTTACATTGTAAGCCAAATCCATACTTATACATTCCTCCTATCCCAGTACTGACCTTACAGTTCCTCTCTAACATGTTTTTAAAGGTAGTATCCTTCTGATAAATTATTTTTGGTGTTGTTCCTACAATTTCTATAAGATCTTGACTGGTATAAAAAAAATTCTTATTGTGACAAATAATCTGTTTAATACTATTGAATTGCTTGTTATAACTAAAACTAACTGATTTCTTAAACCCATCACCATCAGTCACTACACTGGGTAGCCCCATTTGTGGGGGACTACCTTTTCCAAGCAAAGGAAAGAAATGGCCCCTTTCTCTTTTAGCAACCACTTCCTGTAAAATCACATCTAAAAATACATTGGGATAATCCCTTTGTACAATCATCCCTCTCAATACTTGAACTTGATATAAAAATTCATCCCACTCAGATATCATCCTGGCTAAATGGACACCTTGTCCCTTTACCAGGGATTTTTTCTGATGGAGTGGGTGAAAACTGTTAAAATGTAGGATGGTGTTGGAATAAGTTGTTTTTCAGAAAATGGTTGTTCTAAAACTTTTCCTCTCTATATCTTTAATGATTGTAATATCTAAGTAATTTATTTCATCCTTGCCTATTGTGTAGGTAAAGTCTAAAAAATCTGTGCTATGATTTATATAACTCAAACAATTCTGTAGTTCCACATCGCTTCCATTCCAAAGAATAATAATATCATCCAAATATCTCCCATAATATTTCCAATATCGGGCATATTGACTATTAAAAACAATCTCAAGCTCCCAAAATGCTAAAACTAAGTTTGCAAAAATAGGGGCACAAATGGCCCCCATTGCCACACCCTTACATTGCTTAAATAGCTACTCCTCAAAGACAATAACATTTGTGTCTAAAACTAACTCAATAAGGGTTCTAATGCTCCTAATATGGTCATGTTTAAGGTTAGATAATCGACAAAGAAAAGAATAGAACCACTCAACCCCCGTGTCATGTGGAATTGCCGAAAACATATCCTTAACATCTATGGTCACGAAAAAAATAACGTATCATCAAACATATTCTTATTAATTTTCCTGAGCAAATACCAGGAATCTTTCACTATCCATGGACACTCATTTAATACAGTTTTTAACTGTGTGTCTATAAATTTTGCTATAAAATATGTTTTGGATGCTTTTGCATCTACAATAGGTCTAAGGGGCGGGTTGGCTATATCCTTATGCAACTTCGGTATACCAAATATAGTTGGAATTTTTGGACTTTTAACTTCCATAAACAGAAACTCTTCTAAACTGATTTCTCTACTCAATACAAGCTAATCTAGCATCATATCAACTTTCCTGTATAAAATGTTTTTTCATTTAAGCTGATCTCACAATAAACATTCGTATAAAGTATACCTAACATTTTGTTGATATAAATATTAGAATTCATGATAGCCAACCCAACCCCTTTATCAGGTTTCATAACTCTGATAGCCTTGTTATTACAGATGCCTTCAACCAATTTCATTTCATTACCATCCAAGTTATCTTTGAACATATAGTTGCCTTTATTCATAAAATATTTGCGTATATTATGTTCATACATTTTTTCAAAAGTTTATACCACAGGATGTAATGGCGGATTAAACAAACTAGTTTTTTTACACGTGTCATGTTGTGTCGGGTTGGAGGGTACACCTTTAAAAAAAAATTGTAGGTTTAGCTTTCTTGTATATAATTTTAAATTAATTAATACATCATCTATCATTGCATCCCTACTGGGAAAGAAAAACCTTTATCAAACACATCTGCTATTTTCCTATCAAAAGTAATGTCACTATAGTTATACATACTAAAATCTCCACATGCATTCCTGAGTATACTAAACAAAGGCTCATTACTAGACCTAGACATGTTAACACATTCAGCACTTAAATTAGAATCTTGATTAAACCCATTATGAACATTTTCTACATTCAATACATTTCCCCCTCGCCCTCCCCCTGTAATTCCAGTTGTACTGATTCATACCCCCTCTCTGGTTCCTCAGTCGCTCGGACCTCCTCAGAGGGGGATATTCTAAAGGGTCAGGGTGATATTCATCATAATTATTCAAACCCCTACTATCATTAAGGTCATGTCCATTTTCTTTGTCAAAACTGTTCCCATATTGAAAGTGTTTGTTCTGTCCCAAAGGGGGTGGGGGGGATAAGCTGTACGCCGAGCATATTCATTTTTATCTCTTTTAAGTTTTAAATCTTTTTTGTTTTTAAGATCATTCATATACAAATCAATGCTCTTAAATATATCAAAATAAGCATTCTTTTTAAAATCAAACAAGAAATCTGAATGTATGGTGTCATCCAGTGTTTTTATTTTCCCTGATAAATCAGTCATTTTCCTTTCGTCGTCCCTAATTAGACAATCCAGCAGCTCACAGCCATGCTTATTAAAGAAGTAATTCAACATGTAAAACAGAGTTTTTTACTAACCCTGTAGGGTACTTCCACAAGTGGAGGCCCTTGGGTATCTCCTCTCTGCGTCTACATTCTCTCAAATAACAGTTCTCGAGCTGCAGCTTGCGAAAATAGGATGTTAATGTTTCAAAAGTTTTTAGCTGATCATTTAGGGAACAGTTTCCTTCATTGTTGGTTAGTTCTGTTGTAACACGCCATTCTCGTTCGCCTTCCAGCCATTGATTTAGCATGTTTTTAGTGTACTTTTAGAACAACCATTTTCAGAATACCAACTTATTCCAACACCCTCCAACATTTTAACAGTTTTCACCCACTCCATCAGAAAAAATCCCTGGTAAAGGGACAGGGTGTCCGTTTAGCTAGGATGATATCTGAGTGGGATGAATTTTTATATCAAGTTCAAGTATTGAGAGGGATGCTCGTACAAAGGGGTTATCCCAATGTATTTTTAGATGTGATTTTACAGGAAGTGGTTGCTAAAAGAAAAAGGGGCCGTTTCTTTCCTTTGCTTGGAAAAGGTAGTCCCCCACAAATGGAGCTACCCAATGTAGAGACTGATGGGTTTAAGAAATCTGCTATTTTTAGTTATAACAAGCAATTCAATGGTATTAAACAGATTATTTGTCACAATTGGAATTTATTTCATACCAGTCAAGATCTTATAGAAATTGTAGGAACGACACCAAAAATAATTTATCAGAAGGATATTACCTTTAAAAACATGTTAGAGAGGAACTGTAAGGTCAGTACTGGGATAGGAGGAATGTATAAGTATGGATTTGGCTTACAATGTAAGCACATTATGGAAGGTACTATGGTAAAAATACCCAATTATGGCAGGTATACACATAAAAAGAAGTATTCTTGTAGTACTAAGTCAGTAGTTTACCTTGCCCTGTGTGATTCATGTCCATGCTTCTACACTGGGAAGACCATTAATGCCCTTAGGACTAGGGTATATCAACATTTTTATGATATTAAAAAACAAGATTCCAAAAATGCTTTGGCCATACATATCCTTAATAACAAGGGGCATAGTTTTTTATTTACTATTTTAGAGCATGTGGTAATGGGTGATAGGGGAGGTCCTTTAAATGATTTTTTAGAATTGCAAGAATTGAGATGGCAGTTCAGAACTAATGCCACTGAACAACCAGGGCTTAATAGTAACATCTCTATAAGCCCTATTCTTGTGCTTAGGGAAGAGGGCTACATATAGAATTATATAAAATTATTTAACTATTCAATAGTAATGGTTTTAGATAGTTTTATTTTTTATATAAAAACATTTTTTTCTATGTATCTTTTATAAGTTGATAATCAAGGACTTAACAATATGATGTATGTTTTATTTATGGTTTGCACACCTTGCATAAAAATATTTTTTTTATATGTGTTTTGAAAGTTTCTAATGTGGATTTGTTTTACTTGGAAGGGGATGTATATGGGATATCATGAATTTGTATTGTTATGTTTTAAAGTGGCATATATCTTTTAGGTAATTGACAATTACCATTAATGAATTAGGAGGGTAGTTAAAGCAGGATCAATATATATATGTGGTTTTTGTATGTGTGTGTCATTCTGATGGAGTTTTTTACTTAAAAAAATGAAAGCGCTCAATGTATATATATATATATATATATATATATATATATATATATATATATATATATTTTTTTTTTTTTTTTTTTGCATAAGAAGCAGCATAGGTTCACAAATTAATGCTTTGCTGTTGATCCAGAGGGCCATCAGTAGCCTAGCCACAATATCTCATATCCTAGGTAGCCATTGACATGACTAATTTATGCCTAGTTTTAACTCATTTCATCGAAGGCTTGAGGGGCCAGACCTGGGGAGTATTTATGATTGCCCATCCATTCTTCAAGGTTATTCTTAAAGAGGGTCAGTAAGGAGCTTTGCTGTATAACCAAAGGAAGTGCATGTAAAAGAGGGATTCTGTGGGTAGACATATTTATATACATCCATCCATAACCCCTTTTTCTCATTTTTGCACATGAGGTCGGGGTGTCACTTCAACAGTGGCAATCAACAAGAGCCAAGGCTTATATGACCAGGTAGCTAGCCCTGCAGTTGTTGTTCTTCCACCCCACCCCACCCCCCCCCCCCCACACACACACACACACACATACAAACCTCTGGCTAATTTAGAGTGTTAAATCTACCTACTATATCTTTGGAATGTGAAACAAAAAACAAAGCACCAGGAGGAAACCCACACAGACACATGAAGGACATGCAGCCTCCACACAGAAGGCACCCCAGCTGAGAATCAAACCAGGAAACCTCCTACTATGAGGTGACAACACTTCGCTGCAGCACAGTGCTGCCCCTGTATGTATGTGTATATATATATATATATATATATATATATATATATATATATATGGATCCATATCAGATCCACAAAACCACACTTTCCTGACGACCAAATCACTGAGATTACATCCCCGACACCAGTAAGTATAAGTATTACGGAATGGAATATATTCCCGTTTCCACAATACAGCTAAAAAACAAAAAGTAACACGTATAGAAGGGCAGCAAGCCCCCCCCTGCACCCCCACACCCCCCCCTACTTAAATATACCAACTCCGAGATCGCACCACATTGCGGAAATGAGAATACATCCCGTTCCACACTACTCACCATTGTTGGTGATCTCCTCTGTCAGCGATGTGGTCTCGGTGATCTGGTCGATGGGGAAGTGTGGTTTCGTCAATCTGATGGGTTCCCATATATATATATATATATATATATATATATATATATATATATATATATAACCTGCAGGTCCTATTTGTATTTCTAGAGATGATAAGATCTGTTGAGCTGTTTATGGTGTTATTAATTTTGCAGACGTACAGGAGGTTGCATAGGACTGCCTCCTCCAAGGCTCTTGAATATAGACATAGATCACCCCAGAAATAAACCCACATTGTGGAACCATAATATCAACAGGTTTTATGATAAAAGGAAAATAATTTGACCAGAATTAAGAAGAATTCCCAGAATGTTACAGCCCTTGTCACTGAAATAAACAAACAACTCAAGAGCTTAATAAATGCCCCAAAGCTAAGTATGAGTGTCAAATAGCTACCGAAGCCAAAGACAGTCACAAGGCATTTTTCAGTTCTGTTTATAATCTCAAAAGCACAATGCATCAATGCACCGAGCTGATTGTGAACGATGTCACCTAAACTGAGATTGAAGATATAAAGAACCTACTGCAGATAAATTTAGCTCTAACTTTACCGCTCTCTCCTCCATCTGTCCCTCAATATATACCTAAAACTGTCTCACCTCCAGCTATCATCCAAGACCAAGTCCTAAAATTGCCATCAAAATGTAAAAATACTGCATTGATGGCTCCTGACAATATCCCTGGCTACATCTTAAAAATAGTATGAAGCATGATTTAGCCACAACCCTTAGAACTCTGTTCACTCTCAGCCTCCATACAGGTTTTGTACCAAGCGAATGGGGAACAAGTACAGTCATTCCCTTGCAGAAGGGAGTGCCTTCCACAGAACCAGTCAATTACAGATCCATAAGTCTTTCCAGCCTCATATGCAAAGCCATGGTATCAGGACATAGAGAATCTCCAAACACTGGACCTGTCTCAATTTGGATTTGCCATGAGCAGGTCATGCTTACTCAATTTGATGGATTATTTTGTTGAAAGGTCACCAAAGCAATGGATGAAGTCACAATGGTACAGACCACATATCTCGACCTAGCCAAAGCTTTTGACACATTTCCTCACTCATACATAGTGGAAAAGCTAAATAAACTGGGAATAAACCCCTTTGTCACCCAATGAATTGGCAAATGGCTCACAAATAGATTGCAGATAATCAGAATAGGGGATATTACCTCCACAAAGAGACCAGTCACCAGTGGAGTCCCCCAGGGTTCTGTGCTGTGACCTCTCCTGTTTGGTATCTACTTTTCTGAAGTAAAAGCCAATACTAAAGGGCCCTGTCTGCCTAAGTTTACAGATGACTGCAAGCTAGGAGCAGTCATTGAATCCCCAAATGACTTAGCCATCCTACAGTAAGGTTTGTCACACATAAATGACTGGTGCCAACATTATGGACTGAAAGTAAATGCCAAAAATTGAATTAGTCTATCCATTGGAAGTCATCTTCCCCAGGGAACTACCACATTAACAATATGCCCATAAGAGTTGACCCATTTGTTTGGCATTTGGAAATTTATGTGGACAGTGTCCTGACTTTTGTCCAACATGTGTCTGTTGTTGTAACAAAGCCCTTCTAAATTTCACAGCTTATAAACAAAGGGATTGTGTATAAGCCTAGGGCTGTCAATGTCCCATTTTACTCGGCCCTCATTAGGCCGTTCATTGAATAAAATGCCCCCTTTGGCATGTATCTGTCCAGACATATGCAACAAATGGAACACCCACAGAGATACCTTACTAAAAGGATACAAGGCCTAAACTACATGTCCTGCATGGAACGGCCAAAGCCTTGTCACTGTACTCTCTATTCTACAGACTGCTAAGACATGACCTGTGCCTGATATACAAGGCTTCCTCTGACCCATTGCTGATGGATTTACTGTACATCAGCAAATCAAATGGCATCAGAAATTCTTGGTCTAGGGATTTAAACCTCTACTGCAACATCAACAGAATCGTTTGGTGGGACAGTTATATCTCACAGAGTATATAGCTGCTGTGGAACAGACTCTCCACCCACATAAAACAAAGTTCATCCCTGTTCGTATTCAAGCACAACTTACATCAATCAATGGGAAACAGAAAATTTACCCCAGAACTGCCACCTTCACTGTTAATGGACAGAGGCAGCTCCTATATGTTTTATCCCATGCATGCATGTGTCCCCTCAAATGACTATAGTATGACCCTATTTATTCTTATTGGGGTTAATATATAATTAATACCATGGAATGGGTTAGGCTAATCTATAACCAAACTGGATAGGTTATTTTGAGTGCAAAAAGGAAAACTGACCAGGCTTAAAATGGCCCACAAGGATATCTAGCCTAATTTGTACCTGTGAACCTATGAAACAGGAAAAAGAAAGAACTCTTTAAGGTGGTCTGAGTAGCACAAGGTAGATATGCCTTGATCTTCTTAGTGATGAAATACTGCAGTCTCTCAAAGTGGTCCATATGCTTAGAAAATTCCATACCAAAGGGGCCATTATATTTTGCCATGAGCCTGATGAGGAAGGAGTAGAGACAGATGTGATAACTTAGATTTGGAAGAAATACCTCTGGTGATTTAGTCTAGCTAGTTAAAATTATTTCCTGACAACAGTGGATACATGTTGATTAAAACGTAGTTCTTTGTTAATGAAATTGCCCAGGTCCCTAATGACTGAGTCAACTTTCAAAGACATGTCACCTGTCTGGTAGGTGCATGGGTGTCCAGTTTTGCCAAAGGACACACTGGAGCTAGTGTTTTTGGCCTTGAAGAGAGAGCATTCAGTACTTGCTCAAAGGTGATCAGAGAGGGTAGGCTGGGTGTGCTAATAAGTTGAGGAGACAGGGGAGTAAAGTAAGAGCTCAAACTGTCCACTAATATGTTGGCTATGTCCTCTAAACATGAGTAAGTGTTATTGTTATGTATTAGCTCTGTCACTGGTGAGCATTACCTCAACAGTTTCTGACACAGGTATGAAAGGCTTTGTGGTTCTTCTTAGTAAAGGTTGCAATCCTTAATTCATGCTTGCATTTGATGGATTTGATTTTATTTCTGAATTATTTGTTGATCATTCTCAGTTCACCTGTAGAGGAAAGGGTATTAAGTTTGCTTTCATAAGCTATGAGTTTCTTCCTCTTATTGCTTATACTGGGGTTCAACCATGGGGTCACTTCCTGAATTTGTCAAATTTGGCATTGTATTTCTGTTTTATGGAGATAGATGCTTTGATTTGTTCACTGAGGTGGGCATAGAATACACAGATATATATATATATATATATATATATATATATATATATATATATATATATATATATATATATATATATAAAACACAAGAGACATAATGTTGGGTTTAACCAGGTCAACTGGAACCATGCTTTTCAACAGTTCAGGGTTTTGCAGAGAGTCCACAATTTTTACCTCTTATTTGTTGTTTCCTGGCAAATCATTGACGATTAAAGTTAGACTTCATACCATTCAGAAAATGCATCCTAATGCAAACCTCTGTTATCCTATCAACTTTCTAAATGTATAACAGCAATATTTAAACATTGTACTGCCATTATTTTTGGCCTTGTCCACATTTCTTGCTCTAAGAGTTTGAGAAGGATGGCTGGAACAGGAGCAGTCCTTTAGATTGATTTTGAAACGTGTGGGGGAGGATATTAGCCTAACAGTAGTAGGGAGGGAGTTCCACAATTTAGATACAATGAAGGAATGAAGGGAGTCACTAAAGGTACTGTATGAATTTGTTCATTTGAAGTAGATTTGTGCCAGCTTTCCTGCTCTGCTTTAAGGGCTTCAGACTGTTGAGTGACTCCTTTTTGTAACTGTGTTTTCTGTACTGTCTGTGTATGCTGTTTGTTTCTGTCTGGGCTTTCTGTACTGTCTGTGTATGCTGTTTGTTTCTGACTGTGTTTTCTGTACTGCCTGTGTATGCTGTTTGTTTCTGACTGTGTTTTCTGTACTGTCTGTGTATGCTGTTTGTTTCTGACTGTGTTTTCTGTACTGTCTGTGTATGCTGTTTGTTTCTGACTGTGTTTTCTGTACTGTCTGTGTATGCTGTTTGTTTCTGACTGTGTTTTCTGTACTGCCTGTGTATGCTGTTTGTTTCTGACTGTGTTTTCTGTACTGTCTGTGTATGCTGTTTGTTTCTGTCTGGGCTTTCTGTACTGTCTGTGTATGCTGTTTGTTTCTGACTGTGTTTTCTGTACTGCCTGTGTATGCTGTTTGTTTCTGACTGTGTTTTCTGTACTGTCTGTGTATGCTGTTTGTTTCTGACTGTGTTTTCTGTACTGCCTGTGTATGCTGTTTGTTTCTGACTGTGTTTTCTGTACTGTCTGTGTATGCTGTTTGCCTGTTAATATGATGCTGAGTGTGCTGTACACCAAACCATCATCCAGGTGTCCTCTGTGGTTTAGGCAGGGACTTAAGTACTTCAGAGTAAAAAGGCTTCTTTGTTTGTCTAGGACATGGTGGGCAAGGTTGAATGAGGTGGATGTCAGAACTGACAACATAATAGGTACAATCTAAAGCCTTTGAAAGGAGTTGGCCTCCAAGATTAGTAGATATGTGTACCGCTCACATATGGAGTCATCTATAGGAAGGATTAGACAGTTGGTGTGCATGAGGAGTTCTTGCATTCCCTCAGTGTTCCTACTGCTATTAGGTTGGTAACAGCTGGTGAGACAAACTGTGATTTCATGATGTTTAGTGGCTGATAAAATATGGAGAACTAATGACTGCTAATGAAGTGAATTTACAGGAAGGGTCTGTATACTAGAACACTAGGATGGACAGTAAGTTAAAGCACCAGAGTTACAATTATATAATTACAGTATCAATCATTGAAGTGTACAAAGGTCAGTAAAAAGAGTAGCAACAATTAACAGATATGTGAGCCAGTGATTACTAATTTGGCTAGGTGCCACAGCCACGGCACAGTACAAATAATTTGGCCTAGGTGCCACTACTGCAGCTTAGTACAGTCATAAGACAATCGGTGCTCTAAAACTATGGCTGGAATTCGGCTTGGAACACCAGCAGTAGACAGCAAATGTTGACAACAAAGGCAGTAAGAGCAACTTCAGTAAATAACAGTTTCTTGAACACAATGACTATAACTTGGCTTGGATGCCACAGCCTCAGTTTTAGTACAAGCTTACAGATCACAGCAAGGATTAGACTTGGGCTCAGAATGCCCACAGCTAGCAAAAGTAGTGAAAGAGACAATAAACATTTTGTCTATGGCAAGAGGGACCTCAATCCTGAGTGATATATCTCTCTGCAACTGTTCTTAAGAACACACAACTCTGCATGTACATCTGCAGCATTCCGCAACTGTGCTCAGTTATCCACAGGCATCCACAAGAGTATGTGGGAAAGCCAAACTGGATACTTTTGTCCTGTTAGAGTAGTGCCTAATAAGTAAGTATCAGAGGTGACACCACTTCATAAGTTTTTTTCACAGAACCAGTCAGAACAAACACTTTGAAGTGTAGTAAATAGTTCTCAGCAGTGAGCACATCCCAGATGCAGTGGGGTTTGATTCCAGTGGTCTAGCCTAATATCCTTAAGTGTACTTATGTAATCACAGCCCAGCTGAGTAGAGCAACTATGTCCACAGACACCCTGACTTAAATAACAAACTAGAGTACACAGGCTAGTCAAAAAAAGCATACAGCCCTTTCAACCGGAAACAAATTTCAACCAAAACAGTGGCAGCACCCCGCCTTCTCTTATCACTCTTGCCAGGAGATAACTTGCAAAACTAGTTCTAAATGCAGAAATTCAACACAGCAAAAGAAATACAGCAGGGTATTTGAAATCAGCATTATCAAAATCAAATTTAATAGCAAAAACAGAAACATTTACTTTTAAGATTTAGTGGGTTTTGGTTCTGAAGTCAAGTCCTATTAGGTGTTCCCAGGCATCCCTGTATATCAGCCCAGCAGAGTACAGCGACAACATCCACAGACACACAGATTTTAAACAACAACCCAGAGCACACAATCTAGTCAAGCAACACACTATCCTTGCAAGCAGTAGAACATTTTACCCATAACAACAGCAGCACCCCCCTAATGTCACCATGAGATATTTGCTGAACCATTTCTAAATGCAGAACTCCACCATACCACAAAAAATACAGTTGAGCAAGATAACATGATATACAACTTCTAATATGCATTTTCAGATGCAAATATGCATTTTTTTCTCTCTTTGATTTTCCTGGTGCTCCCCAGCCCTCTCCATCAGCTGCTTGGCTGTCTGCTATGGCATCAGCCTTTACCTTGGCACTGCCTTATCGAAGGGAAAGGAACTAGAGAAATCCTGGTGGACACTAGTATTACTCCGCCATCACTGAGGCCATTATTAGCCACCTGGGACAGATGTACAGAGTGGAACACAGCCAACAGCATCATATATGCTGAGCAGAGCACCAAGGGCTTTTTCCTAAGCCCCACCCCTAGTTTGCTGATGTTATTGCACAGTAGGACAGGCAGATACGGAGTTGTAGTCTCTGAGGATATATTTGCCCCTGATCCCATGCCTCTTAAACCATCCCACACACCCAGTTCACCAGTTTTTCTGAACCCTGCCCTCTACCAGGGCTTATGAGATTTCCATCTTTAGCACTTCCCTAGCTTCTGCAGGATTGGTGTACCCACCCTATCATTGGGCACCTAAGTCGTAACTCATTCCGAGGTCATCTGGGCAATAGTCAGGGATTTATCTCCCTATACCACTAAGCTGGCTGGATGCATGTATATAGTAATGCAATGGTGTAAACAGGCATAATCAGATAATTTTAGACATTTCCTATCTTAGTCTGGATTTCTTAAAGGAAGGTAAACATTGCCTACCTTTACCTGGTCAAGGCTTTTGACACAATATCTCTTACTCAAGTATCATAAATGAGCTTAATAAAATAGGAATAAACCCCTTCATCATCCACTGGGTTGCTAACTGACTCACAGATAGGAATCAGGAGATCAAGATAAGGGAAGCTACTTTCACAAAAAGACCAGTCGTCAGTGGAGTCCCCCAGAGTTTGGTGCTGGGACCTCTTCTGTTCTTCATCTACTTCTCAGTAGTAAAAATCAATACCAAAGGGCTCTGGATAACTAATCCTGCAGATGACTGCATGCTAGGAACAGTGACTGAATCCCTAAAAACCTTAGCCATCCTACAGGAAGACTTGCAGAAACACATAACTGGTGCCAGACCCGTGTAATTGCCAAAAATACTTTATTGTCCTTGGGGAAGTAGACACCTCCCGAGGAATTATAACATTTTCAACACACCCCTAAGAGCTGACCCAGTAGTTCAGGATTTGGGAACTCAAGAAGAGGGCAGTAACCTAACTTTTGACCAGCTTTTGTCTGCTGCAGTAAATAAGGAAGTCCTTCTATATTGCACATCTCATAAACAAGAAGATTGTTTCTAGAGCCAGGGATGTCATTGCCTCTTCCACCCTTAATCAGTCCATTAGGCCAGTAATTGAGTATAATGCCCTTTTTGGTATATATCTGTACAGGCACATGTAACAACTGCAATACCCACAGAATATCTTACAAAAAGGATACGATGTCTAAACAATATGTCTTACATGGACCACCTCAAAATTCTATCGCTATATTCAGTCTCTTATCGGTGACCTGTGAGTGGCATGCAAGACATCCTCCAACCCATTATTGATGTACTTACTTTACATTCACAAGTCAAATGGTATCAGAAATATTAAATCCATGGATCTAAACCTCTTCCACAACTTTAACAGAATGGTTTGGAAGAAGAGGCATACCTCGCAGGGGATACCACTGCTCTTGAATAGACTCCCCATTCATGTAAAGCAAAGCTCATCCCAGACCATATTCAAGAGTAACTTGGATCAATCAATGGAAAGCAGGAACCCAGAACCCCCCCGTACTACTAATTTAACCAGGACCCCCCCCCCCGTACTACTAATTTACCCAGCAATGCCCCTCATACTATTAATTTAACCAGGACCCCCCTTACTACTAATTTACCCAGCAATGCCCCTCATACTACTAATTTACCCAGGACCCCCCCGTACTACTAATTTACCCAGCAATGCCCCGCATACTACTAATTTACCCAGGACCCCCTCGTACTATTAATGGACAGAGGCAGCTGCTAAATGCTTTATCCTAACTCATGGGTCCCCTCCAAATATCTATGTTTTGATCTAGCAATTATTACTACAGCTATGGATAAATATTGATAATGGAATTGGTTTAGTGAATCTAAATTCAAACATGACAGGTTAATTTTAAGCACAAAATGGGATAGTTGGCTAGGCTTAAAATGGCCCACAAGGACAATTAGCCTAATAAAAACCTATGAACTTATTAAACTACAAAATATGGTTGTTATCAGAGTTGTTAGAGGTGAAATTATTTATTTAGGATGAATATGGTTTAATGCAAAAATATGGAGGAGATTTTAATATAGTATAGAGTCGTATAAGAAGGGCAAAGAGGTTTAGGTTAATTATGGTGTCAGCGAGAATGACCTTCATAATACAGACAGAAGATCTGCTGTCAAGAGTGGTGGAGGAATATAGGATTAGGTAGATGATGACACATTATCAGTGAGGTAATGAACAAGGACAGAAGCAGTTGGCATTTACATAATCTTTCAGTTTATGTGAGAATTTATTAGATACTTGTTTCGTATCACTGGGAATTTTGTTCTGTAGTTTAGCTGTATAAACAGAATTAAAAGAATATCCATAATGGTTATTTAATTAAATTTTGGTTTAAGGGTACCACTGGAGGAAGTCACTAATGGTAGGATATTTTTCTGTTTTTTGTTTTACAAGATATTGTGTGCTACTTTGAGTTGTGAGAATCTCAGGGTGTTGTACAGTTCTAGCAGTGCTATATTACATAATGCTCTACAGTAGTTTATGGTGTTAGGAAGGTCTGCTGCAAATTTGTCGGTTTTGCTGTAGCTCTGCTCCAATTTGAGCTGTTGGGTTGACTGCATGTTAGTTAGCATTAAGAATGCTTACAGTAGAATGTGTATTGGAAAAGTATGAACTGTTATTAGTACTGTATATTTAGAAAGGGTTTATCAACAAAGGAGCCACAATTCTGATTTGTCTTATGAACCACAAAGCTGATTTATTAAATTTCAGCTGATAGTCTATGAAGACTCAGAACACTTTCTGCTACTGGTCTGATTGGAGTTTTATTCAGTGAAATAATGTTAATGTTTATATTTATATTACAGTTTTGTGTGGATGTTGGAACAAAAATATAAGTTTTTTGTTTGTTTGCTTTTTTTAATTTTTTTTGCATTTAAGAGTTATTTGGTTGCATTAGCCAAATTCGTAAAGAAGGAAAGAGGATTATGTAATTTTTTCTGAAAGCTGAGAAATAGACATACATATATAAATAAATATATATATATATATATATATATATAGGTTCATAGGTAGGTACTAGGCTATCGGCCCAAGGGCCTATGCAAGCCTAGCCAACAAGGTTCCCTGGCTTACGCCACCCAATATAGATACACAAACTACATCTGTAAACCAAAAGGACTGAGGAAGAAATAAAGACCCAAACTACAGTCTGATATTGTAAGTGCTTTTTTCACTGTGTTTACTTTAGAAATTCTTCAAAAATAACTAGAATTGCATTTGTTTGAGAATAAATAGACTTATATGTTAATTGATTAATTTCAATGTTTGTTTCAGTGTTGTTGTTAATATGCAGTCTTTTCATGATTTTTTTTAAATGTTGTTCTTATGGTATTTGTCTACTGAAGTAGATCCATATGTATATATAATGTGTGTGTACACACACGTACATGTTTATGTACACCTCAGGTTTATATATATGTATACACCTCAGGTTTATATAAGATGGTAATCTCTAGATTGACAATGACCTACAGTCTTTACATAGGCATGGATCAAGGGCTAAAATGAAAGTAGAGATTGAAGCCCCTGCTTGGAAACTAGATTTCTTTTCTGGATGAACATTATGCTGACTACCAGGCTGAGATCTCTAAAAACACAGCCACATTTCTCTCAAATGTAGTTTAGCAGCAGTCATTCAACCTCAAAGTCAGACTCAACTTTATCGTCATTTAGACCCACACCTCAGTGGAGGCTAAATTAAATTGTGTTGCTTCGAGCTCTGTGTGCAGACAATACAGATAAATATAACAGATATAAATAAAAAACACTTGTAACATTTGACATGACACTAGGACATAATTACATTTTTGTATCTCTGTCTATTGGCAGCACTTAGTATTGTATAGGTAGCTATATTGCACAGTTGTGACTTGGGTCTTATCAGACTAGAGCACTTTCAGTTGTCCAGAACGTAACACAAAAAAGTAAGAAGCTTTGAATGAGCTATTGCACAGGTGAGAAGAATCTAACATTGGGTTGATTGCACTTTAAGGAAAGAGAACCTGTTGCACTTTTTCGGGTTGTTAGGTCATTCATCCCAGCCTGCCATACTTGCCACAGTGTTTTCTCACTGTTGAATGTGATGAGGTCGCTCAGCTCTTTGCTGATAAGTTTTCCATGATCATGGGTTCCATCCTTGTTGCGTTTTGAGATGAGTATATACAGATGTCTGACTTAGGTAACATGGCTTGATGATAAGCTTAGTATGAATATGATTATTTTGACAGTGACAGTCTCATGGACACAGTTTCAGTGCTGCATTATGATTCTTGACCCACTAATTCTCCACAATATTCACTTATCTTGGAGGATGGGGAAATTCCCAGAAGTCTTAAAGCAGGCACTAGTGAACCCAATGTTCAAAAAAACCTTCTTTGGATCTGAACATCTATCTTGGAGAATTACTGATATGTCTCTAATCTTCCCTAATTTAGTAAGAGTATTGAAAAGGTGGATCACGCACAGATATGTTCCCATTTAATGTGTCATAAGCTGTTGGAGCCATGTCATTTTGGGTATACCTGTAGTCAGAGCATGGTGACAACACTCAAACAAGTTATGATTGGGCACTGATAATGCCCTATCCTGACCCTGCTTGATTTCTCTGCTTTTTTCAGTACTGTGGATCAAGGGATAATGATCGAATGATTAAACCACTACAATGGGATCACTGGGATGGTTTTGAATTGGTTTAGGTCCAATCTTTCTGGCCTCACAGTGTGTAGTATCTGGTTTAACTTCCTCATGCATATGAACTTTGCAGTGTTGTGTAGTGCTTATATAGAGCTTGGCTCTTTTATTATTCACCATATCCATGCTGACCATGAGGGAAATCATTATGAGTAAAAATACTTATCAGTATAATGCTAATGATACACAGCCACATCGTTCCATCTATCCAAACTCGTTGCTAGCCTTTACCAGTCTTTAAGACTAACTGGAGTCTTTTCTTAACTGGACATGCTTAAATTGACTGAAACTTAGTCAAACCAAGACCAAGCCTCTGCTTGTGCATGCTACTATCCATCTATAAGATAAACCACCGTTCTCACCTTTTATCATTTATGGAGATAATCGGTTGGAGTTTGTGTCTCGGGTTCTTATCTGGGCAGAATTCTCTGCGACAGAATTCTCTATTACAGAATGACTTTTCTGGATGAGGTGTCAGCTGTCATAAAAACATCCTATTTTATCTTACAAATATCACCCAGATTAAACTTTTGTTATCTAGCTCAGACCTTCTGATTGTGGTAAATGCACCGGTGCTCCCTTGTAATGCCCTGCAACTGAGGTTATGGGATAGTTACTAATCATGCCTGCAATGGATGCAGAATTCAGGAGCTAGTTTGATTACATGTGTTCCTGTAACTAGCTATATCACACCAGTTCTCTGGGATCTACAGTGGCTGCCAATTGCTGCATGTTGCATCTTTAAAATTTTGACACTGCCTTTCCGTGCCCTTCATGATCAGGGACTTATCTGTCTGGAAGAGCTTTTGCAACCCTGTGTACTGGTTGGACATCTTTGGTCACCTTGTGTAGGACTGCTACACATTCCTGAGGTGGAGTTGAAAAGATCAGAGAGTCTTTTTTCATATCTTGCTCCCATCTTTTGGAATTTGCTGCCATCCTAAATTCAGGCATATGAGGCAGAATAGGCCTTACCAAAGTCCTTAAGATTCCATCTGTTTGAAAAAGTGTTGTGAGCCTGGTAGAGGAACTCTCACACATTTTCACTTATTAAATTTTCCAGCCTGGTAGAGGAATTTGCATTAATTTTCTGATGTATCATTTTCAGTAGTTTAGGTTTATACACCTTTCTCCCTCCATATGATTTCGTTTCTTATTTATGTATTTGTCTGAACTCGGTTTTAGCTTGCATGGTTGTTTAAAATTGTTGAGCTTGATTGTCTTTTACACTGTTCCCATTGTTTTATTGTAAATGCTAGGAGAGAAGCATTACATTCAAATAAATAAAATAATAGTACCATAGAAGTACTGGAATGTCTATTTCCAAGAATCACTATGCTCAAAAATTAGTAGCTATTTTTTTATTTTTATGGAAGTTGTTCTCTTAGTCATTTAGGTGAGAGAAGGGAAATTTCATACACTTGAACAATGTTTGTTTCCCCATTGTCTGTATAGCCTTACTCCAAAACTACTCTAATCTTGACGAAGGAATAATTAGTACCCATGGATTAGTTCAATCTTTCTTTTTTTTTTTTTCAGATTGACATCATGATGCAGAATAAAAGCATTCCTTCTTCCACTGCATTAGTCCATGAAGTCCATTTCCAAACAGAATACAAAGCACACAGTAACAGGCAACCTTGTCTTCCCCTCAAGCAATCTTGAATAGCAGCACTGGGGTACTGGTGTAGGCAGTTTGGGGGAGAGGGGGCATGAGCCCAGGCATTGGAGGTGCTGGTTAAGGTAGTGGTGGAAATGAATGTCTTAATTACCAAGTTGATCACTTTGGTGGGTGGTGGTAACTTCTGTCATTCCACTGTTTGGGTGACTACTAGCAGCTTCACTTAGCCAAGGGGTCAAACTTGGGAATTAATGGGCAAGTGGGAGAAGCTAGACCACCAAAATGTATATGTACAGTCTAAACCAGGACAGGGGGTATGGAGGCATGGCTATGCATATCATGCTTTTATAGACATTGCCTTAGTTTCAATCCAGGCTATCAATAAGTGGGAGATAGCAGGTTAGGCATAATCCAGTGAATTTCAACTTTATATCTATATGTATGAAAATTGAGATTTGCTCCCTTTGATCAAGTAGAAAGTATAATATAGTATTTACATTCACAAACAAAAACATAGTATTGCCATATGGTATCAGGAAGGTACAGGGGGAAAATAAAAATCCAGTTCCATCCAAAAATAAAGTAACCATTTGGTTTATAGGTTTAGTGTCTTTGGGCAGTAAGCATTCAGTCTCCTTTAGCATTACCAACAAGTGAAAAAACATGCTCAAAACATCCAGTGAATGTGACAAAAGTTAACATTCAAATCTGAAATGTGTTTTTCCCCATTCTAAACTGGAAGTGTGCATTTTGTTTGTGTAATACCCTGCGGTTCCTCTCGTACTGAGCAGGATTACTATCGCAACAACACATAATCAGTAGGGTAAAACTAACCTGTCTCATGACGATCTAAACCCAGCTCACATTCCCTATTAGTGGGTGAACAAGCCAACGCCTGCTGAACTCTGCTTCACAATGATAGGAAGAGCTGACATCGAAGTATCAAAAAGCGACATTGCTATGAACGCTTGGCCGCCACAAGCCAGTTATCCCTGTGGTAACTTTTCAGACACCTCCTGCTTAAACCCCAAAAAGCTAGAAGGATCGTGAGGCCCCACTTTCATGGTCTGTATTCATACTGAAAATCCATGCATTTCTCATTCAGGCAGTGTCATAAAAATATTATGCTGAAACTTTAGCATTCAAGGTATTTGTAAGCACTAAACTACAGGCCTGCCTTTAATCTGATGTACTGTTTCTTGATTGGTTCTCAGTCTGTTCTCTCTAGCATGTAATGCAACCATCTCTTCCGGTACTCTCATAACTGCAGTAAATGTCATTATTCATGCACATTTTTTTCTGCCATCAAATACATTTTTAATTCCCTGTGTACACATCTGCAAATGTATCTGATATTGTCCATACATATTTTTGTTGTTGAAGTAATAAAAATGATTACATTCTTATTCTGAGCTTGACATGTACACTGGTGAATGTAACAACATAAATTTGAATCTTTCTTAATATTTTACCCCATGAATCCTAATATTTCTTCATTTTGTATAAGTGATAACTTTCATTTGTTTAAATTTTTTTATTCTGGATAGAGTTTTAGCCCATAAATGCATTTTTGGGCCACTTTCAATGCATTCATGGCATAAGAAGACCCGAAACCTACCAACTATTAAGTCCTGCTGATCACATGACCTAAGGGCAGAAGTCACTGTGTGGAATATATGATTATGGCTGTCAATTTTAGGGTGCATAAAGTACACTTGGTCTCAGACTACTTCATCTCAGCCTACCTATCTGCATTGAAATATAAAAAAAATCATACTAATTGCTTTTTTGAAGGGCTTCACCTTGGCTGTCCATTTTGTAGGAGGAGAAAATGTAACAAACTCTGAGGTCACGCTACCTTAGGGAAAGTAATGCAGTGACTTTGAAGAAATTAGGACTTTCACAAGCGGCTGTGAAAGTCTATCTTTAATGAAATAATCCAGAAGCAGAAGTTCAAGTCCTATTTATGAATATAAATAATGATTTCATGTAGTAGATCAGCTTTTGTCCATGATGTGGCTTCAGCAGAACCTGGCGGCAAAAACAAAAAAACATTGTTCTGTAAGTACAAAGTCTTTTTGCACTGAAAAAAGATGGCTCTGGTCATCACCCACATGCCTATTGCAAAACTTCAACCAAACTTCAGTAGCCTTTTTCACGAATGTAGAGCCTAAGGTCTTAACCATTTGGGGGAGGGACAATTTTCTGAGAAAATTTCTGCTTCAGTTTGCATTTGTTTAATTCATCATCCTGATATAATGTTTCTGTTTTCAAAAGAAGATTTTAGTCGCAGAACATAAAAGTTGTATATCAAGCGGAATGTGAGTGACCTCTTGTTCGACACCCTTAAATGCTGTGTTACAAATGAGGTTATCTTGTAAGTTAAAAAAGCAGCCAGGTCTGTTCCACTTTAACGTTCATTTGCTAGCAAAACCACTACAATTGCTCAGCGTCCCTGCCTGGCTTATCATATTTTAGCAGTTCCATCTGTACACGCTAGCTGATATCCCAGTAGGAAACTTTAGTGCTTTTCTCTTCCCAGTAGTCAGTAGATGGCCTTAAACAACACTAGGCACTGCAGGCAAGATCTGTATCATGTAGCATCTCCTATGCCATACAACAAAATGTCAGATTACTGAAACCCACATTCCATGGTCTGTTATCTCGCACAATACTACAAGTAGTAATGCAGGGATTCCATAAGTATAAAGCTAGATTTCTGCAAACCTTAATGCAAATGCAGCAATAACTGCTGTTAGAGGTGAAGGGGTAAAGCTGTGTGCTGGTTTTTCACTGGGATGCATCTCACTGGCATCCAGTACAAGTGACCATTGTCAACAGATGCCTGTAGTAGGTTTATTCATAAATGCTGTTGATCACATATAGACAGTGATAATAAGCCCACCACCCTTTCCTTTTCCTACCCCCCCCCCCCCCAGCTGTACTGTGCACATAAATCAGACTGACTTCTTAAAAAGGAAACTGGTGGTTTCTTTGTTTTGCAAATAAAGAATAACTTTTCACTATCTAGTTCTAACTGCTACCACACCCAAATGGTTGCTTTCTTTGAGCTCAAAAATGCTGCAATGGAGCACTGTTTGTATTGTGCCAGTCTTGCTGTATGTAATATTCTTTTTTATTTTATTTATGTGGCAGAACAACAACCAAGAATTGTGATAATGGGAAGGGAATTACTGCTCTGTTTGGGGAAGGGTCAGTGCAAATTCCTTCTCTACTGATATGCCCTTAGGTGGAAGGCAAATTGTCTTTCTGCTGAATAACTCAGGCTAGAAATGCAGTTAACAACTGCATAACCACAAAGACACTCACTCATACACACACATGCTCACTTGCACACTCATGTTCACTTCATTCACACACACACACACACACACACACACACACACACATACTCAAATGTGCATGCACACTCATATGCAAAAACATACATACATACTTTTAAGTTAGTCTGTGAAAGCCATCATTGTAAGTTACTGCTTGCTTGCATAACATTACAAGCAGCAGTAGCTGTGTATTTCAACATTAAGCATACTGGCTTATGAAACAAACGCTCTCAAGTACAAATAATGCTAAAGTCAATATCTTGCAAAAGGTGCTTTTATCTTCCCTGTCCAACAGCATTTTCTGATAACCAAAAAAAAACACAGTTTTTGGCATGGCCTGTATTGCAGTGAAGCACTTTTATTCAATTCACCAGTCCAAGGAAGTTTAAATAGCAAGAATCATTTTCATTCATATTATGTGACTTGCATTATTAAGAATATTTTAGAATCCTTACTCTGAAAATATGTTGCTTTGTTGCCTAGTCCTAAGTTTTTGAAACTATTGTTTATTGAAATTACAATAACTTTGTATTTCAGATTGCTATTTATATGTGCATGCTTTTTGATAGTAAGATTTTCTGTCAATAAGGCTGGCCCCTTATAGAACCTGTCCTAGACACTATCAAAGGATGTAGTAACTGTCAAAATGGTATATCAGTGTTTAAAAGAAACTTGGCTGAAGCTTTTTTAACAGCTGTAGGCACACCTAGTTTAAGCAGTAGAGATGCAGAGGGCGGTGACTGTAGTAAATGTTTCCTGTTGATACTTCTGTTACAGCTGCAGAGTTCAGAAAGTAGCAGAGAGCAATTTAACAACCATGAGCAGTGAAGCCTCTCCTGAAGTGGTGTCTTCCCCTCCCCCACACCAGGAGCGGTATATTCGAATGTCTGAACATGACCCAGAGTACCTGCGCTTTCGGAACATGGCTCCCAATCTACGTCAAGATTTCAACATCATGGAGCAGAAAAAACGGGTAACCATGATTCTTCAGAGTCCGGTAAGTTGAAAAGCTCTGAACAACACTAAAAAACTTCCAGGATATTCAATTGTATTCTATATAATGTATTATATGGTGATTGTACCAGGCTGCTGTTACTTACTGTGTCAAAGCATAGTTACTGAATGAAAATATTGAACTTTTATTCATTATTCTCTTACACAACTTGTCCAGGTTTTCTGGTTGTCTAAATCCTTATGAAATTGTTCGCAGTATGTTCTCTTGTGTTTTATCATCCTAAGTTCATTAATGATGGATGATTATGAAAGAATTAAATGGCATTCATTTTTTTTTCTTTTTGTGTTTTAAGTATTTCAAAATGCACTAGTCAATTTCCTAAAATAAAAGTAAATAAAATGATTTTGGGGTGCCCCCAAACTGTATAACATTCCCCATTCATTGTTATTTTCTCTGTAACAAAAATGTGAAAAATGTGTTCCATCTGATTATTTTAAATTGCTTGTAGTGGAAAGAAAAAATCATAAAGTGCTAAGTTCAGAAAAAAAAAAGAACCAGCAAGCATAGAATAAGAAGTTTGGATTAATTAAACACTTAACAAGGTTAGATGATTACTGGGACAGAACAGGTACACATTTGTATTATGATTGTAGGCAGCCAATAAAATGAACACTGGGAGGGTGTTTAAAAGATGTGTACATCACTTCTGAGTCCCTTTAACCACACAGATATGTTGTTGCATTCCATTGCATCACAGTCTTCCGATTTAGCAACTCTGTGGGATACCAGTCTTTTGTTTATTAATTTTGTGACATTATATTATAGTGCATAGTAGATAAAAGGAAAGGGTGGAAAACACAAACCCAAGCAGTATACTAACAGATGTTAAATGACCCAAACTTTAATATGCAAGTTATGTCTTCAACTGTCAGACTATGTTTGTAAACTGTAGTCTAATCTAATCTAGTAATGGTGTTGGACACGGTACTTTAACACAATAATTTCCTAAATCACATGACGTAATACCGCTTGAGTTTCTCTGTGGTCACAGTATTTCTGTAGCGGGCTGTCAGTCTTCCAGAGGAATGTCTGAGTTGCTCAGGATCTCCAGCTGAGTAGGAAGGCTGCTATTACCATTGTGTAGTAAAATGCATAGTTCAGTTAAAATATGAAAATGACCCATAAAGCAGCTGGTGTGCACACCTCAACAAAGCATTTAGTATGCCTGTGTACTGACTGGGAAGGTAGATTAGTGAAAGTGTTTGCACTGGCCCTGAGGGGTCTGCATGGCTGAGAATCCAAACTTTGCTGTACAGATATAGAGACCTGCCAGAACAAGGTCAAATGGGGCCCTAGGCAGGGTAATGGACCAGACCCTCCATACACAGAACCCCCCCCCACGCAGCCATTCCAGTGTCCCATTACTTGGCTATTTCTCCCCAGTTACCATAAACACTGTTCAAAACTCTCATTGTGCATACTGTTTTCTGCTTTACTTCAACAATGGTTACAGATATTTAGATTTAATTTAAAGCTTGTATTTCAAATTTTATAGCACAAACACTGACAGATATTTGCTAAACAAAACAATACAGTCTCACAATGAAAACAGACTTAGCATTAAAACGTCTCTGCCCTTAAAACTCATTTCCGCTGAAACAGCATTGAAACCCACATTCTAAGAAAATGCATCTGGCCAGTGGCAGATTGTTTATCTCTGGGCTGTTTTCAAATCATAAGTCCCTTGCACACATTTTTAGGACCATGCAAACATGCAAGAGTTCTTTGATTTTCCTTCCTGGTTGTATTAAATTATATCCCTTGTATAATAGAGCACCACTTGTTAAAGCAGGTTTGAAATGTATAGTTTTGAACATTTTTCCAGTAAGCAATGAAACAAAACATATGAACCAATAATAACAAAACTGCCCAATTCCGAACATTTCAACCATAAAAGCCCACTGAAACTTCTGTTATTACAATCTGCCAATATCAGTCAATATGCACAATCTCTGCTGAAGTAAAAGTCATTAACTAATTCCACATTAAAGAAATCTGTAACTAATGAAGAGGTTGCTGCTAGCAAATAATTTTAAATTTCAGTGTTTCATCTACAAATTCTATGCCTGCTGTCCTTGAAGAATAAATTGCATGTGTTACACTAAAAATGTTAAAGTGGTAATATTGCAATAGGGAATGGATGGCAAAGTGAAAACAGGTTTATAGTTACTAAGCATCTCAACCAAAGGAGGACATACTCAGGACTGCAGCACCCCACCCCACCCTTAAAATACAACACGGTATCAGGAATCCATCTACATGATATGGGAGTAGAACCCACAGCCTTCTGCATCAAAAGCAAGCATGCTACGTGTTGTACAACTAACACACTGCTTTTAAACTGTATGCTAGAATAGTGATACCATCTCCTCAACAAAACCGTTGCACATTGTAAACAGACTTTGCATGAGCAGCAGTAAACCTCTCTTCCCTTGAAGCTCACAATTCCTTGAAAATGCACCTAAAACTCAGTTCTTTGAAAAATGAACATGAAACTCAGTTCCCTGAGAACTGCAGTTTGGTAGTTTGGGTAGAGGTTTCAGGCTGTTGTTTCCTGTAACTAAGATACAGGGTTTGAGCCTAAACAAGTTACTAACCACCTGCTATCCCTTACTAGGGCATTTCACTCTCACACACAAACACCTCAACCTCTAAGTGCAAGAAATCTGGACAAAGCCTAAAATAAATAGGGACAGATTATAAATATTGCTATAATAACATGATTTGTGTTAGTATGCATTTTTCTAAAGGACATGAAGTCTGAAACTTGAATATCATTATTTAGTTAATTCTGTCCTCATTGATTTGCCACAATAGATCCAGAAAACCATAACTTTTATGAGGAACAGACTAAAAATATTAGGCAAAAATCTGGACAGTTGATAGACACCTCCCCCCTCTTTTACACACACACTCACACACACACACACACACACACACACACACACACACACATGTACACATACACACACACACACACACACACACACACACACACACACACACACACACACCCTCCCAACAGAATCAGGACAGGAACAAATTCAGAAATAATCAGGGACACATTTCATATATTAATATTATTAACTTGAGACACTGACAAAATAACAGAAGATTAGTGAGTATACATTTTCTGATATAAAAGAAGTTTGTAGCTTTAATTATTGTCATTATTTTCTTAAGTGTAATTAATCACATTTTCTCTAAAAGTCACCACTTTTAGGTGTGATTAGGAGGGGCAGAGCTAAAATTTCAGTCAAAATCAGGGATGTCCCTGAAAATCCGAGACAGTTGAGAGATATGCACCATCCTACCTCTTACACACACACACCCTACCTATCTCCCTCCCTCTTAGACACACACAAAGCAAAAAACCAGAAGTCCACTGTTCAAAAAATACAGACGTCATTTATTAAAACACAGAACTTTAGAGTATAACTCTTCTTCAGTGTAAAACTTCATAAAAATGTAGCAAATGTTCACATTATATGCAAAACACAGCCAATCATTTCACATCCACAATTAGCATCATTTAGTAGCTTAAAGGAATTTAAAGTGCCCCATCCTAAAATTGCATACATACATATATAACAATAGTACTAAAATAATAATAAAGCATCTGATTAAATTATCTTGCTTATCTTTCAGAACTATTTCTATCACAATTTCAAATGTTACACTTCATTCTTTATAAACCTTCCTCTT
The DNA here is from genome assembly GCF_019279795.1 of Protopterus annectens. NCBI lineage: Eukaryota > Metazoa > Chordata > Ceratodontiformes > Protopteridae > Protopterus > Protopterus annectens. Next base: position 511,483,686 of record NC_056743.1, on the reverse strand, counting down.
GTGCAGCTCTCTCTTTCTTTATCTCCATCTATTCTCCACCTCAGACCCTCTGTACCTCTAATCAGCAACTACTAGACACCTACCAACCCAAGAAAACAGTAGGCAAATTTCTCTATAAATAGTCTGTCGCCCATGCTTGGAACAAACTTCCCCAAAACATACGCTCCATCTCCCACCCTCCACACTTTAAAAAAGAAATCAAACTACTTCTACTGAAGTCCAAAACTTGCCCTTGTCAAGACTCAACCTAAACTCCCCAAATATACTTCTAATTAATCCCTCCCCTTTCTACTAGTACCCTATTATGTGTATACTTGCTATACTCAATCTACTATTCTGCTGGCTAGATTCTTTATGTAAATATGTATATATATTATCTCTCTGTATAAACATTATGTATATTTCCTTGTGCATGCATGCTTTTTTGTCTCTTTAACTTCCTGTAAAACAAGTTTTATTGTAAGAAATCTGACAAATATTTTTATTTTATTTATTTATTTTTTATTTTACATTTGTTGACCGGGCTGGTCCAGCTGGATATATATCCATTTTCAGTAGAGGCCCGGGGAGAAAAGCTCCACAGATAAACAACAAAGACGTTTTACAATGTACAAGAAAAAGTATTACAATTTGAATAATGGGTAAAAGTATGAAACGAATTACATTAAAACATAATACACCTACAAATCATTTTTACAATATGAATATCTAAGGGAATTACCAATACATTGTTAAGATACATTCATATCCTCGGTTATTCTGCTTTACCCCAGTCAGTTACTACTTCCAAGGGGGTAAGCAGTAGTAGTAGAAAAAGGAGGAAGTATAAAGATAGACAAGAAGACTACTTTCAAGGATACATACAAAATCTACGTAGTTCAGAGTGCATATAGGTGCTACAACTTCAGAGGGGAAGGCAACAAAGAGTGGAAGAAAGTAGGAAGTCTAGAGATAGCAGCAGAAAAATCCAGAAGGTTAGTCTGGGTAACAGCAAGGGCATAGCCAGTGAGTTTTAAGGTGTTCCTTGAGACTTTGTTTAAAGAGTGGCAGGGAGGGTAGTGAGGTTAGGTCAGATGGCAAAAGGGTTCCATTGTTTTCCAGTGATATTGGAGAACAAGGAGACCCCAGCCACGTTATTAGACTTGGTGGTGCTAGTTAGAAGTTTGTTGGAAGTGCGTAAGGAATTAAGACTTCTATAGGGTGCTATAAGGTTGTTCAGTATTTGTGTGTTGTTGGGTTGGTAGAAAATCCTATGAACAATGGTAAGTTGGGAAAGTATCAGAATGTTTTTTAGTTCGAGCCAGTCTAGCTGATGAAGGTTAAGACAGTGGTGAGTTCTATATGGGTTTCCAGTGGCAAATCTAGCAATACTATTGTAGGAGTTAGTTTAGTAAGATTATTTTTTTTAGATTTGTGTAAATGGGTGCAGCATAAAGAAGAGTTGAAATTAGACAGGAGTGGGCAATAGTAGTTCTGGCTGTTGGAGTTAGGAAGGGTTCTATCCTATATAGGGAGCCACGTTTTTTATTTACAGATTTATTGGTGTTATTAATGTGATTTTCAAAGGTGAGGTTATTATCAGTTGTGATTCCTAATAGTTTGGTGGTAGAGTCGGGGGATATAAGGTTCATAGGTTCATACTAGGCTACCTGCCCTAGGGCATTTACAAGCCTAGCCAGAGTGTGTTTGGCTTTCGCCACCCATTTTAAATGAATTTTGCTATGCCCTTTTTTGAGGTTAGTATACTGTGCCTCTGTCTAACAGTGACACAGAAGTGATACCTGGAGTAAATCTACGATCTCCCATCCACTCATCAAGATTCCTCTTGAAGAGAGTCAATGAGGAACTCTGCCTAACCTGGACTGGGATTTTATTCCAGAGTGAAGGGAGCCTCTGGGTTATGAATCTGTCCCTCCAGCATGTCCTATTTATTTCAGTGCTGAGGTTCAAGTCTCTCGAGCGCATAGCTTGATGGGATTTGGATTTTCTGAGGTGCAGCATGTCCATTAATTCCGGGTTGGACATGGCTTTATACATCAGGCACAGATCGCCTCTAAGCAGGTGGTATACCACTGAGTAGAGCTGGAGTTTCTTTAACCAGGCAGCATATGGCATCTGCTTGAGCCCTTTGATCCTCTTGGTGAGGTACTTTTGGGGTCTTTCCAGTTGCTGCAGGTGTCTGGTAAGGTACATCCCAAAAGGGGCATTGTACTCAATTATGGGCCTGATGAGGGATGAGTAAAGAGGCACGATGACCTCCCCTGATCTAGATGTGAATCCCTTCATGATTAGGTGGGCTATATAAAATGTTTTTCTAACCACTTTGGCCACGTGGTTGTCGAATGAGAGATTGCTATCAACTTGGGTCCCCAATTACTTCTTCCGTACTTAATGGATTACCATCTATGTGGTAATTTGTGGACACTTTGTTTTTTCCAAAGGGGATGACTGTACACTTTTTGGCATTTAGCTTGAGGCCATGGCTCTAGCACCAGTTGTCTGTTTCTATGAGGCCCTTTTGTAGGATGCTTGTGTCGGCTGGAGAGTCAATTATGGTGCCCAGTTTGCAGTCATCTGCGAACTTGGTCAGCCACAGTCCTTCCGTGTTGGCCTGTACCTCCGAGAAATATATACCGAACAAGAGAGGTCCCAGGACTGAGCCTTGTGGGACACCACTTGTAACTGGTTTGGAGTCTGACATGGCTCCAGCAATTCTAACCATGTGGGTTCTGTCCTTGAGCCAGTTTGCAACCCATCTAGTGACATAGGGGTTTATATTTAAGCTGGTGAGCTTATCTATAATGCCGGAGTGGGGTATTGTATCGAAGGCTTTTGCGAGGTCCAGGTAGGCTGTGTGGACCACCTTCCCCTCGTCAATGGCCTTGGTGACTGTTTCAAAGAAATCGACCAGGTTTAAGAGGCAGGATCTGCTGGGTGCCATTATTGGATTGGATGGAGAAATCTGTGGGGAGGACTTACTGTTTGGTGTAAACAGTAGTAGCTTGGTCTTTTTGGTGTTCAAAAGAAGGCATGGTTTCAAGAACCATGACTCTACTGTGTTGAAAACTGTCTGGGTTAAAGACTGAAGTTCAGATATAGAGTTGGCAGAGAATATGATCGTAGAATCGTCAGCATATTGTATACAGGTGGCTTGAGGGATAGCTACATGAACGTCATTGATGAATAAAGAGAAAAGAAGAGGACCCAGAATAGAGCCCTGAGGGACTTGGGAGGTGGGATGATAGTTGATTCTCCCAAAGAACTGCCTGTTGTCTGTTACTAAGGTAGGACTTGAACCAGAGAATTGCTTTGGCATCTAGAGAGAGGGATGACAGAATATTTATGAGTAGGGGGTGGTTAACCATGTCAAAGGCTTTTGACAGGTCGATAAAGAGTGCTGATGAGAGGGTGTTGTTATTACGGTTGTTGTTAATGGAGTTGGTGAAGGATAGGAGAGCTGAGGTGGTACTATAAAAAGGCCCGAAACCATGCTGGCAGTTTGCTAGAATGTTATGTTGAGTTAAGTAGTCCATTAGCTGATGGTGGATGCATTTCTCCATAATCTTTGCTAATGGTGAGAGGAGAGTTATAGGCCTGTAGTTAGAATAGTCATTAGAGTTACCTCCTTTATGTAAGGGGATAATGTGAGAGATTTTCCAGAGATCTGGAATGATTCCTTCGGTTATGGTACGATTTATCAGGATGGCTATGGGATAGGCAACTACTTTAGCTGCTTGTTGAAGGTATTCAGATGGTAACTCATCGGCAGAGGGGGTATAAGGCTTAAGTTTGTGGATAAGTTTTTGGATGTAAGAGGTAGAGATGGGTTGTGGTTGGAAAGTTGGCTGTGGATCAGGTGGGGAGTTAGTTAGATCCGAGTTATACTGTAAACTATTCTTGTATGGAGCATTTCTCCTTGGGTCTCCACTGAAAATGGACCAAGCTGGTTAACAAATGTCAAATAAATAAATGGTTTAAGACTATTGCTAGTATTTAGCCCCGGTAGATAGTCTGCCCTTAAATAATTGCTCCATTTGTATTTGGCCATCTCTGCTCTATTAACTATATCACCCCCATTCCCATTGGGTTTAATAACTTGTAAAATTCTAAAACTTAAAATTATGATGAGATCCATAAATAGACACATGCTTGGCTAAAGCATTAGTAAGAATAACTCTATGAATATCAGACATATGGGCATTTATCCTTTCCTTTAATTTTTTTACTAGTCTTTCAGATGTAGAAACATTGGTGTTGAACGTAATTAGCAAAATAAATCACATTTTCTGTGTTACAAGTGTCTGATGCCCTAAACTCAAATCTCTCACAGCTAATGGGATGGACAGTGAATAAGTCTACATTTATATCCTTACAATGTGTACAGTTATAACAAGGGATGGTACCTGATTTTCTTCTAGACTTACTGCCTGAAGTCCCTTTAGTCAAGTCCTTATAACACAGGTACTGCTTCAAATGTTTTCTTTTTTATATAAAAACCATGGTTTCACACCGACTACTTAGCTAACTATTGATTAGACATCAAAATAGCCCAGTTCTTTCTAATAATACGTTGTATTGCTTTTGTATGTCTATTGTTGTGTCTTTTGGCTTTTCCCGGTTAGGGGTCGCCACAGCAGAACTCCGGTCTGCTAATGATTGGCAGTAGATTTTTACATGCCGAGTTGCCAGCTCTGATGCACAACCTTCAACGAAGGTACGCCCATTCACGCATGTCTCCACACAGAAGACGCTTTATCTAAGAATCGAACAGGACAACATCTTACTGTGAGGTGACAACACTAAAACTTCAAAACGTCATCATATAGTTCACCTTACCCTTATTCTTAACCACATTATTTGCTTGATTATGCATGTTACCACTTTTCCAGACAAATATGGTTTAGCTACATCTTTCCTGAACAGATTTACCATAATTTTAATTTCTTCAATAAGGGTACTGTTATACCCTGTATCCCTAAAATCTGAGGCCATTCCTTCCATCTCTTTTACAAACAGTCCATCCTTCGTACTTAACCTGCTTGCTCTCATAAATTGCCTTTTCATAACCCCTCTAAAAATATGTTGAGGGTGCGTACTAGATGAATGTACATACTTCACTGCTTGCACTTCTTTCCTATGTATCGCCGAATCAAAAATAACATCCTGTTTGAAACTACAATATCAAGAAAATTAATACTAGTTTCTGATGATTTAACATCAGACAGTAAAAACTCAGTAGTGGAATGGAGATATTTAAGAAAATCATTCAGTTTACTCTGCGTACCTTTCCACAAAAGGAATATGTCATCCGCAAACCTTTTAAAAAACATCAATTTATCATTTCTAAAGATCCCATTGTGTTCTGCATAGATATGCATCTGTTCGCATTCAGCTAATACCAAATTAGCATACGTACTTGCGACTGGTATGCCCATTGCTACCCCCAGTCTTTGATGGTAATAAACATTACCAAACATGAATACATTATTATACATAACACAATCTAGCATAGAACACAGTAGTTCAACCTTAGATGTACAAAGATTACTATTGGAGTTCAGAAAGGCCCTCACTGATTCGACTCCATACTCATTTGTGGTAATGGTGAACAGTGATTTTATATCCATTGTCACTAATAAAATATCTTCATATATATTAATCCTAGACCACTCATTAAGACTTTGTAAAAATTCACATGTATCTTTAATAAAACTCTTACAATAATTTAGCATTGGAACTAAATGTCTATCTATGTATTTAGAAATTGCCACTGTGACCATCTTTTGCCAAAAACTATGGGTCTCATAGGTGGTACAGTTACATTTTTGTGAAATTTAGGAAGTCGTAAATAAATGGAATTATAGGATTGGCTAGGTATAGGTAGTTATAAACTTCAGGTGATACCCCCCCCCCCACACACACACACACACACACACACACAACCCCACCCACCCACCTCTACCTAATTCTTACACACAGACACACGCACCTACCTACCTACCACTTAAACAAACTCACACACACACACCTGTCTCACTTGTCCATTCATGGTCTGCATTTCAAACATCTTCTGACATTCAAATTCCATGTGTGCGGAGGATGAAGACATAAACAACAGGTCACACAGATGCAGAAGATGAAAACAGGTCGCAGACACCTGTCACGTCTGTGTAACCTGATGCAAAGGGTGTTCTTCTTAAAGAAAATTGCTCTTAAAAAAGTATTTTTATTTGAATAAAAAAATAAATCTCCTGACCATCAGCCCCACTCCCAACCCACAGGGGGCATTCTCCAAGCCAGTGGGCCCTACGTGACTGCTTTGTTTCCTAGTGCTGGATCTGACTCTTGCTATTTATTATGAGCTGCTTTCACAGTGGTATACTGAAAGGCTATACTTCTGATCCAGTGTGTAAAAACACTGTTTTTCAGAGAGGTGGAAAAAGGAGATTTACAGGTGGCTTTGTACAGGTTGTTTGGACAGGGACTTACTGGTTAGGCCTTTTTTATGGCCTTGGAACTTTTGCTTGTAAATGTCTTTGTCCACATTTAGGTGTTTTGCTGAGAGAGGTCATTGTAATTGAGTCTTATACAGCTGTTGCAGGGCTTTTGCTTGTTTACAGTAAAGCAAGTGAAGGAAACAAGCCTAGACATTGTTGTTAGCAGCAAAATATTGGGCCTTACCTTGGTGCAGGCTATTCCACTGGCCAGGGTAGTCACATAGGCCATTACCCTAATGAATGCCATAGGAACAGAGACTGGTGAATCTCCCATGTTTGCTGCTCTTCCATCACCATTCAGTCAGTATCCCTCCCAGCTCCGCCTCCAAATACTCCTTCAGTCAGCTAAATGAGTAAGTCACCAACACACCCTTTCTGTTACTGCTATGATCATCTGCCAAATGACATCAGCAATTGGCATACCAAAAAATGATTATATTATATTGTTGTTGAACCATCAGCCAGAGGTGGGCTAGGGCTTTGGCATATTTCAGTTTTTATGATTTAGTGGGACACGTTTCTAAGGACTAGATAGATAGGACCAAAAGACACTAGCATGTTCCTTGAAATTTACTCTGGCATAATGGGGCAGAGGCACTAGGCTGCAGGTAGTGTTGTTAATAAAGCCAAACCCCACTAGCTGTGGATATACATATTTCGGCCTTGTTATGACCTCATCAGCACAGCATAAGCAGAGTGTTTGACTAAGCATTAGAAACACATGGCTTTATTGGCCTGAAATTGTCCATTAAAATGACGAAACAAGTCATGGGCATTCAGAATCGCCATTTAGCTGAAACACCTGATGTTCATAAGGATCATTTGCATATATCCCATGTGAAAGGGGTTTGGGAGGTCACTCTGTAAAAGTTCTAGCTTTGCTGGAGTTTTCATTTTGTTTTTACTGATTAGCTCCATGTGTTAGAATAGCAGTATCTGGCAGCTGGTGCAGAGGGTCAAGCGTGTGAGCTATAGTTCCCATAGTACAGGTTTTGATTCCCTTAGCCTTATTTTGCTACTACTGTGTGACCCTAAGCAGGTCACTTATGCAGACATTGCTTCTAGGTCACACTTGAAAAGGGGCAGTGTGTCCAGTGAGACTGCAGGTTAACAAATAGTTATTATTATTATTACCATCATTATTGTTGTTATTAACATTATTAGGAGAATGCTAGACAACAGAGACATTCCATGGTATTGACATTGTAAATTTCTGAATAATATGAATATTACAGAGTGGATGTCTTCTACCAGTAGGAGACCTGTGTTGCAAACATGGGTGCTATGCAGAGTTACATACTGTATGACGTACTAATACCAGCTTTGTTTCTTGCTTCTATCATGGCCAGTTTTATACGCTCTGCTTTGTGAATTGCATTTTCCTGCATGGCTCTGTGAATGGACATTTTCCAGAATGGGAAGAATTTCCCAAGGTGGGCACAGGTGTCAATGTCCAGTTCATAGACTGCATGTGAGGCACATTTGCTGTCAGGGTTTTGTGCCTTCATTAGCACAAAACATTGTGCTGATCTTTGCAAATCCTACTCCAGTTAGTCACTGACATATTTGGCACTTTATTAGGATAATTTTGTTTGGGCAGTGTAGTGAAATTGTTTTTTTCTGTGAAAGCTGTTAGAGAAACAAAGAGGTATATGACAGCAAAATATGTTAGGAAGTAAAGTTAGCTTGACTTAACCTCCTCTGTCACTTTTTGCTTTGTACTGTAATACAACAGACAGTACTCAGTTTCCTACAGCCGGGTTCAAGTAATGATCGTTTTCCTTCCCTTGCACTGTAAAAGTTTTCAGTGTATTTGCTCAATCAGTTCTAATATGAGGATTTACAATGCATCTATCACCTTTTTGATGACAGTTGCTTTTCTTTTCAGATTTCCTATCCTGTCCAGGTTCATGTCCAAAAACTCTGTTACAAATTGTTGTTTGGTTTTGCAGATTGCTCCTTTTCTACCTTAATTGTATTAATTGATGGTTTTTCGGTATTGCCATAGCTATGTGATGCTCTCCACATTTCTATCTGCTGATGTTTTTAGAAAAAGAATACGGCATGCCTCTTCAAAGGCTTTTGATAAATGTGAGATGCAGTTAACCTCTCCTCTCGTAACTCAGTTCCTCTGTGTGCACTATAGCTTCCAGAAATGGTTACATCATACAAGATGAGAGGTTCGTAATGAATGGTACAGTAATATAACTACACCTTTCTTTACACTCATAATTCCATTCTCTGTGAACATAGCATGCCTTTAATAATATTTCATATAGCTTTGTCATACCAGCTGGATATCTTAAGGTATCAAATATGATTATGCAAGGATTCTCTCCAGCTTTTTGTTTTACCGTAACATCTTTGCATATTGTATGCTAGTCCTCAGTTTTGTGCAATAAGTACATAATTCTTGTCACATTCTAACATTTTAAATACTGCAATAATCATTGTGCCAGTTGCCAAAAGATTTGGTCTCCTCGCTCTGCAGTTTTGTGCACAAAGATGTTAAATTTTCATTTAGCCATGTGATGCTTCCACACTCTGTCTGAAAAGGGTCTATATTAGAAAGACGAAACTGCAAAACAGTGAACACACTTAGATTGACCCAAAATGATCGAACTTGCTAAACCTCGAACGGCCACAACAGCAATTTTTTTCCCTGGGAGAAAATCCACTAGGCCAGCACAAAAAAAAAAAAATCAAATCTAAACACAAAATAAACTGGGGACTTTGCCCCCCACACCCCCCTACTTAAGTATGCTAACTCTGAGATCCCACTACAGTGGAGGAAATGGCAAATCCCCAACAATGGCCGAGCGTTTTTTTTTCCCCTGGGAAAAAAATCACTGGTGTGGCCATTCGAGGTTCTGCAGCTTCGATCAATTTGGGTTGATCTAAGCACGTTCGCTGTTTTGCCATTTTGTCGTTCTAATAGGATCCCACTGAAACAAGGCCATGCATGTTAGTATTCTACCTCACTTAACATATACAAATGAATAAATGAAATAGACTGTCCAAGAACTGGCCGCTAGGGCATTCTGTTAGCAAATGTCAGTCATTTTTTTTCTTATATTGCTACTGTGGGAACCTTCTCTAGGCTGCATAACATGTTAAGTCTCCTGCTGAAGCAGTATATAAAGCCTTACTAAAATTTAAGCTAGAGATAATCCTTGATTTCTCCTTCCCTTTTCAAATTTTAAACAAGTTTTTGGGAAGGGCTTTATTTTCCTTAGATACAAATATACGAGTAAACTAACAAAGAAAGGTATTAGAATATTAAGTCTGCCTTCTTGTTGCAAATAGCTTATTTGCAGACTCTATTCCTTAATTCCAGCCAGAGACAGTCAAACAGAATAAAAGATAGCAAGAGAGAAGAGCTCTACAAAAGTGAGCCAATTCGTAACCAGATCAGTGTTCTACACCCTTTCTACCTAGTTGACAAATAATCGGTTCACAAATGAACATGCCAGTCAACTGTGTCACAGCAATAAAGTCCTCCACAGTGTAGATTGATAGGTGAGGGACTTTATTCAACAAGCACTGACTTTCTGTTGCTCCAAATAAACCCTTTGTAAATCTTACAAGTCATATTTTGAATATACAGTTTTGCTTAAATCATGCACTTTAAGCAAGTAAACTTGACTTCTGAACAAAGAGTAGCGAGGCAGACAATATTGACAGGTTGTTACCAAGATAACCCCCATGAGGTTTCCATGTCACTGGATGTAGAAGCACGCAATAGAATGGAATGGCGAACAAGGCCAGTGGGATGTGTAGAAGGAGGCGCCAGTAACAAGCAAAGAATGTTAAATAGAGCCTAACCACATTGCTTCCTTCTGTTCCCTTATCAGAATTCATCTGTTGGGTACAATACCTCAGAAATGTGGTATCTTCTCCTAAGTTGTGAGTCTGTAGGCTGTAGCTCACCATTTACAAATTCAGCCCCTTTATTGTAATGCAGATGTTTGCTTGATGTGCTTAACACTCCAGTATGTTTGCTTTGGTTCCTTTGTTTTGTAACCACAAATATTATTTTCTCTTTATACCCATAAGCACTTCTTCTTTGCTCTTTTCCAGTTTTGCAATATATTGACATCAGCTGACTACATTACCCATAGGGAGTGTGTGTGTGCGTGCGTGCGTGTGTGTGTGCGTGTGTGCGTGTGTGTGTGTCTGTGACCGGTGATAGACTGGCATCCTGTGCACGATTCTTCATCTACTTTGCTCCCGTTGCTTGCTGGAATAAGCAATGGTGCCCTATGACTCTGAAAAGGATAATGCAACTATCAGAAATAAATAAACAAATGATTGAATTGCATTAGTCTTTTTCTTTAACTGCTGTCATTTTGAGTGGCACTGCATAAAAATGCAGAGTCATCTTTAAGAGACAGCAGGCAGAATGAATTAGTGGTACCGTTTTGATTTTATTTTTTATTAAGCTTGAAACGGTTGCTTTAAGTAGAGAAATAGACTCTATCAGGAACTCAGCTGTGGTCTTAAAATGAACATACAACTAGCAGCTATAAAGATACAAAGCAGTAGTGTAAATTCTATTAAAGTAAGCCTCAAAGAACAGAGCCACAACAGAAAGTGTTGAGGCCGGCCCTTCTTATTGTTGCCAACCATATGACAGAAAAAGAGGAAGAAGGGCACACATATACACACAGATAATTTAAATTATATGTTCAAATACAAAAGATGGAAAGGGGCCTTAAAAAGTAAAATGAATAGTCTCAAGTGAGACACATTTTCCAATTATTTTTATTTAATTTATTTTTCTTAATCAGGTGAATGAACTGGTCCACAGATCTTTTCGCCAAATCCTAGGCTGTATGGCACAAATACATATGTGCACAGGCAAATTCATTCAGTCTTGTTGAAAAGAGAGAGAGAGCACAGGAGTCCAGGTTTACAGAGGAAGTGAAAGTTCATTATACTTAATAGTGACAGTGATGTAATATAATAAAATATAATATAATATAATATAGTATAGTATAATATAATATAATGGGTCTACTTCACAAACCCTAAAATACCACAAAACTGAAATTCAAAAATCAGAGACCACAAAACCGAAATGTGAAAATCCTGAAAATTCACAAACCCAACTCATACTGACCAACCTACAATACACTACAATAAAGACACAGCGAAGACAAGTCCTTCAAACATTATCCTGCAACATTACATGCTCGCACTACATACCTAACAAAACTAAAAATAAAGTGCACGACTTACAGTAAACATAACTATGAAACTCATAACTACCACTATAGCAACAGCACACTACCCTATCAAAACCGAAACAACTTATCCCCCCTCACCTAAAGCCTGCCCAGCAACCAATACCCACAAAGAAAAAATATTCCACTAAATATTCATGACGATAGCTATAGCACCGACATGAATATTCATCATATAAACTTACATTTCACAAAAAAAAAATCATTAATTATTTAAAGTTAAGTTTTTGTGGGGGGTTGCATCCCCTCCCTTCATGGGGGCTGTTTCCCCAAACCTCCCACAACTTAAATATACCACCTCCAGGATCACACTACTGTGCAGACATGGCCAGATTTCCTGTTCCACTCAGCTTGGACACTCGGCTTTCCACACATTCAGTCTTTTGAATGTCGTTGTGAAGTTTCACTCGTGAAGCTTTAACTTTCTGGTCTGCTTCAAATGAACGTTGACCTACTGATATTTCATGGTAATGTCAAGTAGACCCAATATAATATTATATACTATAGTATAATATTTTATTTATTTATTTACATTTGTTTACCGGGAAAGTCTGACTGGGCCAGAAGCCCATTTTCAGCAGAGGCCCGGGGGAGAAAAGCTCCAGAGAAATACAAGCAATATACAATAATTAGATAGTACAATAGTATACATACAGTAAGATGCAGAATGCATATCTTTTAGTTAGTCTATACAAAGTAGTATTCAGTACAATTTTCTAGTAGATACAGGTTCAAAAAGAAAAACACAAGCATTTCAGTGAAGATTACTGTGAGAAAAAATAAAGTTAGTAGTGTGTACATATTAAATAGTTATGATAAAATGACATTTCCTTTATATATATTTATTTTTGAGTAGTAATAAGCACTGAGGAGAGGGAGAAAATTAGGTAAGGAGTGGACAGTGTGATGAGAGAGTTATAGATATATTTTCAGTCAGGTTTGGCGCAGGAGCAATGCCAGTTCTTGGATAGATGTTCAAATAGTAGTTGTTTAAAACTGGTAGATTCAGGTGTGTTTTGGAGGGTGTGGGGTAGAGAGTTCCATAATGTGGCTATTTGATTTGAGAAATTTGAGAATAGGGCTTTACCGTGAGTGTTGTTAGCTTTGTTTACTGTGAGAAAGTTTCTGTCTGCAGAGCTTAGACTTCATAGGCATGAGTAGGGAACAAGTTCCTTGAGGGATGGGCAACTGCCATGATGGAAGATGATATTGTGTGTGAATTTAAGTTGGTAGAGATGAAGAAGGTTAGGTAGTTCGAGTTAATTTAATTTATGTAGAGTAATACAATGGTGGGTTTGGTGGGAAGGTTGACTGCAAAACAGGTTATTTTGTTGTAGCAAGTTTCCAATTTGGTTAAGTCTGATTTTTTTTAAGTTGGTAAAGAGGGGGAAAGCATATAGGAGTGTAGAGAGGAGGAAAGTTCTGGATATATTGTCAGTGAGGAATGTCTTGCTTCTCTGTACAGTGAGCCAAATTTGATGTGAACTTCCTTAATTGTGGTGACTATGTGTTGGTCAAATCTGAATTTGTTGTCAATTGTCACTCCAAGGAGTTTTGTATGCTCAACTGGTTGGATGATTGTGTTGTTTGCTGAAAGAACAGTGAAAGGAGGGGTGGTCAGTGATTGTTTGCTACTGGTAAATAGCATTAACTGTGTCTTTTGGGGGTTGAGGAGTAGTTGTGATTTACTTAGATGTGTTTCTATATCATTAAGTGCTTGTTGGGCTATTATTTGGAGATCTGGTAAGGTATCTGCTGAGCAGATTAAAGTTGAATTATCCACATACTGAACTACTTTAGCGTGTGTTGTAGATGAGGCTAGATCATTAGAGAAGATGGTGAAAAGAAGGTGTCCTAGTATGCACCCTTGGGAGACTCCAACCGAGACAGGCAGAAGTGGTTAGAGTTTGGATTTCCATTGCACTGCTTGTTGTCTGTAAGAAAGATGGCTTAGGAACCAGGAGAGGGAAGTCTTTGATAGGTTTAGTGAGACAAGAGTACTAAATAGTTTCTGAAGGGAGACAGTGTTGAACGCTTTTGACATGTCTAAGAAGATTGATGCTACTTGCTGGTTTGAATTTCTCAGTTGGTTGATGGTGTTAGAGAAATTAATTAGGGCTGTGGTGGTGCTATGTTTTAGTCTGAATCCATGTTGGGAGAGAGAGATAAGGTTGTGAGATAACAGGTATTGTAGTAATTGAGTGTGGATACATTTTTCCAGAATTTTGACAGAGGGGGAAAGGATGGCTATGGGTCTGTAATTGTTTAATCCTGCTGATGTTCCTCCTTTAAGCAGAGGGGTGATATAGGAAATGTTCCATAATTTTGGGACATATTCATGTTTTTTGTGTTTCACTGTTGCAGTCATCACATTTAGGTTATCCCTACCATGGTAGCCCTCGGCCGGACCGAATACCAGAGGCTTAGTATTTCTGTGTCGGTTGCTGTCGCTTCAGGACTGACATCAGGTCATCAGTAGTATAAAGTAAGGCAGCCCATGCCATTACATCAGTCTTTCTTGCTGCAGAGCCTAAAGCAGAAGCAGTTTGCATGAATGCCGGTCAGCTGCTACCTGAGTTTCGTCTTCTGAATTGAAGCTGAAGTCTTCTAAAGCTAAGTACTCCATTGGGGATCCTTTTTTCTTGCACTAACCGATGTCAGAAAAAGTTAACAATTGTCTTGCCTGTGGAAAGTGAATACCACACCAAGACTCTCATTCTTACTTCGTCACTTGCTTAGGCCCATACCACAATGTCCCCAGCTGTTGCTTTTGTGCTTTGTTCAATGCCAGAACTATACATCGTTGGGCCCTTATTGTAGCTAGATATTTTCACTTACAGTCCTCAAATTCCGATATGGCTTCGTTAAGCTGAGCAGGCAGTGGCTTCCAAGGAAGTACTTCACACTACTGATTCTTGACACAAACCGACGACTTCTTTCGCATCTACCGCTCTTTTGAAAACTACTGAGTTTCTAACGCCCAGTGTATGAATCACACCCAAGAAACACCTCTCTGCTTTTAAGGATGCAGATGCAGAGGACTCCATTCCCTCAACCTCTCCCCCCTGAGGACTTTTCCTTTGGGAAAACACCTCATACCTTAAGGGAGCATTTCCAATGGGAATGTCAGGACTACCCTCAGTCTAAAAAGAGACAGGTAAGTCTTAGATCTTCCACAGCACAGACCCCCTGGCCATTCCCCCAGTCCTAGATGTTGTGAAAGATGTTTCCCTGGAATCCAGTTTGACTCCTGACACCCTCCCTCCTGCACTCAGAAAACCAGACAGGTATTACAGAGTCCCTGACTCACACAAATTTCTTTTTAAAAATCCTACTGCTGACCCTGAGGTAATTTCTCAAGGGCCTAAAGGAATTAAAGCAACCTCTGCTAAGAATCCCACCCCCTCAGATAGGGATTCACGTGCACTAGACAGATGGGGTAAAAAAGTATACACCTCTGCTACACCTCTGCTACTCTTGCTATCAGAGCACTAAATTGCCAGTTCCATATGCTAAACTTTCAGCAACATACCATGGAACTCCTCAAACAAAAAGTGTCTACCTTTCCTGCTTGTGCAGAATCTAAAGAGTTACAAGAGTTAATGCATTCTGCAAGTCAAGTAACTAAACACACCTTATACTGTGGTTTTGACACCCTAGAACCTTCTTGCAGGGCAGCATTCACCAGTTCTGTCCTTAGAAGGCATGCATGGCTTAAGGAACAGCCCTTGCCAGACCATGTTAAATCTAGATTGTTGGATGCACACTTGCACAAAGACAACCTATTTGGCACTAAGGCAGAGGAGGTCTTAAAAAAGATGGAAGAAAAAGCTAAATCTAGGCATACAGTTAAGGATTTCTTACAGGTCCAGCCACCCAGGTTCAACAGGCATTGCCCCTCCAAGCACTAGTCCTTTCTTGCTCCCACCAGGTCAGTTCAGCCCAGACCCCATGGAAGCAGACCCCCCAGACAGCAGCCACAGGGAATGCAGAGATCAAAACAGTGGAATTCCTTCATTTCAAAAACAAGGAGTTCTAAGCCAACCCTCATGGTAAGAACTCACAATGTCTCTCCTCCCCCACCCCCTCCCTTTGCCCAACTTCACTTACCCCTAGGAGGAAAACTCTCCTTTCATGCAAGCACCTGGGCCACTATTACCAATGACTGCTGAGTCCTCAACATAGTGTCCCAGGGATACAAATTTTCTTTCCACACTCTTTCAACTCCAAAAGGGTACCCAGATCTACCTCCAAACCAGTGGGCAGAGGCGCAAAACCAAGCCCTTTCCCTGGTATCTATGAGGGCAATAGAGCATGTTCCTGCAGAACAGAAAGGCCACGGTTTCTACTCCAGACTTTTTCTGGTACCCAGAAAAGAGGGCACCTGGCACCCATCCTCGATCTATCCCTTCTAAACACTTTCCTGGTGATACCAAAATTCAAAATGCTCACCCTCCACCAACTGCTACCCATGTTCTCCAAGGATGCTTGACTAGCCACCCTAGACCTAAAAGAGGCTTACCTCCACATTCCTATCAGGGAATCATGCAAGAAGAATCCCTGCACTTTCAGTTCTCTGTACTTCTCTTTGGCTTATCTACTGCTCCTAGAGTTTGCACAAAATGTCTGGCTCCGGCCATTGCCTTTTACAGACAAAGGAATATCCAAATTTACTCATACTTAGATGATTGCCTAATTCAGGCAGACAGTCAGGAAAAGCTGCTCAAGCACCTGGCCTTTGTAAAGTCCCTACTGACCTCCCTAAGGTACACTATCAACGAAAAGAAATCCAAACTAGTACCCACCCAAAGGATTATATTCCTGGGAACTAGCCTGGACACAGCATCCCAGATGGCATTCCTTACACCAGAAAAGCAAACTTACCTGACAGCCTATTTTTTCTCAACTAGCCACCAGACCCCAGCTAACTGCAAGGAAAATCCTGTAAGCTCTGGGGTTCATGGCATCTTGCATTCTACTCATTCCATATGCCAGACTGCAAATGAGGAAATTTCAATAGTACCTAAAAAGCCTTTGGTGTCAACACTCTCAAGACCTGAAAACTCTTATACCCATGATACCTTGCCTCAGGAAAGATTTTCTTTTCTGGGCAGCAGCATGCTCCCACAACAAGGGACTACCTTTCTCACCACCCCCGCTGCCCAGACTCTCATCACAGATGCATCAGACTATGCCTGGGGTGCACACCTGGACGGCAGGTGCATACAGGGCCAATGGAGCCCACAGCAAATTCATCTGCACATCAACCAAAAAGGGATGTTAGCTGTCCAGCATGCATTGACAGCTTTCAGGCCCCTTCTGTCCCCAGGGGCTCTCCTGATCAAAACAGACAACACCACTGTGATGTAGTATATCAACAAGAAGGGAGGGACTCACTCCTATCCTCTATGCAGGCTGGCCATGACCCTTTGGTGCACAGCCTCTGCCATGCAACTCCACCTGTTAGCACAATTCCTGCCAGGTTCTCTAAACTCTCTGGCAGACCACTTAAGCAGAAATATTCTGGACCCACACGAGTGGCAGCTAGACAAAAGAACCTTCACCCTAATAACTCAGAAATGGGGCACCCCGAAGGTCGACCTCTTTGCCTCCCACACCAACCATCAGCTCAGCAAGTTCTGCACCATGCAGCATCACTGCATGGCTTGGAAAGTGGATGCCCTGTCCTTCCCTGGGTCAATCTATCGGTCTATGCCTTTCCTTCACTAACTCTCATCCCCAGGGTACTGCTCAAAATAAGGGAGGAAAAACCAAGGACAATTTTTATTGCTCCAGACTGCCTTCACCAGCACTGGTACTCACTGCTGCACAGCCTGTCCCCACTGCCATCATGGCATCTCACTCAGACCTCAACCCTCCTTACCCAGAGGGAAGGAGCATTCATGCATCCCCAATTGCAGACCCTCAATTTGGCAGCTTGGCTTATTCCCTAACCACTGATCAACCTGCCAACCTCAGTAAACAGGTTCTAGATGTTATACATGAGGCCAGACTCCCTAGCACTAGAAAGTCTTATGCTGACAAATGGAAAAGGTTCTGCACCTGGATTTAGGCTAAGGGAGCCAATACAGCACAGCCCTCCCTCCCCCTCATCATGGATTACTTAACTGACCTGCTACACAGTGGTGTCTCTTTTTCCTCTATTAAAAATCATGCCTCTGCTATCTCTGCTCATTTCCCCACTGAGCAGCCCCTTTTCTCACACACTCTGCTCAAACAATTCCTAACAGGGGCTAGCAACTTGAGGCCACCCAGAAGAGCACCTACCCCAGCTTGGGACCTTAACTTTGTGTTGGAAAATCCTCACCCTGCCCCCCTTCGAACCAGCATCTTCAGCAGAGTTAAAATTTTCTCCTGGAAGACAGCTTTTCTTCTGGCCATCACTTCAGCCAGAAGGGTCTCCGAGCTACAAACACTCATAACTGTGGAGCCTGTCATCATCTTCCATGCTGACAGGTTTTCCCTCAGGGCTAACCCATCTTTCATGCCCAAAGTGGTGTCCAGTGTGGCTCTCAATCAATCCATTCATTTGCCCACCTTTTTCCCTAACCCACAGAACAAGGGGGAAAGGATCCTGCACTCACTAGATGTGCACAAACAGCTCAGATTATATCTAGACAGGACTAAATAATTCAGAAAGTCTGATCAATTGCTGGTTAGCTTTCTGCAGAGGCAGAAGGCAAAGCCATCTCCAAGCAAACTATTTCCAAATGGATAGCACACTGCATCCATTTATGTTACAAGCAACATAGAAAGCTTCCCCCTAAGGGGGTCAGGGCTCACTCCACCAGAGCAGCCTCCACCTCTGCAGCTTTCCTCAGAGGAGTCCATACCAGGGACATCCTGGAAGCTGCCACCTGGACATCTGTTCACACTTTCATCAAACATTACCACCTGCCTATCTTCTCCAAATCCAGGCAGACTTTGCCACTGCAGTCTTGCAGGGCATCCTAGCCAGCCCCTAGTCTCTTTGACTGCCTCCACCCTTTTCCTCAGCTTTGGAAATCAACCCAAATGTGATGACTACAACAGTGAAACATGAACAACATAGTACAGTTGTGTACACTTAGCATAAATGTAAATGCTCAAGTGTATTCACTGTTGCAGTCCTGGTTTCGCTCCCTCCACCTCCCCTCTTCTTTCTTCTCTCCCTTTACAAGGGACATTTTGGTATTTACTTTCTACCGGTGGGGTTCTTCCACCAGAATCTGACCCCCACTTGGGGGCTCCTGACAGTTAAGGCAAGAAAAACTGATGTAATGGTGTCAGCTGCCTTACTTTATACTACTGATGACCTGACATCAGTCCTGATGTGACAGCAAATGATGCTGAAATACTAAGCCTCTGGTATTCGGGCCAGCCAAGGGCTACCCTGGAAGGGATAACCTAAATGTGATGACTGCAACAGTGAATATACTTGAACATTTACATTTATGGTAAGTGCACACAACTGTACTTATATAACAGGATATATAACTATAAGAGTCTATAAGGATTACATATAGCGGATTATGATTGGTTTGTCAATCATAACCTATTCATTATGTGTTCGAGGCATGGATGCCAAGACGTTCACCTTGACAGTAAAGGTCAAGAGGTGAATTACTTGGCATCTATGTCAAGAATACGTAATAAAGAGTTATGATCGGTGAGCTAATCGTAATTATTTGTAGTGCATGTAGCTTTATCTGCTCCATTTACTACTAGTTTTAGGAAAACAAAAATGCTAAGTGTTTTGATGGCTTTCAAAGCTGTAAAGCACTTGGGGGGGGGGGCACTGTCAGAAAGGCAGTGTAATGTTCACCTTTCATGCTTCTCAACGGTCCATATTTCCAAAGAATGTCCATATTTTTGCTTTGTTTTTTTTTTTTTTTTTTGGTTTGTTCCTCATAAAGTCAATGGTTGACAAATTATGAAGGACTGAAGTCACTGGATAGTGACATAATTTGAGTTTCACACGTAGCCTCTTGTAGAAAAAAAAGTCTGTCAAACACATCCTGTCATTCTAGCTACTTTCTGAGTTTGTCAGCGGAAGGGATACATTACTCTGTCATACAGCAGTACCCTTCTGTCATTTACAGGTCAGTGCTGGCAGATTTGATTGCATAGCATGAGTCCTAACTTCAACAACTTAAGCAGGGGGTGCTTAACAGTTGTTAAGGTTGGGTTTCACACTACTATAATGCTTAACTGATTTGTCTTTTTACAAATTTTTTGAGCATAATCACCATGATCCATGCATTACATATAAATTAATACAATCGCTTCAGGGATTATCCAAATACTATTGAGGGTGCAAGAGTTAGATGATGCTAAGTAATTTGTAGTACCATTCTATTTAACTTTCATGTTTGTGTGGTCTTCTTAATTAAAAGGGCTAGGTGTAATTTTCCCATTCAGGATTGTGTGGCCTTCTTAACAAGGCCAGGTGTAATTTTCCCTAGCGCAGGGACTAGTTTCACGTTTAGAACATGCACATTTAGCTGGAGCTAAAGTAAGTGTGACTCTGTGGAGATTTAAACTGCTGTTGTCTCTGAGAGTGACTAGAATGAGCACCAGATGTGAAACTTGTAATGTACTGGTGGACAGTAGTTCTCATTAAGTAATTTGTGGGTTTGGAGGTTTAGAAGAAATGTGGTTCAAATGGTTACTGGCAGACATTGTTTTTGGGAATAGTTGCACACTGATGTTCCATGTGGGGACTGAGGTATATTAATCTTGGCGTACTGTTTCTCCTTTTTTGTAAAATGCTTGTGTTTTCAGCAGATAGTACAGCTGTGATTAAGATATAATATTCCAGTCTTTGAAGTAGTGCATCAACAATAATTGCTTTTCTAACTTCCTTTGTAAGTGATGTAAAAAATATAGTCTTCCCTTTGTGGATTTAGGATATTTGGGGCCTGTAAATCAATATGTACATGAAAGTTTAATTTTTTTCCCCAGAATTATGCCTAGATATATTCTTATTGCTGTGATATTTTATACCTGTTTTGCAAGCATATACTGAATTAAAATTACAAGCTTGGCTGGATCGCTGGCTGTCTTAGCATGTGTTCTGTGCCACCTCCTCCTCCATTCCCCAGCTAGTTGTATGCTTTTATTTCTGGTCATTCTGACTGCTGTTAGTATATTTCCACATCAGTTTTCTCTCAGCATTCAGGTCTATGCTGAACTTTTATATTTATTTAAAAAAATCTCTGTTTGGAGAACTTACCCATTTCAGATCCATGCTGGATTGCCTTATTATGTGTTAGTTTGCTCATCCCCTCTCGCATGCACCTGGTATTTCATGCAGCTCTGCCTCGGGTCACTCTGATTGCTGTTTTCTATATTTCATCTTCACCTCATTTTGCAGCTCTGGGATGTGGGTATAACACTTTAAGGTACAAGACTACATCTTTTTAGTGCTTTTCCTCTTTCTGTACTGCACCACACTGAATGCTTGCTTTTATAAGCAAATTCTATCTTAGGTTCAGCAAAAAAATAAATAAAAAACGTTTTATCATTTTGTTATTCTCTTTGCAGGCATAAACTGAGATAACATTATATTATCCTTATTACTGTTACATATGCTTATAGAGTTGTTTCTAATGAACTGTTTTGTTTTCCAAATCCATTTAAGATAGAACAACATGTAAAAATGTTGTACGGTATTTACATCATAAGAAAAATATGAAATATTTTGAAT
The DNA here is from genome assembly GCF_019279795.1 of Protopterus annectens. NCBI lineage: Eukaryota > Metazoa > Chordata > Ceratodontiformes > Protopteridae > Protopterus > Protopterus annectens. Next base: position 511,462,234 of record NC_056743.1, on the reverse strand, counting down.
AAAATAACTATTATTTGAAAGACAAATAGATCTTTACTGCAGTAACGTGAAACATAATCCTCTAGTCTTATAAGAAACATGCAACACATGACAAGAATGAGAGTGATTAGGATTAATATCATATTGAATCTAAGAGTGTTATTAAGTAGAATATGTGTGTGTGTGTGTGTGTGTGTGTGTGTGTGTGTGTGTGTGTGTGTGTGTGTGTGTGTGTGTGTGTGTGTGTGTGTGTATATCCTTTACAGCAATAACTGTCAGTGCATTCATTTTCCATGAGTACGTTAATATATTATAAAGCACACAAACCCAGAATTATAGTTTTTACTAAACTTTCGTAAACAAATTGTCATACCTTGTAAAATGTATGACCTGGTTTTATTTTGTTAGAACACATTTGTTAACCCAACATAAGCTTTGACAAGGCAGCAATAAATTCTTCTCACTGGATGCATGTATGCATGTTTATTGAGATATTTACAGAAATGTGAAAACACAAGCTTGATTGTATAATTAGCAATGTAAGTAACACTGAATATCTCTCGATATGTGCAAGTAACATTGCAAATATGTACTTCCATGGTGGTGCAGCGGTAGCGTTGTTGCCTCACAGCAAGAGGTTCTCCCGTTCGATTCTTGGCTGGAGTGCGGGGAGTGCCTTTTGTGTGGAGTCTGCATGTCCTCCCCGCAGTTGGGTGGGCATTCGAAAGACATGGGTAAATGGGCGTGCCTTTGTTGAAGGTTGAACGTTGAGCTGGCACCTCGGCGTTCATGAAAATCTACTGCCAATCATTAGCGGACCGGAGTTCCGCTGTGGCGACCCCTAACCGGGAAAAGACGAAAGACAACCACAACAACATTGCAAATATTAGTGTCAGTTTCCTTCAACAACATTTAAGGTTTCACCTTATGCCATACATCATTTGTAAGTCACTTGTTTTTTGGAGTATTAAGTAGTTATGAAAATAGTGCTTATTGTCATAATTACTAATGAAAAAAAAACTTGCAGTATCTCCAGTATACTGTGCTATAAATGGACATTAACACTGAATTTTTGAGTCTCCCACCTTAGCATTTCACACCATATCCCTCAATATTATGTAGGTCTCTCAGTTATGAAAATATGAGTAATAAGTTGCAAAAAGTGATTCATTTCTCTACTGTGGGACACCCTACATTAACAATCTAACAAATCTAACACTGCCTATTATTAGCAGGTAAGGCACTTCCCAAAAGAAGCCAGACCAAAAAAAGGTCTGGACTCCATTAGAAGCTGTAGGTGTTAACTCGGCAAATACAAAAAGGCACAATAGGCTTGAATGAGTTAATAAAGTTCTATATTAACTACACAGCAGACTAATCAGCAAAAGATTTTGTCATCAACATTTTTCCTAGATAACCAATTATTTAAATGCATACAAGTCATGTCCGAGGTACAAAACAAACTGGAGCTAGAAAGAATTATGGAAAAGTTTTTCTCAAATAATTATGAACCTACCTACTTTAAGCTGCACCTGGATTGCTATCCAGTTATTGCATTTGTGGATCTTGCTTTTTTACTGAAAATTTCAAGAAAAATAAATTCATCAAATTAAAAGAAACAGTGAAACTGTAATGGTAACAATTTTTTATTTTGACAAAGCAACTAACTAAGCTGTAGTTTCAAGCATAACATTCAAGTGTTCCTTAAAGTACTTCATCAGAAATGGCTACCAGTAAAAATGAAATGCAGCAAAGTAATTGAAAAACTCAGACAGCTGGTAACAGTAACATAAGTAAGAGGTTACAGTACTCTTATTTTAAGCCAATGGTGAAAGGCTCACAGTAAGTAATTTCATTATGGGGCTGTCTCTCTCTCTCTACAACATAACATCAAGTAGGTGAAAGCCTTGACTCTGAAACAAAAATCCCATGACGTTTTCATTTTGCGTACAATGACTGCTTACATATGAAAGTGTTTCTAGTAAGTTAAGTTGTTTGATGAAACTAATGGGATATATTTATAACTGGGATATCTTGCTAAAGACGTGTAGGGATCAAAAGTGAGTTGTATATAATGAGGGATAGCGGGGTATGTTATATGTTATGCAGTTGGTCTTATATAAAACAATATAAATCAAGAGGGTAGGACACTTTAAATAATGCTGGTAAAAAGGGGTAAATAATTCTGGATATTCTTGAATGGTGAGATGAAAAGAATGAAAAATAAATGGCATGACAGTATGGTAAATGTGATGTTAAATGGATCTGAGTACTAAAAATTAGTAATATGAACAAAAAAGCAGGAAGTTTGATAGATGACATTAGGAGAATTATTTGCTCTCAGAGTGCTTCATGACTATAAATTGGAGATGGCAATGGAAATTGAAATTCGCTTGGTGAAGGTGCTTGTCTCTTGTTATCCAGGCATGGCCCTGGTGAGAAATAAGAGAGAGAGAAAGAGAAAGAAAAAGAGAGAGAGAGCTATCTTAAAAGAGCCAAGAATTAGCTAGAAGACGATCTTTATATTAATAATAAAGAATGCAAAAGGAGAGAATGAGATGTTTGCATGAATGACGTTATGGAATTGGAGAGAAATAAGAGTAACAGAAGACGAGATGCCCCAGCAAGTCCCAGCATGACACCATAAGGATTTGCCACTATTTCTGAGCTGAAACTAACTATCTGGCCAAACCTCTTCTCTCAGCCAGCATCCCTGAATTACGGCACTGCCAAAACATCCCAGCATGACACCATAAGGATTTGCCAATATTTTTGACGTGAAACTAAGTATGTTGAGCTACCATCTTATCTCCCTATAGAACTAAAACTAATTTTAACTGCTTGTATTGCTCACTTGAACCTGCCTAGGTGAGCACATTACCACAAATGCCAACTGCTAATTCCCGGTCTCTTATACGTCTTCATTTTTACAACCCAAAGTTAATCCTCACTAATTTTGTCTAAAATAACTATCCCACTTGCCTTTACCTACAGTAACCTCTTGCCATTAATCCTACTGCTTCTGATATATCCACCCCCTGTAATTCTCAACTTGATCGTTTTTACTCTGTAACATTTCCTCACTGATGCATTCTCCCCCATTGTTAATAGCCAAACACTTACTGATTTGTTTTGAACTTTTTCCAGCTACCTCACTGACAGATTTCAAGCAGTTAACTGGCAATCTGCACTCTCCTCTCCTCTCCCGGTTAAAAAGGGGGGTCCCATCCTTGGTCCACTACTTTTCAACATCTTTACTTTTTCTTCATTCTTCCTGTCCTCAGTCATCACTGGTCCAATACGCTGATGACTCTACTGTCATCACTATTGCTGACTTCTTCTTCTTCTTTCGGCTTTTCCCGGTTAGGGATCACCACAGTGGATCATCTGTCCACTCATGATTGGCAGTGGAGTTTTACGGTGTCGAGTTGCCAGCCCGGTGCCCAACCTTCCACAGAAGGCACACACACACGCACACACTCACACCTAGGGCCAATTTAGAGTGTCCAATCTACCTACAGCATGTCTTTGGGGTGTGGGAGGAAACCAGAGCACCCGGAGGAAACCAACGCGACCACAGGGAGGACATGCAGACTCCGCACAGAAGGCACCTCAGCCAAGAATCGAAATAGAGAACCTCTAGCTGTGAGGCGGCACCGCTGCACCACTGTGGCCACCCTATCACTATTGCTGACTCTCCCTCCAAATTCATCTCTGCAATACAGACTTCCTTTAACTCAGTAGAGAACTGGCTCCCTGATAACGAGCTTATCCTTAACCCCCAAAAAAACAAGCTACTGCTTTTTCTTTATAAAAACTACAACCACATTAAAACCACCTTCTCAATCCTGTGCCTCAATAACATGCACATCAAGGTGGAATCTAGCATTAAACTCCTAGGTGTCATCATTGACAACCAACTTAAATTTGATGTACACATTAACAGCTGTATCAAGAAAACTCATCAGAAACTAGTGTACCTCTACCACAACAAAAAGTTTCTCACCACTGAAGCTAGACTTACTCTGTCTTAGGCCTACCCCCTATTGAGTCTATTATATGTCTCTCAAATTCTTACTTGTCTCAATGCCACACTCCTAGCCAAACTTGAATCTACCTACAACAAGACAGCCAAATTTGCAGCCCGTCAAATAATTCCCATCACTGTCTCTCACTCAAGCACCTTAACTGGCTTGAATTACCTCACCAGCTTCTTCTCTCTCAGCTCCAGATCATCCACTCTATCCTTTACCAGCCTTCCTACTGTCCTACATCCTGTACTATTCACCCGCTAGATCCCTCCAGAACTCTAATCTAGATCTGCTACAAATCCACAAACCTAAAACTAAGAATGGATGTAATCTCTATAGGTATAATCCTTCCAAGGCCTGGAACAAACTCCCGCTAGAGATCAGGTCCCTTAAGCAACTTAGTCAACTCAAGGTAGCCACTAAAAAATACCTGTTAAGCCAATGAACCTGCCACTGTACTCACCCCTCGTAAACATCTTATCAACCCTAACTGCACACCACTATCTCCTCCCCACCTATGTTACTTTCTCTAACTTCCTAGACCTACTCTCACATTAATTACTCTGAATCTCATCTTAAGCACATTACATATATACCTTTCTGAATGATGTAAGATTTTAAGTCTGGTGACAAAACTGTTATTGTTTCTGAATGATGTAAGATTCTAAGTCTGATTGCCATATTATTATTCTGTTGTAAATCCTTGTTTTTCATGTATATGTTTTCTTGAATGTTTTATGTAATCTTGCTGTTGATTGTTTACTTACTTTTGTAAATGATACTCTGTATAACCTCTGTATCCTTTCTCCCCGGTCCTCCGCTGAAAAAGGGCTACTTAGATCAGTCAGACAAAGCTGGTCAACAAATGAAGGCACACACATGCACTCACTCACACCTAAGGCCAATTTAGAGTGTCCAATCCACCTGCAGCATGTCTTTGGGATGTGGGAGGAAACTGGAGCACCTGGAGGAAACCCATGCAACCACAGGGAGGACACGCATACTCTGCACAGAAGGCACCCTGGCTGAGGATCGAACCGGTGAACCTCTTGCTGTGAGGAGGCAATGCTAACCGCTGCACCAGCACAGCCACCCACTCCCATGGATGATAAACAAGAGATGGAAATTAATGCTTTTTTATTAGAGGAGAAGTATGATAGGAGTATGACCTCTGGTTACATGGATAAAGAAATGAATAGTTCTACGTCAGTACGGAATGATTTGTATTGAATATTCAGAGTAATAAGATGACTTAAGGGTATAATGGCCCCTAATTAAAGGTGAATGTGTAATTATCCAGCTTTCATTTTATTTGAAGTATGATATCTAAGTCAAGAGTATTAATATTATGGAAAAGAGTAAAGATGGATTAAACATTTTTACAAATAAATAATTGATTATTTTTTTCCCCTGGAAATAGTATTGCATCAGTGAAATAAGAGAGAAGTTGTTACAGAATTTAAATGGAAGTATTGTGAATGTTTTTATATATATATATATATATATATATATATATATATATATATATATATATATATTTATATACATACACACACATGGATCTACTTTAGTAGATCGAACTATTGAATGTTCAAAGACGATATAGTCAAGACCATGACTTCGAACATTTAAAAGTTTGAAAACTGAAGCAGAAAGAAAAAAAAAGAAAAAAAAAATCTAAACCTGTGTAGCAGGGGGGTAAGCCACCCTGCACCCCCCACACCCCCACTACTTAAATATACCAACTTCGAGATCACACTACATTGCGGAAAAGGGAAATCTTCCCATTCCGCACTGTATGCGGATCTCCATTCAGTCAAACTTTTAAAAGTTCAATCATATGGTCTCGGCTGTATGATGTTCAAACTTTTAAAGGTTCGATCTACTGAAGGGGACCGATATATATATATATATATATATATATATATATATATATATATATATATATATATATATATATATATATATATATATATATATATATATATATATATATATATATATATAGTCAGATTCCACTATTTTGCCTTACCACAATAAGACTGTTATTAAAAAATCATGAGGCTTGGCAGTCCTCATCAAGTCACTGAGGATATAAAAAAATTAGAAAATAATAACCACTTAGTGATGCAGGGATATTATTAATGCAGAATTGTTAAAAATATGCTCAAAAAGTCTTTTCAGTTTTTAGATGTGCTTGCTCTAAGTTTGAGTGGAATGCATTTGAAAGCATCTACATATCACAAAATATATCAACAAAGACAGTACCTGAGAGTTCACCCTTTTTATCTATGTCATTGTGAATTGTGATGTGATCGTACAATGAGCCTGCCAAAACCAAGCTGTTACTTAGGAAGTTGGCAGTACTTAAAAGCATACCCATGTATTATCGGTTCAGAAATTTAAATGCAAACTAAAACACAACAAAGTAAAAACTACAGGAGGCATAGCTGAACCTGGCACGTGAACACGAGAAAGCTAAAAAAATTAATGAATCATGTGCACTTTCAGTTCATATATAAACCACAGCTAGTTTTTCCCAGTAATGTAGCTCAGCCTTTTTATCACTGCATTGAAACCTTCCCATTTAAGGCACAAATGTGCTAGGTAATTTGCAAACTGCACAGCTATGAAGGAGAAGCAATTGAGAAAAGAGAATCTCTAATTTTTTTTTTTTTTTTTTTTTTTTTTTGCAAAAAGTAAAAAACCCGGACAACATGATGGGGAGCCAAAGATCCAGAAAATAGGGACTGATTTCAAATATTGCTCTTATAAAGTTAGAAAGTTCCTAGAATATGTTTTGTGTTCATGTGCATTTGTAAAAGAATATGAAGACTGAATTTGAAATGTCTATCATTATTTAATGACTTCAATCCCCAGTGGCTTGCCAAAAGAATATTTTTATGAGGAACAGTGCAAAATTATGAGGCAAAAATCTGTCCATTCTTTGAAAATCTGGAAAGTTGTGAGGTACGAGAGTCTGTTGAGAATTTAGAAGGAATCTATTTCTTTAGTTATACATAATGTACCTCATTTTTCTTGTATTTTGCGTCATCTTCTAAGCATATGTCAATACAAAAGTCTGGCCACTCAATGGTACTTCAGTGGGTGAACATTTTCTTTTGGTATATTCTCAGTTATGATAGGCCTGCTGGTTGGGCTGTCCAATCAGCATGCAAGTTTTTGAAAGGTATTGAGCCATTATTGTATAATTTTGTATAATATCTTCAAAAAATGTTTAACTATTCTGTGAGCTGGAGAAAGTTTTGATACATACTACAGTACAGCAGGGAGAGTTAAATTTAAAATAACAATTGCTGGAACCCTGCACAAAGGTTAAATGAATGCGAAATATGATTCAGCAGTAAAGCTGAGGACACATTTGATTTCTGTTGATTCGGGTATTGTAGACATGAGTGCTGTAGCATTCATTCATTTATTCATTTGGATATAGTGTTATGAGGGGTTTAATAAGTCTCTGTTTACTACAAAATTCTGTCAGTAGTCAGAAGTCCAGGATAATGCATACATAGTACAACGTCAAAAATATGGAATTTATCAACTCTGATTATCTGAAATTAACTAAGAAGAAGATATGTGATAGGAGTGCAACCAAATATTTTACTTAGGATCAGTTTTACCCTGAAAAGATGAAGTAAGGGGATCTCTGCTCCTGTAGAAGAAAGTCTAATGTTTTTAAACAAATGAAAATTTCCCTGTTGTGGGGATAAACTGACAAATTAATGTAAGCATTTAAAGCAAGAAGCTAAAAGAAATGTCGCTTTAAGATTTAAGCAAGAAATGTTTCTTGAAAATTGAATAAAACAAGTCTTAGATGAATAGAACATTTAGTCAGGAGGGTCATGGTTATTTATTGTCTGAAAAGTTAATCATTTTTTTAAACAAATGATTTTACTCAAAACTCGAAGCAACTATTTTTTATTATAATTTCTTGCTTGGTTCAGTTTTAGAAGCCTGTCTTATAGTTGGAGGGAAGCAGCTAAAATGCAATGGTCTTCTTAAGTGTCTTCCACTAGGAAATGTAAATATATCATTCCCCGGGAGATATTATTTATTTCTGTTCATGTTTTATACATAATTAGCCTGCTGTGACACAGAAGTCGTATCGTCATAGGAAGCCCAAAAACAAAAAGCTAATGCAAGTGAAGCGACTTATCTCTTGTCATTCAGTGAGCACAGGCAGGATGCTTAGATTTAGGAGTGTATTAAGATAATCTTTACATATCTTGAAGGTATCAGGTATACATATTACAGGGGCAGCTCGTGCTGTAGGACTGCAGCCCCCCCTCCACTTGTAAAAAGAATAAAATAAATTCCCCCCACTGTAGAAAATAAAAAATAAAATTAAAAAATTTTACAAGTAGTCCCAGAACTCCACGCATGCATGCTTAGTTCCTGAATGCTGTGTTAGGAAGTCAAGAACTCCACGCACGCATGCGTGCTTCATTCCTGAACTCCAGACTGCTCTGTTAGGCAGTCCAGATAGGGAAGGCAGGGAACTCCACCCAGAGGTCTGTGCAGTGATGACCACAAGATGTGTGTGTAATGTCCCAGTTGCTACATGGTGGTGGGTAGAGAATAAGGCTACTTTGGGTCCAACTGACAAGAGCCTGAATTCCCTACCCACCACCAGTCATAAAACATTTACAGATTTTTGCCTCATATTTGTTCTGTTCTGTTCCTCATAGAATCTGTGGTTTCTGTATTTTTGATATGTAGTGCAATGGTGCAGTGGTAGCATTGTTGCCTGACAGCTACAGATTGTCTGGTTTGATTCTTGGCTGGGGTACCTTCTGTGTGGAGTCTGCATGTCCTCCCTGTGTTTGTGTGGGTTTACTCTGGTGTCCTCAATGGATATTTGTCCCTATTTTTTGGACTGTTTTCCCCCATTATTGGCTTCATCCAGGTTTTTTTGTGCCAAGGTTGAGAGCTATGGTGATAACTGAACTCACTGAATATGTTTGGGGGCTGTATTCCCCCATTATTGGCTTTGTTCAGGTGTTTTGTGCTAAGATGTTGGCAGCTATGGTGAGAACTGAATTCACTAAATGGTAGCCATTTCAGTTTCAGTCTTCCTCGCTTTCATAAAACAGATGACTTGGCATAGTGATATGTTGCTCTGACTGTTTTTGCATAGGGTCCTGAGTTCAATACTTGTCAATGAAATGTATGGTGGTAACACAGCATTTTATTCTAACAACTTTCCAACATTATACAAGCAATGTTTAAAATGTGTCCCTTTTTTTTGGTCTTTTGCCCCCCCCCCCAAATTGATTTTTCCAGAATTCTTGTGCTGCAAAGTTCAGAGTTGAAGCTGAGTGTCAAGTAGATTTTACAAGAAGCTGAGAGCTGCAGGGGAACAAAAGTTTAGTGCTGCTTATGCTGAGGCTGCTTGAGTTGTTAATAGCACAATAGGTAGGGCACTTGCTTTTGATGCAGAAGGCTGTGGGTTCTACTCCCACAGTAGGTAGATGCGTTGCTCATACTGCACTGTATTGTAAAGGGGTGGAGGTTGCAGTCCTTTTTGGTGAAGATACGTAGTAACTATGAACCTGTTATCAGTTTGCCATCCATTCCCTATTGCAATATTACTAGCTTATCATCTTTTTAATGCAACTTAGGCAATTTATTCTTCAAGGGCAACAGGCACTGTATTTGTAGATGAAACAATGAAATATAAAGTTGTTTGCTAGCAGCAACCTCTTCATTAGTTACAGATTTCTTTAATGTGGAATTATTTAGATGACTTTTACTTCTTCAGAGATTGTGCATATTTACTGATACTGGTGAACTGTAGAACTTTGAGTAGATTTTTATGATAGAAATGTTCTGAACTGGGCAGTTTTGTCATTATTGGTGCATGCATTTTATTTCACTGTTTACTGGAAAATGTTCTGAATTGGACAATTTTGTCATTATTGGTGCATGCATTTTGTTTCATTGTTTACTGGAAAAATGTTCAAAACAAATTTAAAACTCCTTCTAACAACTGTACTATATTGTACAAAGAATATAATTTAATACAATCAGGAAGGTGTATCAAAAACCACGTGTATGTTTTGTGTGCAAGGGGCCTATGATTTGAAAATAGCCCAAAGTTAATCTTTATCTGCCACTGGCAAAATGTATTTTCTTTGAATGTGGGTTTCAATGCTGTTTCAATGAATGTGAGTTTCAAGGGCAGAGAAGTTTTAATGCTAAGTCTGTTTTCATTGTGATTGCATTACTTTATTTAGCAGATGTCTTAGTGTTTGTGCTGTAAAATGCAAAATAAAACTTTCAAATGAAGTCCAAATCATCGTAGAAGTAAAGCAGTATGCACATTAGTGTTTATGGTAAATGGGGTGAAATAGCCAAGTAATGGTTCATTGGAATGGCTGCAGGGGGAGGCTCCATTCGACCATGATTTTGTGAGGGGGAAGGGCGGCAAACTCAAAGACAGCCCCGGCTGAACTATACCTCTCAACTGTCCAGATTTTCACAGACTGAATAGATTTTTGCTTCTTATTTTTGGTTTGTTCCTCATAAAATGCATGGTTTTCTGGCAAATAATTTATGGAATTAAGTCACTAAATAATGACAGACACTGAGTTTCAGACTTCATAACCTTCAGAAAAATGCATGCTAAAGCAAGATCTGTATTCTATCAATTGTCTGAATTTATACAACAATTTATAGTACTGTTTATATGTTTCCCCAGTATATTTGGCCTTGTCCAGATTTCCTGCATTAACAAGTTGAGAGGTAAGTGCAAATAAATTGCTTTATAGAATTAGGCATATCCAAGCCTCTCAACTGCCCCCAATTTTGGCTCAAAATGTTGCTCTTCCCCTAATAATCCCGCCGCAAAATGGCAATTTTGGAAGAAAACGTGGAGGGCTTACAATTAAGAAATAACTGTAATAATCAGAGTTATAGATTACTTTTATTTCAGAAATGCACGTAGATTCTTTTATTTTGTCAGCTGCTCAAGTTAGCAGTACTAATATTAAAAAGTGTCCCTTCTCTGACAGGTTCCCAGCTGTATTTTGTGGCTATTTTATATTTTTGCATCACATTTTTGGTCCATTTTTCATAAAATTGTGTTTTTTTGGCACATTAGTGGCAAATCATTAAAGACTGAAGTTAGAAAATAATGACAGACATTTGAGTTTCAGATTTCGTACCTTTCAAAAAATTCATACTAATGCAAGACCTACTATTCTATTATCTTTCTAAGTTTATAAGAGCAATATTTAAAAATTGTCCTTATTTTTGGGACTTTGTCCCACTTCTATGTATGGCTCTGTCCATACTTCTTGTTCTGAGGTTAAGAAGTATGACAAATGTGTCAGGGGCATCACAGTCGGCCAGAGACATTTCAAATTGTGACATACTTGTTGCATCCCACTCCCCCATGTAGTTATTCTGGATGTGTCCAAGCAAGGAGCAGTTATGCAGTGTAAATGTGCAGAGTATCCCCCCAGCCAAGGTAGACACAAGTGCTATTTTTATTCTGTCCTTGATTATTTTAGAATGTTCTGGTTTCTGTCATATTTTTATACTGTTGATTTATGCTTATTATTACTTAGAAAGTGCCTGTTGCTCTGTGTTTAAGTAGCAATGCTTTAATGGCCATCAGGTAAGCTTGTCTAAGATTGTAAGATGCAAGTAAGCTTTAATAAGCATACTGTTAAAGAATTGCCAACATTGAAAGCCTTTCTGTTGTTGCCATGCAGAGAATACTTACATAACTAGATAACGTATAAGCCTTGGGTATTGAAATGCATATGACAGTATTTGTAATAAAGGACAGGATTACATTATTTTAAGAAGCTCATTACATTTGTTGGAGACTTGCAGTCATCTTTGCAGGCTTTACCTGTAAACCAAACAGAATGCCAATCTATCATGTGCGGTCCATTACCTGTACAGTAATCCTGTAAGCAATGTATCTTGAGCTTTTTCTTGTTTGCTTTTCATTTTTTACTTTGATCATGCTTTTTCCCATGAAACAAGTAGATAGTTATCAGGCAGCAGGTCTTTTTTGGATAAACAATATTTTTACAAGTGGGAGTATCACAGAGATTGCTACTTTCAGCATGTTACTTGGCACTAATAAAGCTGATTACAAATTATAATTAGAACTGTAGTGCAAGGAGAAGTGGTTTGAGTTGAGTGCTGCTTGTTTTTCTTATACTTGATTTTGACTGGCATTCCAGTAATGTATTTAAAAAGTAATTTATTTTTTCATGCCTCACAACCATTTTGTTTCCATCTAGTTATTAAGTACGCTGTCATGCAGACAATGCATTGAAATATTTTTTTTCTTCTACACTTCATTTTGTCTCGATTGGACTCTCGTAATGACGGTTTGGCACCCAGGGCAGCATATTTAATTAAAGTTACAGTTTTTGTGGTTTTGAGCATAGCTCCTCCCCTTTCCAGTTGGCCACATCCCTTCCCATTGACCCCACCCATTCACCTGTCTCCTGCAGCCCCCCCTTTGATTTGAAGTCACCAGCCGCCACTGACATATTAAGATAATATTTACATATCTCAAAGGTATCAGGTGTACATATTAAGATAATCTTTACATATCTCAAAAATATCAGGTGTACAGGACACTAGTATCAATTTTTCTTGATGATGCAACTCAAGGACAATATAAACATGTATTTTTGCCAAGAATGATAAATGTTTGAAATCAGTTCATATAAACACATGTGCAGATATTAGAAATAAAGCAAGAAGACTTCAGGATCCGTAGAGAGTAGGGAATATCATAGATGGATTTGTCTGGTAGACCAGACTTAGATCCAAGAATGGTTATCTACTGATATTTCATGTGTTTGTGTCCTACATTACGGTTTGTAATCTCAGATAATAAAAATTATTATACTGATAATTTTGCCATGTAGGGTTTGTTATAAAATTAAATGCACAGTTGTTAACAAATGTAACAGCTTTGAAATATATTTTTTGCTAGTCTTTCAGAGAGGAGTTGGAACATTTGATCGAAGAACAAATAAAGAAAGGAAACAACTCATCCAACCTGTGGGCACTTCGTCAGATTGCTGATTTCATGGCCATTACAAATACTGCACCTTTTCCCACTTCTCCAGTTGGTATGTCACATGTCTTCTGTATTTCTTTTTTAGCTCTGAGTCCCTGCTATTTGTTTATTTTTTATGACTTCCTTTCTCATTTCAATGAGTTAACATAGTAAGAAGGAAAAAAAATCAAATGCAGTGCATAATTCTAAATTTTATTTTGTTCCTATTATCACACGGAAATGAAATTAACTGTTAAATAAAATAGTTACTTGGCATCATAGCTGCCACTGAAATGATGCATAAAAATAAAAAAAAAAATGGTGAAAAAAAATAAAACATGTATGTATTCCATATGTAGTCTTTATGGCCTAATAGCTTTTAAGGGGTCACTGTTCTAAGCACACTGCAGCTGCTTTATGTTCAAGCCACACCTTTTGTTTTAATTTCAACCATCCTTGCTGCTTCTGGTATTGCTAGTCCCTTGCCATTCATCTCATAAATAGTTGGTGCCTTAAAACAAATGTCATAGTTTTATTTTGTATAGCATTTTTAAACACTGCAGTATGAGTCTTTTCTATAAAGAAGATAGTAAGATAGCAAAAGGAAGAAGGATGCTACAAAACGTATTGAGAACTACTTATACCATAAATGCACATGACATGAACAGAGTGATGAACACAGTATTATTTCAAAATAGCTGTGAAGATGATTGTAGGAAGCCATGAAGTGGTATAACTCATAGGAGCTGTTGCAATGTACCTAAATGACCTCATTATTTGGCCAGTTATTCTGCATATAGAAGCTCAGTTCTGCCCCTGTTATATGTTCTGCCTCAGAGAGTAGAGCAGATATGCCCCATTGACAAAAAGACACCTTCTGTGGCTATTGCTTGGGAATGAGAACATATGCCACCAGAAGGTCAACCCTGGCAGGAAAGCCTGTTTGACTTTCATGCTATTACACTCTCCACCTTTGGATCATAAATCATTTCTACCTATTCAGAAAGCACACACACAATGAGGATGGAAAGGGCCTGCAGTAAAGTTGCCCTAGCAATGTGGAGCCATCTACCTCAGCAAATCAGAAATGTGCAGAACTGATGTGTTGAGTTTCTATCACCTTAGCCTACAGATTCCAGTGCTAGAGAGAGAATGGCTAATTCAACAAACCTCGGGATTTAGTGCATTACTGAAGCACTGATTTTTTTTTTTGAGATTTTGACACTGTTCAGAAAGTTCAAGGAAGTTCATTTCATTGTTAGGTAGCTTCTGTGTCAATTTATCTTCTGATCATTCTCTGTCTCTTCACTATGTCAAACTTGCTGTGCAAAATTGTTGCTATAACTGTTTTTTTTTATTATTTTTAGGACATGCTTGTATTGTACTCTTTAAATGATTGCATAGCACGTAATTAATACTTGAGTGTGCCTCCTGGCCTAGTAATAACTGAAAAGGATCATCTGGCAAGTACAAATAAAGACTGAGTATGCAGTGAACCTTGTCCTTCCCAAGGTGAAGAAGTATAATTTATCTGACAGCTGAGTAATGCCTAATAGAAACTACAGACACATTAGCCACATTGGTAATCTACTGTAAACACTGGCTGTAACCAATAATTCAAATAATAAATGACAAAGCTGCTTCATACATGAATGCCACAACATGTGGCCTGGGGAGGAAGGAACAGCGGATGAAAGTGGCAACTTGGGAGCCTGATAATAAGAGAGATCCAATGAAGTGACTCCCAACCCTATACCCAGTCCAGAATGACACTCTTGTGAAGGAGAGCCAGTGGCTGCACAGGGGATAAGCTTAAAAAAGTGGTTGGCAGTGAAAGGATTAACGTAACTAAGCAGCAATTTCAGTTATCGAGTAATTTATTTTGGTAACTACTTCGGATAAGGAATGCTATGGAGATGGATGGAAGGAAGGGTATGATCAGAGAGTGGATGTGGTATAGAAAGGTGAGGGAGTGTTATTTATAAGGAAAGAGAGGAGGCAAAGAGACAGAAGAGCAATGTTGAATTTCCAGAGAGATTGGGGCAATGAGCCTCCTTCCTTCTGGAAGTCCAGGAAAACAGT
>NC_056743.1:511257087-511439587 GCF_019279795.1 Protopterus annectens | reverse complement strand
GCTATAACATATCTCAGCAATGCTCTAGCTATGCGTATGGCAACACATATGTGCTAAATTCTGGTTCAGTTTCTCACAAAGGGGGTAGTGTAGGAACCAGAGTCAGATGAGATGCAAGTGATGTCATTCTGTAATCCAGCACTGAAATTATGTTTAATGATAGATGAGACAGAAGTCTTACAGCAGTTTATTTTTGAAACCTGACCAACAAGGAAGACCACTCACCTATTTAGTAAGTAATCAGGGAATAGTAATTCTTTAGATCAGCCAGAAAAATATAGTGAAATTACTTAAATACTATTTTTCTGTATCTGTGTGCATCTATCCATTTGTGTTATTTTTAATATTTCCTGTGATTGAAACTCTGGTGTTCACTGTAAATAGATATTTAGTATGTTCATGTACTTTTATTATTTAAATATATTTAACTTTTCATTATGGCTGGTCTTTTACACAGTATTTTAACCTTTGAGAATACTCATATTTATTTGCTGACACTGTGGCCACTCCTGAATGCATTGCTTCATTCCTCAAACACTACCATTTGTATTAGTAATAATTTTACTCAGTATAATTGGGTATGCTTGTAACAGCCTTAGAGTAGCTGGCTTTGGAGTTTCTGGTGGCAGTACCTACCTTATAGTCTGAGCAAAGGTAGCAGAGCTAGTAAATTTGTGCCAGCCTTTCCCAGGTGTGTGTGAAAATCAAATCTCAGTGAGTGTGTGTGTCAGCTACTCAGAGCAGGGACATAGAGCATTGATTTCACAAAGAGGATGTTGGAGGACTTGGCTTGGAACACTCACCTCAGGATTCAACTCTACAGCTCAGCCAATGGGGAGTCTTATTGGGGCCTGAAGAGAGAGAGGGAAACTCAGCCCCTGGATGGAGTGTGTTCCCTGTGTGCTCTTAAGGGAAATTGTGCTAGTTGCAGAGAGCTGCATCAGAAAATACTGTGTGTGTCTATTTTTGTTCCAAGTGAACATCCCTCACTGGTGTTACTGTATGGATTGAGGCTGCTTGATTGCTGGCCTAGAAGAGGGGCATCACACCACCCAGCATCAAACAAGCCCAACCACACAGTTGATCACAGTCACTGTAACACTCAACCATTCAGCCATGCCAAAGCTCCAATACACATAAGAAAACATACACACACACACTCTCTCAATTCCATACTAACTGTAGAATCTCTTTTGGTTTAAAAGCTTGCATTTGTGCTTGTTTCCCACCTTTCCTGTAACTAGTCTAGTCCAGTCCAGATACAGATTTGCTGTATCCAGGACTGTTTGGAAGCTTCTGAGCCCCCCCCCCCCAAAGCCTTTCTGTTTTGGAGGGAAGCCTTCTAGCTTACCACTGTGAGTGGTAAGAACTAGGTAGCCTATCTACCACAAGAAAAGTAGTTTCTGGTCCAGAAATTGTAGTTTGTTGGCCGTTTGGGCAGTTTTTCCATCCCTTTCAACTTTCTGGTTTAAAAGCCCGCATTTGCTCAAGTTTGCACTTGTTTAAGCTCCGTGGATCCAGTTTTGGCATCCTGCAGACTGCAAGAGCATCAGGAATGGGAAAGAGATACTATAAGTGCCGCCATTTTGTTTTTTTCCTAATTTACTGTTTTCTGCACTTTTTTTTAGTTGTTTTTTAATTTAATTGCATTTATTTAAACTGTATTTACTTTAATATTGTTACAGACTCGTGTGCTAGCTTGCACTGCATTTGAATTATTTTACTGCTGTTTTAGCTGCTTTTCTGTAAAAAAAAAAAAAACGTTTTAAGCTTGTTTTCCACCTTTCTTGTAACTTGTCTAGTCCTGATACAGATTTGCTGTATCCAGGACTGTTTGTAAGCTTCTGAGCCTCCCCCCAAGCCGTTCTGTGTTTAAGGGAACCCTTCTAGCTTATCAGTGTGAGAGGTAAGCACTATGTAGCCTATCTACCACAAGAGGAGTGTTTTTTTTCCCAGAAATTGTAGTATATTGGCCATTTGGGCACTTTTTCCATCCTTTTCAACTTTTTGGTTTAAAAGCCCATGTTTGCATGGGTTTGCACTTGTTTAAGCTCTGTTCAGCGGCGCCGAGCTGAGGTAAACTATTACTGGTGCCAGAAAGTCTGCTCTTCAGTTTTTCAATTAGATCTTGCTAGCTCTTTATCTCTCTCTTGCACTTCAAATAGCTTACTTGCTTTGCAGTTCAGCAGGTTTTTGTAGCAATTTTTGTAGCACACCCAAGTGCCATCAGCACTAGCTGTTTTTCACTGAAATAGCTCCAGTACTTAGTAGTTACAACCACCTCTCCTGGCATGATTAAAGGGCAGTATCCTGTGCTTTCTCCTATTCACCTGGTGCACTTGGGCATTCTGAGGCAGTGTAGCAACTGCCTCATGTACACAGACAACCCTCTCCTCTTACCCCCCAACACTCAGACTTGTGAGAGATGCACTTATATCACCAAATTGGAAGCTATGCACTCTCTAGCCAAGATCGGACTAGCTGGTCAAGAGAAGAAGGTCAACACCTATACCACACCACATGGAACACATAGCCCTCCAGAAAACCCACCATCACAGCTCTCACATAAAAACACAAACCATGCACCCACCCTTGCAGAAGCTCTCAATAGAAATTTACCCAAACAGCAGAGACTTCCAAGACAGAAATGCACTCAACCACCACAACACAGTATAAACCACAGGACACACAGCTCACCTCCACAGTGTGCCCCTCAACCTAAGCCCCTAAGGCTAAACACCTTGCCCAATACACTAATCATGGGTGACTCAGTAGTGAGGCACACAGATGTCCCACTCACTAGGTTGACTAAGGAGAAGGTAACAGTCAACTGTCTATCAGGTGCCAGAATCCAACACATAACACATGCACTCAGGTCACTCCACAACAAGTACAAGTATGACTCTGTCATTGTCTATGTGGGTGTGAATGACCCAAGATGCACCTCCCTGGACTACATGAAAAGAGACATGGTGGAGCTCTTGGATTATGTGGCCCAGGCAGGTATGACCCTAGCCCCGAGCAGTATCCTACCGTCACCCAGAATGATACTGCAGTACAAACAAAAAATGATTGACTTCAACAATTGGCTAAGTTTCTGGTGTCATTCTAAGGGGATCCAGTATCTGTCTGCTTGGGATGACATGACTGACAGACCTCAATGCTTTGCTAGAGATGGCCTGCATCTGTCACCCCTGTACTTCCAGGAACTGGCTAAGGCTCTTACCACCCCTGCAGTGCCTTTTTTAGGTGGTGTTCCAAAGACCAAATTACCACCGTAACAGCCATAAATAAATGCAATCTGAGGGTCATGCTGCTCAGTGCTAGAAGTCTAAATTTCAAGATGCACTCACTTAAAGCACTCCTCAAAATGGAGAACATAGACATTTGTGCTGTAACGGAGACCTGGTTTAAAGTGGAAGAAAGTACCCCTGCACTACCAGGTTATAAATCATTCCACACCTTTCAGCCCTGAAACATGGACCGACGCTCCAAAGGTGGTGGTGTCTCCATATTCATAAAGGATATGCACATCTCCCAACTAGTAGCCCAGCATAATGCATCTGAGATACTTCAGGTACAACTAACATTGAGTAAGATGGCGATCCAGGTCATAGCCTGCTATAGGTCCCCAACTATGTCTCTAGACTCTCACTCCACCTTCCTAAGCACCGTGCAATCTATCAAGGTCCAACCCAACACTCTCATACTACGAGACTTCAACTACCCCTCCATCAACTGGGAAAACTACTCAAGCACAAATATAATGGCCCAACGTTTCCTGGAATTCATAATTTCCAGTGCCCTGGACCAGCTCATTCTGACCCCTGCTAGAGGAAGCAACATCCTTGACCTGGTTATTACTAACATGGGCAACCATTGCTCTACACCAGTAGTCAATCCCTTCCTGGTCAGATCCGACCATAAACTAATCACCATGGAAATCCACATCTCACCCACACCCCCCGCAAAGGTAACCACCTTGAAAAACTTCTCCAAAGCTGACTTTGGGCTCCTAAAAACAGAGGTGGCTAACTTCACGACACCCATGCCAATGGAAAATAGCTGCATGACTGCTGAATTATACACCAATCCACTGTATGAACATATACATAAATGCATGGAACTAGCCATACCCAACAGAACCAGAACGCGCTCTTCCAAAAAAAGGAAGCTAATCTGGTGGTCCCCTGCCATTAATAAACTCTACAACAGAAGGAAGAAACTATTGCAGAAAAAGGTGAAGTCCCAAGACTGGAAAAACTCCCTTATTACCCTCAGCAGAAAGTTGAGATCCCTCATCAAATCCTCCAAAGCCAGCTATGAAGGCAGAATTGCGGCAGACACTAAAAACATTCACAAAGCCTTCTATAGTTATATCAAGAACCTCCACGGCAATACCCAGATTTGCTCTGAGTTACTGCACAGTGGTACCTCCTATACTGAGCCAACAGATACTGCCAACATACTGGCCAACAGATTCAGTGCCAATTTTACCCCTCTTCCCTCCCTAAAGGACCAATCACAGTACTGGAAGAATGCCAGGCACCCAACATTACTGAAACACAGGTTAAAGCTGCATTATCCAAAGCCAAGAATACAGCTTCCATGGGACCCAATAATATCCCTGGCTGTGTTCTACATGAACAGCAAAGTGAACTGGCACCAGATTTGTGTGCCCTGTTCAGTCACAGCCTCACCTCAGGTTTTGTCCATACCGAATGGCACACTGCTACAGTCATCCCTCTCCATAAAGGGGGAGCGACTACAGACCCTGGGAATTATCGCCCCATTAGCCTGACAAGTCTGATATGTAAAGCTGTGGAGCATATCATCATGGACCTGATTAAAAAAGATATAGGAAATCTCCAAACTCTAGACCCCACGCAATTTGGCTTTGTGAAGGGGAGATCATGCCTGCTCAACCTGGTTGATTTCTTTGAATCAGTCACCAGGGCTGTGGATGAAGGTAAGGCAGGGCATACAGCCTACCTCGATCTGGCCAAGGCCTTTGATACCATTCCTCACTCGGGAATTATTGATGAACTCACCAAACTAGGCATCAACCCCTATATCACTAGGAGGGCTGGAAATTGGCTCACAGATAGAACACACAGTATAAAAGTAGCAGACTCCAAGTCAGACTGCAGACCAGTCACAAGTTGAGTACCACAGGGATCGGTCTTTGGTCCTCTCATGTTCAGCATCCACATCTCAGAAGTCCAGGCCAACACAAAGGGACCTTGGCTGACCAAGTTCGCAGATGACTGCAAGCTGGGAGCTATTATTAACTTCCCAAGTGATGCAGACATCCTACAGAAAGGCCTCACTGAGACCAATGACTGGTGTTGAAACCATGGCCTTAAGCTTAATGCCAAAAAATGTGTCATCATCCCCTTTGGTAAAAACTCAATTCCCACTAATTACCACATTGATGGGAGCCCACTGAACACTGAAGGTGTTATAATAGATCTGGGGATTCAGGTTGACAGCAACCTCTCCTTCAACCATTGCATTGCCACTGTGGTCAGAAAGTCCTTCTATGTGGCACATCTCATTACCAGTGGTTTTGCATCCTCGAAGAAAGAGGTCATCATCTCTCTCTACTCTACCCTCATTAGACCAATCATTGAGTATAATACCCCATTTGGCATGTACCTCACTAGACACCTGCAACAGCTGGAGAGGCCACAGAAATACCTCACAAAGAGGATCCTAGACATTAAACACATGTCCTACATGGACAGACTCAAAAGACGCCAGCTATTCTCTGTCTCATATCGCCTACTTAGAGGTGATCTCTGCTTAACTTACAAAGCCATGTCTGACCCAGCTCTGTTAGAAATGCTACATCTAAAGAAATTCCAACCCTTCCACACCACGTGCTCCAGAGACCTCAACCTCATTACCACAATCAAGAGAACATGCTGGAGGGACAGTTTCCTCACCCAGAGACTGCCCATGCTCTGGAATAGACTTCCCATATATGTCAAGCAGAGCACCTCACTGTCCCTTTTCAAGAGAAATCTTGATGAGTGGATGGGTAATAGAAGATTCACCCCGGGTATCAGTCTAGTGGCTCTACTTGATAGAGGCACTGGGAACTAATGTCAGGTGGCATGATGCCAGAGCACTTCTGTGGGCTAGGCTTGTAAAGGCTCCAGGGCCATTAGCCTAGTACACCTGTGAACCCCCCAGTGTGACCATACAGTTATATACACACATACACACACTAATGCCTCTTCATTCATCCCCTACAGGCATGCAAATGCATACATCCACACACTAACACATACCTCCCCCACATCTTTGCTGAACTTACTTGCACTGTGACTGCTCCCATAGGAGTGAATGGGTGACTGCTGTCCTTTGACAGATTCATTTTTTTCCACCAGAAGTGAAATTTTATGCTACTGAGCAATTCCCTGAACTGGGGGCTGTTGGCAGCTCTGGGGAGAGCACATGGATAATAAACATTAGATGTTCCCCTGGATTGCTACATTATCATGTGGCTCTGCATATGAAACTGCCCTCATGGGAAACCATAGCAGTAGGCAGTCTAAGAATCAGAAAGCTTTACCGTGAGTTGGAAAAGAGTTATGTTAAGGCTTCCCCTTAGTACTAAGCCTTTCTGAATCCCAGCCTATATCTTTGTAGACTACCCTTCCTTTGGATCATTTACAGTTTCATCATACCTAGTTCTACTCACTGTTGCCACAAAAGCCTTTGCAACTGTTTAAACTATTTCACATAAAATGCCTTAGTCAGGTGTGAATCACACTGATGCAAACGTTCAAGACTAGAGAGAGTTACTTCAGTTGATTGTGATACATTAAGAAAAAGGCGGAACAATAATTCACCTTGAATTATATATACCTCCACTATTAGTACAGGCAGAGAACTGTTGGGCTAGCCCAGGGTTAGAGCCTTTGACAGCGAATGCGAGAGAACAGTGTTCAGAGTTTGGGTTTTTTGGTATAAGGTTATTGCCATACCATAAACAGGCACTAGTGCATGCTTGGTCCTGTACAGAAATTTGGTATAAGGTTATTGCCATACCATAAACAGGCACTAGTGCATGCTTGGTCCTGTACAGAAAAGCTCTTTCTGCCCTCATAATGATGTGAGGAACTAGCACAAATCTCAATGTCCAGTAATATGTATTGAATGTAGAGCCCAGAAGCCCAAGTAACTCTGGTTGCAGTTATGAAATAATATTTTTTCTTTTGGGGAGATTTAGAGTTTGTTTCATTTTGAGCAAGGCTTTTATTAGGAATTAATTGAACATATTTTACGTATCCCTGATGACCAATCAGATATCTTAATTTTCCTTGCCTATTTCATAAAAACGTGTTTTTACCAAAGTTTTCAAGCTGGTAAGCCAGCATTCTTGTGCTGTAAAAGGAGGGAGCATTTTTTATTAAAGTGGAAAAACACAGACTATGTTTCTAGCTAAGCAGAGGAGTAGAAGAGGAGTTAAGGAACATGAGCAAGAAAACACCATAGCAAGTCTAATTTTGGGATCTTAGAAATAATAAGCCATCAAAAAAAAGAACTACAAGACAGGGAATATATTGATTGTACCCTTTAGGAAATACTGAAGTAAACACACACAGCTGATAAGGTAGTACACTCCTGGGGTGTCTTTCTTCTGATTCCAAGTCAAATATGGTTTCTTGTCCCATTTTCTGTCATTAATCAGTGTTTGTTCAGATACAGCTAAGCACACAGGACTCATGTCAGGGGTGGTCGCAGAGATGATGATGATGATGACAGTGAGGAAGAGGAGTTTTGCCTGCTGCCATTGACAGACCTGTTAATAACCGTGTTTTGTAACTTGTCTCTCAGTAAACAGCCCAGATAAGCCTTCATAGCACAGGATGTCCTTCCTTGGTCACTAATTGCAAGCATCCATATGTAAACGGTAGCTTTACTCTGGATTCCAGGAGACCGGAACAATCTGTTGCCCTGCATTTAATAAGTAATTTTTATGAACCTTCATTCTGAAATTTTAGATTTCATTGATACCAAGAAGAGAATGTTGAATTAATTAAAGTTAAAGACATAGGAGTTTTGAGTATGATTTATTTCAGTTTTGAGTATGATTTATTTCAGAAAGTAACCAAACAGACGACCAAGCATTGCTTAGTAATGTTCACAGTTCTGTAACTATCATTGTTGTAAGTAGGCTTCATCCAAGCTTTGCAGCAATGGAGCAAGAAAGAGAGACTAAGAGGCAGGTAGAAGTAGGAAAACAAACAGGTACTTAAAGTGACCGCTGCGGGGAGAGAAATAAAAACATCATAGGTAAACAATTTTCTAGTAAGTAAGCTGGCAGAAATATTTGCCAGATGTGATATAGACACTCCTAGGGTACCTAGACATAGAGAAAGACTAGCAGGGATGCATATATACAGCAATGTATTTTCCAATAGAAGGAGCAGAAAAGCTGATAGGCAAGTACTAGGTAGTTGGCAGTGAAACAGCAGAAAAGTACACAGACAGATGGATAATCAAACCTATGCAAGAGATAGGAAGAGGCATTAATATATTTCACAGTCAAACTGACAATCATTATTTCAAAACTGCACAATCACACACACAGATGTTTGCACACATGTATTCACACAAAAATGTGTACATACATGTGTACAAACACACACACATGCACACAGACATACCCATGCATATATATGTGCGTATGAACATATATATATATATATATATATATATATATATATATATATTTATAAATGTAATGGCTTAATATGGTAGCACTGTGGGTCCCTAGGGAAGTGAGTTTGTGTATCAGTGCGAGACATACCTCTCAACCTCTTAGAGCAAGAAATCTGGGCAAAGCCTTAAAAATAGGGACAATTTTTAAATATTGTTCTTACAAACTTAAAATGTTAGAAGAACGCAACAAAAAACTGAAGGCTAAGTCCAAAACCAACACACACGTAGCAATAAGTCACTGTCGTGTAGAATAACAAAAATAATTTATTAAATGAAGCGCTTTTCGTCCCACACAATTGTGTAACTTCAGATAAAAACAGTAAACACACCACTGCAATATATACAAATCACCCCTAGTCACATGTTCACAACTACAAACACTGGTAGGCTGTCACATCCTATCAGGTATTTAAAATCCTGGATATTCATAAAATAAAATCAACCTTATAAACCCATTCTCTATTGTTGTTAATCTATACATGTTTGTGTATATAAATATATATTAAAAAATAAATAAATATATAAAATATATATATATATATATATATATATATATATATATATATATATATATATATATAAATATCAAGTGACCTGGGCTATTTACCTAGTTAAGCTCTTCAATTTTAAAATACAATTAACAGTGCATGTTTCATTCAAGACTGGAAAAGAACATGCATCAGTGCACAACTGCCAAAGAAGTTCCAATACCTCTAACCGTACAGAGTCAGGGCCACCCCTACCATCAGACTGGATACAATCCACTGCTCTGAACAAAAATTTATGGTTGGGGTTCTCTGACGTGTATAGCTAACGCCTTGTTAAGTTTTCCTTTTATAATATGGTATAGATGTTCATTGACCCGGTCACGTAATTTCCTGTCGGTCTTACCAATATAAAATGCAATACATTGTTGGCACTGAGCTAAGTAAATAACGCCTTTTGATTATCAATTAAATTTGATTTTTAATTTGTATTTCACCTTATAGCTATGGTTCCTAAGGCTGAAAGTTTCCCTGCAACCATGTGTAAACAAAAATTACACATGTTACATTGGAACATACCTCTCCTCCCTGGGAGTCTCTGAACCTGGCCTTCCAATAATTGTTTTAAGTTCTGACCCCTTTTCCACACTATCCTGGGCACATCTGGTAATTTGCCTCTCAGGTCATTGTCATTTTGTATTAGGGACCAATTTTTTTGAATAATTGTCAAAATTGCTTGCTTCACTATCAGTACTAAAAAGGTGTAATGAGCTTCAACCATGGTGCAGAATCATGGTCATTCTGATTCTTAACCAAAGGGAATGGTAAAAGACCATATATACGTTTTTTGCAAAGGATGGGCTGGTATATCCCCAAATCTCTTTTTTCTACTACTTCTTTAATAAGTTTGTCAATAAGCTGTCTAGGGTAACCACGTATGACAAACATACCCTTTTAATAGTTGGCATTCCTCCAGAAAGTCTGAGTCCCTTGATACCATACGTGCAGCCCTGACCAGTTGGGTCCAGAAGACTGAAAGCTGTAATTAAATCAAAAAGTGCTTCAACAAAGTATTAGTTTAAGGGTGTGCAGACTTATGCAACCAGCTTATTGTATGTTTTTTATTTTTTATATCCCCCCCCAACAGATTTGTTTGTTTTTCAACTGAATTGTACAAATTATAGGTCACATTAAAGGTGGGAATATTTCTGAAATGATTTATTGTGGTCTCATTTTTCATATCACAAAAACCTAGCATTTTAACAGGGGTGTGTATACTTTTTATATCCACTGTATATATATATATATATATATATATATATATATATATATATATATATATATATATATATATATGTATATATGTATATATATATATCCGTGGTGGTACAGCAGTATCATTGTTGCCTCACAGCAAGAGGTTTTCCTGTTCGATTCTCGGCTAGAGTGCAGGGAGTGCCTTCTGTGTGGAGTCTGCATGTCCTCCCCGCGGTTGGCTGGGCGTTCAAAAGACATGCGTAAATGGGCGTGCCTTCATTGAAGGTTGAACATCGAGCTGGCACCTCGGCGTTTGTGAAAGTCTACTGCCAATCATTAGTGGACCGGAGTTCCGCTGTTGCAACCCCTAACTGGGAAAAGCCGAAAGACAACAACATATATATATATATAAGTTTCAGTCTCTGCCAGTAAAACAAGATTTCATATAATCTATTGAAAACTGACAACACTATTATTTAATGACATAGTTTTCAGTGAGTAGTAACTATGTAAACTGGCAGGATCAAAGTCTTACTAGAAAAGTAAAATAAAAAGTCACAACAAATGCCAGAATTGTCAGTGAGCAGTATGTGCTTGCACAGACAGAACTACTGCCTTAGTAGAATGGTTAAAATAGTACACATGCTTTTTTACAGTGGAGTGCTAAAGAGTTTCTGCTGAATATTCCACACATAATTCTGTAAAGAAGACTAATAAAGTTACTTCATGTCTGCCTTGCAATTTTTTTAAATTATCCAACAGCATGCACACAAGAATAAATTTTGCAGATTTTCAAAGTACCCCGAGGAAAGATCTCTACATTTAAATATTATCATGCAGTTTATAAACAATCATGATTATTGCAGGTGTAATCTTACTACTAATAAACTAAGCAAACTGAAAATAAACTCTATTAAAGCTGAATTACTGGCATTTTTTATGTAGGACTAGAAACAGAGATAGTGGATATAGTTTACCCTGAAAGAATTTTATAATTTTTGTGTCTTCTTCTCTAATCATTGCTACGTTACTTACAGCATTTGCCATAAAGCAGTATTAATGGGAAATAAAAATCCGTTCAATGTTTGTAAAAGATTAGTCCAGTGTAAAACAAAGAAAGAAAGAAACAGGGAGACAGAAACATGGATTTGAATATGAACCAAATGAAATATGATGACAGGAAAAGCACTGAGTAAGAGAAGGGAATCAGAATGTGTCATTAATTTTAAATGAGATTTACCAGACTGTTATATGAAGCAGTATAAAGGATGCACAGAAACAGGCAGCTGCTGTAAATTAATGTAAAAAAACTAACCCAACCATAATGGAGTGTGCTAGTCAGGGCATTCCTCTGCTATGAATGTGATGCCTCTCACTAACAATGAAGTACATTTACAGTAAGAAACTTAATGGTATCATTAATGGTATTAGGGGGTCATTAATAGTAAACCTGAGGCCCTTGTTAAAAATGAGAATATGCCAACTTTCCATTTTGTACCTGATATTTATAAAAAATGAGAGCCAGCTGAGATCATATGTACATACACACACACACAAAACATATATGCTAACTCAAAGTTGCTCCTTGTTCTGAGAAAATGAACGATTTTTACATACTTCTTCAAGTGGCTTTTTTAAAATATTCTGCTCATGTTTTTACCTGTCACTGTGTGGAATCAGGCCCCAACCTCAGCAATGGTGAAGTAAGTGTTGAAAATAATGCTAGTAGATGATCATCAGCAGAAATGTTTAGGGTTCCTGTTCTAATAAAAACAATTAAAATGCTACATTACTCTTTAAAAAATATATAAATGTAATATGTAACATAGTATTAGACCAGACTAGCAATTGTACTATTTCCATTGTATAAATGTATTTAACAAAGTTTCTCACCACCTTACAGTGAATTTTCTCATCCCTTATGAGAGAATTCATTCCGTTGATGTTTCTGCTCCTTAAATCCCACAATTATGAATGTTCCCTGTTCTATTAATTCAAAATATTTAAAATGCTTAGTTTGCAAAATGGAAGCAAGAGCTAGCCAAATGATACATATCATGCTCATGTTTTACATTGTCTTCACATCTGAATTTATTCAGATAAACAGCTGTGAGTTTATGCTCAAGGCCCAGGGAAGATACAAGTCCTCAAGAGCTCTACATTATTTAGGAGATTTTTCCAAGTAGTTATGACCTTTGAGAGAGCTTCCTTCTATGAATGAATTGTAATGCCTGATGTAAAAGCAGTAGGTTGCTGCATTATGCTTAGCATCATACTTGCCTAGCCGTATTCATGGTATAGTGGCATTACTGCAGTAAAGCGTATGAACCCTTCATCTTCTACCTCAGGTGCAGATATTCTGCCAGCCCAAGCATGTCAGTAACAGTTTTGGTAAGATTTCAAAAGGTAAAACCTTTTTTGTACACAGAATATGATTTTGGTAATGTATCTGATTATTTACTATCAAATTGTCGCTCAGTCATCAGCGAATGTGTATTTCGTTGACTCCTTTGCACGAAATCCATAATGCCAACTTCTCAGAATGTTGCAAAAACACCGAAAGTCGACATTTCTGACTGCACCACACCTACAAACAAGTGCTAACATGGGTCAAAAAGAGAGCAAGATTTTGCAGTTCGGAATACCATTGTTCAACATGTTCAACCGTCGCTGTTTGGACTTTGCATTATTGGTATCGACAATGTGCCATCGACATTTTGATTTTAAACTATGTCTGACACCTAAAGAAGGTAAAGCTTTAGTCGCTACAAGCCAAATTACATTTTAGAATGACCTCATGTTAGTGGCACATTGTACATTTGGAAGGATGACATGAGTACAGTCTGTTTTTTAACTCAAATGTATTTTATGTTCCTTTTAGCTCAGAGTCAGCAAAGAACATGATCACTTCCTGATCAGTCCCAAAGGTCTCTCATACAGTGAAGTCACTGCTTCGAGTCTGGTGAGTACTCTGATGTAATAACCATTTTGACAGTCTTTTACTCTGCATCTGCTAAGTTAGAAATAACCTATATGAACATGCCAAGCAAAACTCAATACAACTATGAACTCTTAATTAAAATATATATTTACTTGCAGCCTTATCATTCACATTTGAAAAAAAAACATGTTTCTTTTTAAAAGTATGATGACTGAGCTCAGTTCAGTAAGATTAAGAACAGGAGGATGATAAATTGAACGCAGTTTAACATTCTTTTCCCCCACGTTCCTTTTTGGGGCATGATCCTAATGTACTTTTGAGACTTTGTTTGACTCATTCATCAGGCTTTTGGACCTAATAACAACTTTAATTCTGATATCTCTCCTTATCAGAGTGTAATGCCCAAACATACTGGAATGTTTTAACTTTTTTAACACTTCCAAAGAACACAGGTATAATGATATAACCACATTTTCTCATAACATATTCATTGCATCCCATCCCCAACATAAAAAAAAAAATCAGATGATCCTCATTACAAAAAGATGCCAGTTCTGAATGATGCTAAATTAAAATCTAAGCTCATGTTGTTCCTTGAAAAACATTACTGTTTAATATTTTTACACAGTCTTTTATAAAACAATTCATTTGTAGCATATAGCTGTACAGCACTTCCAGCAGATGTGTTAACATATGTTTGGCTAGGACTTTCCACCTGTAATGTAGAGGATTACGATCGGGTCTCTGATCATAACCTACTTATTATATGTTCCAGGCATGGATGCCATGAAATAGGTAAATTTCTTGGTATCCATGTGGAAAGCAATTAGTAAGGATTATGCCTGGAGACCTAATCACTATTTGTTTATGTTGTGATGATGTCAGGTATTGCCATCTGTGCCATGGAGAATAGGGCAGTGCATGTGTAACATGCAGGCATAGTTAGCTGGAATTTTGTAAATAAGTTTGTATCATTTGACTATCCCATTGATTTGTACAGATGCTTGTGTGAAAAATGTGTCAACGGTGTTATTATAACTAAATAATTAAATGTTTATGTTTATGTTTAAACGAAGAATTCTAGAAGGGAAGAGTAGAAGTTTTTTGAAATTGTTCTATAATTTTCAAATACTGCAACAAATCTTAGCAAAACTGTGAGAGTGTATTGTGCCAGAGTCAGGTGATCAAATGTGATGTCATTCTATAACCAGCACTGAGATGACAGAACTCTCACAGCAGCTTGTTTTGTTTTGTTTGAACCTGATATAAAAGATCTATGTCAGTTATCACAGTTTACTTATTAGTTGAGTTCAGTTCAGTTAGTTGGAAGTTCATCTCATCAGCCCTGTGGAAGTAACCATCTCAGCATCTAATCTTGCCTTGCTGTATTAATTAATTTAGCTAGGGAACAGTTATTCTTTAGACAGTCAGGAACTACAGTGTGACTAGTTAACTTGTTTTTCTGCATCTGTTTGAATCTGTCCAACAGTGTTATGTTTATTTCTCCTGTGATTGAATCTCTGGTGTTTGTTGTACTTAGATATCTAGTATTCTCAAGTTTCCTATTTTATTATTTATTGTTAAATATTTTATACCTTTCATTGTGGCCGGTCTCTTAGAGAACATTTTTTATGTCTTGAGGGTACTTGTGTTTGTTTTACTGTTACCTTGGCCACTCCTAAAAGCCTGTTAGTATTGATTTTATTCACTGTAATTGTATACTCTCGTTAGAGCCTGAGTGTGGTTAACTGGTGGCAGCGAAGTTACCTTATAGTCTGGGCAGAAGGGGTTCAGTTAGTAAATCTGTACCAGCCTTTCCAAGGAGTGTGTGTGTGTGTGTGTGTGTGTGTGTGTGTGTGTGTGTGTGTGTGTGTGTGTGTGTGTGTGTGTGTGTGTGTGTGTTTGTGTGTGTGTGTGTGTGTGTGTGTGTGTGTGTGTGTGTGTGTGTGTGTGTGTGTGTGTGTGTGTGCAGGGCGCAAAAATTAAATACCCAGGTTTGGGGGTGTCAGCTACTTGTAACTGGGACACAGTGCTCCAAAGTGAGCTTTGTTTGGGATCTGGAGAGACAGATAGTCCAGTCCCAGGTCTGGGGTGTGTTCCCTGTGTGCTGTTGGGGGGAAATGTGCTTGATGCAGGGAGCTGCATCTCAAAATACTGTGTAAATCCATTCCTGTTTTTAGTGACCATCTCTCACCGGTGTCAGTGGTGGGGATTAAGGCTTCTTGATTACTGGTAAAGAGAAGCAGTCACATATTGGTGGCAGAGCTGTGGGATATAAATTGAACTTCAGCAGCCTGTGAGCATTTGTCACTGAAGGTGTGTGTACTCTCAACAGCCACAAGGTAAACACTCAGAGTTTCATTTTCACAACAGTTTTATTTATTTTTATTAGTTTAGTTTAGTCATGGAAAGCAGGCAAAGATGTCAGCAGAGGATTATGGTAAGCTGACAAAGAACTAGTTAACCAAGGTGTGTGAAGCCAATGGACTTGTGCATGCTAACTGGACTAAAGAGGAAATGATTTCAGCTTTAACTGCAGCTGCAATGCAGACCAATGACTAGGAGGACAACCAGTCTGGTGTTGGGGATGTGCAGTCTTCAGAAATGAAACAGAACAGTTCACCTTTTCCTCAGAGGACTTAAAAATCCATCTGGAGTTAGAGACTTAAACTGGAGGCCAAATGTTTGGAGACCGAAGAGAAACTGCCACATTTGGAGGCTGAAGAAAAGGAGAAGCAGCGTCAACTTGAACTGGAGGTCAATTATTTGGAGACCAGAGAGAGACTGCAGCATTTGGAGACTGAAGAGAATCTGCAGCGTTTGGAGGCTAAAGAAAAACAGCAGTGACAACATGAGAGGGAGATACTGACTCTTCATCAGGGTCATGGAGGTAATGGGGGAGGGAATAACCAGACCCCAGAGGCAATAAAGATCAGTAAATTTCTTCCCTTTATGGAGAGGGATTTCTTCCACATTTTGCAGAGGGGGATGACTTTGATAGTTTTATTCATATATTTGAAAGAGTATGTAAACAGTATAATGTTGACCAAGAGGTCTGGATACTGTTCCTGACCCCCTTACTCCATGGTAAAGTTGTAACTGCTGTTTCTAAATTGTCTGATACTGATTGTTTAAACTATGATAGAGTGAAACAATGTTTATTGAACTGTTATAAGTTAACACCTGAAGCTTACAGAAAAAAGCTTCATGAGCATAGACTCAAGGCAGATGAAAGTGTATGTAATTATATTGCTAAGTTAAACACTTATTTTCATAGGTGTGTGAGTAATTGTCAGATCACCATTTCTGAATGACTAGCAGACCTTTTGGTGAGGGGAACAAGCCCTTAATACTTTGCTGGAAAACATGAGAATCTGGTTGGCAGACTGGCAGTGTAACTCTGCAGATGAGCTGGGGGAGAAAAGGGAATCTCTACTTAGCAAGCAGGGCATCACTGCACAAGAAGAGGATAGCTAGTGCTGCAGATGGATGTAAGGAACCCATGGTGGTTAGCCTATGTCACCCCAACAGAATCTACCAGTAAAACGGGACGCCATTAGTTCAGGTACACAGCCAAGATAAGGGGTTAGATGTTTTAAATGTAACCAGATGGGCCCTGTTGCATAAAAATGTCCACTGAAGCAAGGCAGGGAACAAAAGGTGAGGTATCCAGCAAGTGGGAATAACAGCGTGTCAGTAGTAAGTTGCCTGGAGCTAAGAGGGGGATCATACCATCACCGAAGATTGTATCCTTTCTTAGGGATGGAAGACATTCCACTGCTAAGAGAGAGAGACAGCCTCTGATATAACCATTGTGAAGCCTGCAGTGGTTAAAGAGGAGCAGTACTTGCTTGGGCAGTCC
Organism: Protopterus annectens; assembly: GCF_019279795.1. Taxonomy (NCBI): domain Eukaryota; kingdom Metazoa; phylum Chordata; order Ceratodontiformes; family Protopteridae; genus Protopterus; species Protopterus annectens. The sequence goes on along the minus strand of NC_056743.1, from coordinate 511,422,306 downwards.
ACTCCAATCAGAGCTTTAGTAGGTATCCCATTCAAAATACCTTTGGCCAGGGTTCACCTTGACTGGTAGGGTGAAAAAGGAAGCAAGCAGGCAGCTGTATTTGAGTCTCTTCCTGCAGATGTCTTGATGGGGAATGATTATGATAATGCAGTACCTTGTGTGCATGCAGTTACATGCAGTTGGGCTTGGAGACAGTCATGTAGGTCTGGTTGGCTGGGGCAGGCCCAGACAGACCCCACACCTGAAGCTGGGGCTGATGATGTGGCTCTTTCAGGGAGGTAGCTACCTTGTAGCAGTGAGCCGGAAAGTAAGCCACAGCTGTTGATAGGTACTGATGTTCCCATGGACAGGGTTACTGCAAGGACAGAGGTGAGTGGTAGTACCCAGGCTGATAGTGAGGTACCACTGTCGGAAGATACTAGGTTTCCTTGTTAAGGGGAGCTGTGAGAGGTTACAAAGATAGAGTTCAGAAAGGCTCAGCTTTTGGATCCTACCTTACGAAGCTTGAGGGAGGTAGCTAAGGAGACACTTGATGCTTAAGGAAATGGGAGTCTGTATACCGAAACAAAAGGTTACTGTATAGAGAGCGGACCTCTGTGGTAGGGCTAGAGGGTGAGGTTTGACAGCAGTTGGTGGTGCCCAGAGTCTACCATCTGGCTTTCTAGCCATAGCCCATGGCATTCCTTTTGCAGGTCATATGGGAGTAAAGTGTGCCAAGAGACATATTATGCAGAAATGTTATTGGCCTGAGATTGCAAGAGATGTAACAGGGTACTGCAGGACCTGTGAGCAGTGCCAAAAGGGTAGGCAAGGCAGAGGACAAGGTCAAAGCTCCATTGATACCTTTGCCTGTGATTGAACAGCCACTTTAGAGGGTAGCTATGGATATTGTAGGGCCTTTGTGTACTCCAAGTTCCACAGGGAAGAAGTATATCCTGGTGGTAGTAGATTATGCTGCTAGATACCCAGAAGTGGTGGCTCTGTCCTCCATTGAGACAGAGAAGGTGGTAAATACTTTGTTAAAGATTTTCAGCAGGGTAAGTTTCCTGAGTGAAATACTGACTGAAAGAGGGGCCAATTTCAAGTTAGACCTGCTGGCTTGTCTGTGAAGCATTGTGGGGTGAAGCTGCTAAAGACCACCCCCTACGATCCCCAGGCTAATGGTCTTGTGGAGAGGTTAAACTCTACACTAAATACCATGCTATGCATATTTGCAGACCAGTTTGAGAGAGAGTGGGACAAATATTTGCCCCAACTATTGTTTGTATGCAGAGAGATACCCAAGAAATCCACAGGTTTTTCACTCTTTGAGTTGCTGTATGGACATAGGATGAGGGGACCTTTAGATTTGATTCATGATGAGTGGGAGGGTGAGTGTGAATCCCACCAGGAGTCTGTTGTTGCATATGTCCTAAACCTCAGGACTAGCCTTAGGGAATTCATGGGCTTGGTCCAGGAGAACCTGGCAGGAGCCTAACAGTAGAAAAAGGTCTTATATGACAGGAATGCTTGAGCCAGAGTCTATGCTGTGGGACAGCAGGTTATAGTGCTCATTCCTGTCTGACACAGTAAGCTGCAAGCAGCTTAGGAGGGACCCTTCAAAGTGGTAAGGAAGGTCAGTGATGTTAATTATATGGTACACCTGATAGGCAGGAGGCAAGGGCACAAATTATTCTTTGTTAACATGATGTAGCCTCAGCATGTTGAAAAGGTCCTGGGCAGACTGCAAAGGGGAGGACTGACCACTAAGCCCAGTAAGTGTCAGGTGGGTATGGCAGAGGTCTCCTACCTGGGACATAGCATGGGGAGTGGCAAGATTAGGCCAGAACCTGACAAAGTAGAAGATATTCAGGCGTGGCCTGCAGCTGTTACCAAAAAGCTGGTAAGGGCATTCTTGGGGACAGCAGGGTACTATAGAAAGTTTGTTCCCAATTATAGTACAATAGCTGCTCCCCTCTCACAGATCTGACAAAGAAAAACAGGCCAGATAAGGTAGTGTGGACCCCAGCCTGCGAGCAGACATTCCAAAAGCTTAAAGGAGCTTTAGGTGGACACACTATGTTAGCCAGTCCAGATTACAGCAAAGAATCTGTTTTGCAGGTGAATGCTTCAAACCATGGGGTGGGAGCTATACTCAGCCAAGTTTCCTCAGAGGGAGAAGAGCACACAGTTGTCTAGTTCAGCAGTAGACTCCAGTCCAGGAAGGAATGTTATGCAGCTGTAGAAAAATAATGTCTAGCTGTAGTATGGGCACTGCAGAAACTTCATCTTTATCTTTATGGAAGGAAATTCATTGTGGTTACAGACCACAATCCCTTAACATGGCTACATAGAATCACCCAACAAAATGCCAAGTTATTAAGGTAGACCCTAGGGCTGCAGACATACGACATGATAATACAGCACTGCAGTGGGGTCAGCAATGCCAATGCAGATGGGCTACCAAGAAAGGGTATAGGTTAATGTCTTCCCAGACAGGCCCATTTCTCTCAAGCAATGTTTTTCCAGGGTCACTTGAAAACCTGGCTTGAGTCTTCAAAGTTGGGGAGAGATGTGATGATGTGAGATATTGCCATCTGTGCCAACAAGAATAGAGCAGTAAATGTGTAACATATGCCAACATAGTTAGCTGGAGTTTTGTAAATAATTTTGTGTCATTTGACTACCACACTGGCTTGTACAGATTCTTGTGTTAAAAATGTATCAACAATGTTATTATAACTGATTAAATGTTTATGTTTAAACAAAGAATTCTGGAAGGGAAGAGTAGACGTTTTTGAAATTGTTCTATAATTTTCAAGTACTGCAATACATCTTAGCAAAGCTCTGAGAGTTTATTGTACCAGAGTAAGGTTATCAAATGTGATGTCATTTTATAACTGAGAGGATGGAACTCTCACAGCAGCTTATGTTTTGTTTTCTTTGGAACCTGATATAAAAGATCTACGTCAGTTATCACAGTTCACTTAGCTGAGTTCAGTTCAGTTACTTGGAAGCTCATCACCTTGCCTTGTGGAAGCAAACATCTCAGCATCTAATTTTGCTTTAATGTATTAATTAATTTAGCTAGAGAGCAGTTATTCGTTAGACAGTGAGGAAATACAGTGAGATTAGTTAAGTGGTGTTTTTCTACATCTGTTTGAATCTGTCCAACTGTGTTATTTTTATTTCTCCTGTGATTGAAACTGTGGTGTTTATTGTATTTAGATATCTAGTATTCTCATGTTTTCTATTTTATTATTTTTATACCTTTCACTGTGGCTGGTCTTTTAGAGAATATTTTTAATGTCTTGAGAGTACTTGTGCTTATTTATTGATGGCTTGGACACTCCAAAAAGCCTGGCTGCTTTAGTTACACTCTACCATTTACGTTAGTATTGATTTTATTCAGTATAATTGGGTACCCTTGTAAGAGCCTGAGAGTGGTTGACTGGTGGCAGCGAAGTTACCTTATAGTCTGGGCAGAAGGGGTACAGTTAGTAAATCTGTACCAGCCTTTCCCAGGAGTGTGTGTGTGTGTGTGTGTGTGTGTGTGTGTGTGTGTGTGTGTGTGTGTGTGTGTGTGTGTGTGTGTGTGTGTGTGTGTGTGTGTGTGTGTGTGTGTGTGTGTGTGTGTGTGTGTGTGAAAATTAAATACCCAGGTGTGGGTGTGTCAGCTACTTAGAACTGGGACACAGTACTCCAAAGTGAGTCTTGTTTGGGATCTGGATATATGGATAGTCCAGTCCCAGGTCTGGACCATGTTCCCTTTGTGCTCTTTGGGGAAACTGTGCTTGATGCAGAGAGCTGCATCTTAAAATACTGTGTAAATCCATTCCTGTTTTTAGTGACCATCTCTCACCAGTGTCAATGGTAGGGATTGAAGCTCCTTGATTACTGGCCTAGGGTACTGAGAGGCAGTCACATATCTTCTTATATTTTAGTTTGAATTTGTTAACCAGGTTAGAGCACTGTTCCCATTGGACCTATTTTAATCTCAGTCAGGGGTAAATACAATAGATATATGACATTATATACAGAGTGAATGATGTAATGCATACCTATATTATATACAAAGTGAATATCAGAGTTGGCTTGAGAGTATAAAGGCACTAGATACATGACATTATATAGAGTCAGTGACAAAACACAATCTATATGGGCATTATATACAGAGTGGAATTCAGAGTTGGCATGCTGAAAGAGTCACAACAAAAAGTAGAGTCAGAGTAAGGTATGCAGAGGAAAGGAGAACAAGAAAATGTTATGTTATGTGACCAGAGAGATAGTTGCATTTCATAATTCTTTTACTTCTCTCTTCTCTTCATCATACTGAGCTACTACCATCTTCATTTTTCTCCTTCTCCAATTCTTTCCTGTAACTAGTTTAGTCCAGATACAGATTCTTAGTTTTAGCACTTGAATTTGCTTATTCGTGATCAGCACTTGTTCAGAACTTGTAAGCACTAAATAACCTACTAATTACTACAGCACTCAACCTCCCTCATTACCTAGAGGAAAACAGTTTTGGTACTTACTTTCCTCACTTGCTTAGAGAAAAACAGCTCTTGTACTCACTTTCCTCACTTATCTAGAGGAAAATAGTCTTTTATTCAGGCATGTCCAAGGGTCAGCTCCCAGTGTTCTCTCCTGTCTATCTGATGAATCTGGGCATCTTGGGGCAATGTAGAAATTGCCTCATGTACACAGACAGCTCTCTTCTCCTACCACCCAACACTACAACCTGTGAGAGATGCACTTATCTAGCCAAAATGAAGGTAAAGCTCTTTCCAATCAAGACTGAACTTGACAGTCAAGAGGAGAAGGTAAACACTTCCACCACACCACACTCATCACATAGTCTCACTAAATCTACACCACCAAAATTCACACATAGAAACACAAAAACATTTGTGGAGGCTCTCAATAATAATCTGCTCAAGCAACAGAGACCTCCAAAGCAGAAATGCAAGCAACCTTCACCCCCCCAACATAACCCAAATGACACATAGCCCGCAGACTTAGTGTGCCACTCAACCACAGCCAATAAGGCAAAACAATGTACTCAACACACTAGTCATAGGTGACTCTATAGTCAGGCAAACTGATGTCCCACTCACCAGGCTAAACAAGGAGAAGGTTACTGTCAGCTGCCTGTCGGGTGCCAGGATCCGCCACATAACCCTCACACTCAGATCACTCCACAACAAGTACAAATATGACTCTGTCATTGTCCATGTTGGTGTGAATGACCTGAGATGTACCTCCCTGGACTACATGAAGAGAGACATGGAGGAGCTCTCTGATCTTGTAGCCCAGGCAGGTATGACCCTAGCCCTGAGTAGCATTCTGCCATCACCCAGAATGATGCCGCAGGACAAGGACAAAATGATTGACTTCAACAATTGGCTAAGCTACTGGTGCCATTCTAAAGGGATCCAGTATCTGTCTGCCTGGGATGACATGGTCGACAGACCACGATGCTTTGCCAGAGATGGCCTGCACCTGTCACCCCTGGGATTCCGGATACTGGCTAAGGTTCTTGCCGCCGCTATAGTGCCTTTTTTAGGCAAGGTTCAAATGACAAATTCACCACCATAACAGGAATAGGCAAGCAAAAACTGAGGGTGATGCTACTCAATGCTAGAAGTCTAAATCTCAAAATGCACTCACTCGAGGCACTCCTTAAAATGGAGAACATCGATATCTGTGCAGTGATTGAGACTGGTTCAAGGCTCCAGAGAGCACCCCTGCATTACCAGGCTATAACTCATACCACACTTTTTGGCCATGTAACCTGGACTGGAACACCAAAGGCAGAGGTGTGTCCATATTCATTAAGGATATCCACACCTCCAGGCTAGTTGCTCAGCATAATGCAGCCGAGGTTATCCAAGTGCAACTAACTCTGAGCAAAACTGCAATCCAAATTGTAGCTTGCTACAGATCACCCACCATGCCCCAGGATTCCCACTCCTCTTTTCTTGATGTACTGGAAAATATTAGGGTTCAACCAAACACCCTAATAATGAGCAATTTCAACTACCCCACCATTAACTGGGAAAACTACTCATGTAGCAACTCCTTCGCTCAATGCTTTCTGGAATTCATAAACTCCAATGCCCTGGATCAACTTATCCACACCCCCACCAGGGGCAACAATATCCTCGATCTAGTCATTACCAACATGAGTGACCGGTGTTCCACACCTGAAGTCAATGCCTCATTGGTCTGATCTGACCATAAGCTAATTACCCTAGATATCCACATCCTGCCCCCACCCCCCATTAAGGAAACCATGGTAAAAAATTTCTCCAAAGCCAACTTCATGCTTCTTAAGACAGAAGTGGTGAACTTCATGACACCCATGCAGATGGACAATACAGTTACGACTACTGAATCTTACACAATTGCACTTTATAAGCACTTACATGAGTGCATGGATCGTGCTTTCCCAAACAGAACCAAGATGCTATCCTCCAAAAAAAGGAAGCCAATCTGGTGGTCCCCTGCCATAAACAAACTGTACAACAGAAGGAAGAAACTGTTGCAAAAGAGAGTAAAATCCCATGACTGGAAGAGCTCCCTGGTCAGCCTCAGTAAGAAGCTGTGATCCCTGATAAAATCCTCCAAAGCTAGTTATGAAAACAAAATCGCCACTGATTCTAAAGACAACCACAAAGCATTTTATAGCTATGTCAAGAATCTCAATGGCAACACTCAGATCTGCTCTGAGTTACAGCACAATGGCACTAAATATACAGACCCAACTGATATTGCCAACATCCTGGCAGATAGGTTCAGTGCTAACTTTACCCCCCTCTCACCCCCTAAAGAGCCCATCGCTATACCGGAAGAATGCAAAGTTCCTGTAATCACGGCTGCACAGGTAAAAAACACACTCTCCAAAGCCAATAACACAGCATCCATGGGACCAGACAACATCCCAGACTGCGTTATACACAAACTACTGAACAAACTGGCACCCCACCTAAGTACCATGTTCATTCATAGCCTCACCTCAGGCTTTGTGCCTGCTGAATGGCACACAGCGACAGTTATCCCACTCCACAAGAGGGGAGCCACCACGGAACCCCATGAACTACCACCCCATTAGCCTGACAAGCCTGGTCTGCAAGGCCATGGAATGTATCATCATGGAACTTATAAACAACGACATTGGTAATCTCCAAACTCTGGACCCCACCCAGTTCGGGTTTGTAAAAAGCAGATCATGTCTCCTAAACCTGATGACTTCTTTGAAGCATTCACCAAAGCCGTAGACAACGGTAAGGTGGTTCACACAGCCTATCTAGATATTGCCAAGGCTTTCGACACCATCCCCCACTCTGGAATTATAGATAAACTCACTAAACTAGGAATAAATCCCTATGTCACAAGATGGGTTGCCAACTGGCTCACTGACAGAACCCACACTGTGAAAGTAGCAGACTCCAAATCCGACTTCAGACCAGTGACAAGTGGAGTATCACAGGGTTCAGTCCTGGGTCCTCTCCTGTTTGGTATCTACTTCTCTGAAGTACAGGCTAACACAGAAAGTCTTTGGCTAATGAAGTTCGCAGATGACTGCAAACTAGGAGCCATAATCGAAACTCCTAATGATGTGGACATCCTACAAAAGGGCCTCACTGAGACAGATGCCTGGTGTAAAAGCCATGGCCTCAAGCCCAATGCCAAAAAGTGCATTGTCATCCCCTTTGGTAAAAACTCTGTGCCCATGAACTACAACATAGGCGGTAGTATACTTAACACTGAACGTGTGATAAGAAACCTTGGGACACAGGTGGACAGTAGTCTCTCCTTTGATAATCACATCACCACAGTAGTCAGGAAATCCTTCTACGTGACACACCTCATCACAAAAGGTTTCTCATCCAGAAAAAAAGAGGTCATTGTTCCCCTCTACTCATCACTCATTAGACCCATTATAGAGTACAACGCCCCTTTTGGTATGTACCTCACAAGATCTCTACAACAACTGGAAAGGCTCCAGAAATACCTCACAAAGAGGATTACCGGCCTCAAACAGATGCCCTACGCAGACCGTCTCAAAAAACTCCAGCTTTACTCCGTCGCATATCGCCTACTCAGAGGTGATCTCTGCATAACATACAAAGCTATGTCAAACCCAGAGCTGTTGGACATGCTTCACTTAAAGAAATCCCAATCTCTCCGAGCTACATGCTCTAGGGACCTAAACCCTGTCACCACAATAAACAGAACATGCCAGAGGGATAGATTCTTGTCCCAGAGACTTCCCATACTCTGGAATAAACTACCTATCTATATCAAACAATGCTCCTCATTAGCACTCTTCAAGAAAAATCTTGATGATTGGATGGGAAATAGGAAATTCACCCTGGGGATCACCTCTGTGGCTCTGCTTGACAGTGGCACAGGAAAATAATTTTCTTGGGTGGCAAAAGCCAGGGTACCTTTTTGGCTGGGCTTGTATAGGCCCCAGTGCCAGTATCATAGTACCTACCTATGAACCTATGAAGTTTGTCTGCTCCATGTACTACCAGTAACAAAAATAAAAAGAGAACATGTAAAAGGGCAAAGTGTTTTAGTGGTTTTGAAAACTGGTTAAGTACTTAGAGCAGCTACTTTTAAATACACAATAAAATTCTTCTTATCATCTTTGCTTAAGAATTCTGGACAAATAAAAAAAATAATGGGTCGAGACAAAGGATAAAAATTAGGGACAGTTTTTAAATATTGCTCTAACTTATTAAAATTAATTTGTTCCATTACATTCTATATAACAGCCAGCTTTTGAGGATTTGTGATCAGGGAAATCGACCTGAGCAACCGAGTGTCATTAAATTTTAAAGTTATATCATTTTTATTATTTATTTTACAGTTTGTTTACCGGGATAGTCCATTGGGCCAAGAAGAGCCCATTTTCAATGGAGTTCTGTGGAGAAAAGCTCCATGAACAATAATATAATACGAAGGCATTACATTTACATTTATGTAATACTATTGAAGAACGATGGTATTACACAACATGACAAAAAATCCACGATTGCAGTGAAAATACAGTCAGAAAAGCAAAAGGTAAAATTACACACACACACACGCGCGCACGCACACACACACACACACACACACACACACACACACACACACACACACACACACACACACACACACACGTTAATTACAGTAAGAAAAATCCATTGGTGCATATTCCTGTTAGATTTGTTACAATGTGAAATAACACAGGGCTGACATTACAGTTTTACATGAAATCTTAGCAGAGTTAAAGTAGGATGGGGATAAGAGGTGGTAATTGTTGAATGTAAGAAGGGGGGGCAATAATAAAAAAAAGTAGAGCAAGTGTAGGAGTAAATGAGAAACATGAAGATGGTAGTAGTCAGAGAAGCTCAGTATGATGAAGAGAAGAGAGAAGTAAAGGGGTGTGAGAAATGGGGAAAAAAGAGGTGAGGCGTGGGATGAGAGCAGGAACATTCCCAGAGGGGTTTGAGATGGGAATGAAGCAGGGTCTTAAATGTAGAGTGGTTGCCAGTAGTACGAATAAGAGGTGGCAGGGAGTTCATGCAAGTACTGTTAGATAATTAAGATGACCTATCATTCCCAGTGCTTGAGGTCTTAAATGTAGACTTAGTACCCCTGCACCCCCTTACTAATGTGTGCTAACCCTAGCCCTGCCTCTAACGTCAACCCTACTCCTTATCTTAGGAAAAAGACTACCACTACAGAAGATGCTTTGATACAAATCACATGCAGTAGCACATGTACACAACAATTACCTCTTTTTTTCTAAGTCTGTCACCGTTTTGTCTCACTTACTCTTAAGCCCATCCCCCAAATAGTCATACACGCACTCCCACATCTCATGCTGAGACTTAAAGGATGTATAAAAGTTTCAGCATTAAAAACCCAAGCCCACAATTACCTTACAAACCCACACACACACACACACACACACACACACACACACACATTCAATCTACCTTCTTTTGACATCTTCACCACTTCAAAAAAGTGCTTTTGATAGATTTCCCAAGCATATCTCTCTGTTGACAAGCTAATTATCTGAAAGAGTGTATGTCAAGATATATGAAGAATTTATTTAGCTAGTGACTGAAATTCATGAAATTCTTTTCTGATGTATGCCAGATAGGTAGGTAAATGAATAGATACATAGGTAGACCAACAGACAGATGAAACAGATAGCAACTGTATACAGATATTGTTTGAGTACATAAATATAGTTTGAAAACAGATAATCTGTTTCATTTATAACCAGAGAAAAATTAGGCCCTTTCATTGGTGGTATTTTATGCTGTCTACTATTTGGTGATTTACTTATAAGTAACTGATATTAATAAGTACTTATTCCATCATCTGTTGTTTAACCAGCTGATTGATCCCAGCTGACCTCATAATTACTGTGTCTCTGATACAAGTCTGTTGTCATGGTGACCATTGTAAGTCACTCAATAAAATGAATTATTTAGTCAGGGTATCCCAGTGAATGATTTATGGACTGAAACAAATAAAGGGGCTGATGGAAAGGACATAACTGCCTCAGAAATATATTGATGCATTAAAAAATACATGGCTGGCAGGCTGAGCACAAACTTTCAATAATAGGATGTTTTATTGAATTACCAGACAACACTGTAAAATACAAGGACTAATGTCCCACCAAAATGTACACAAGTTTGTGCACATGCACATACTTAGAGAGAGAGAGAGACACACACACACAAACTGAGCAAGTGCTACCACAATTATTCACAATAATAAAATGGTGATCTCTAAAACTTTGTAGTAGTCATTGTTGCAAACACAAATGGCTTATATGAAGACAGAAATTATTCTAATTTGTACTGGGTAGGGTCTGCAGTTGCAAGTTTTACATCACTGGATGTCTAGATTTATGTAACATTACATGCTGGCATTGGCTGTTTTCTTGCTTTAGAAGTGTTTTTTCTAGTTCTGTTAATGCTTTTTCTCAGCATTTGTACCAGTTTTTAAGCAATAGTGAACATGACTGAATTCTCTTCTTCCCATCACCATAAACTGCTATTCTGAAAGCTCAGTTTAATTAATTTTATTGTCTCAAGACTGTAAATCTTCCCAGACTTATTTCTGCATTCACATATAGTGGTAGTGATGGCAGTGAGAGGTACAAGGACAGGCATTCAAGAGAAAAGTGAATACAGGAAAGCAGGTGAGGTGTATACAATTCATTTGATCATAGGTCAGTGAATAAATATGTTGATAGCGCAAATCAAAGAACAATACATTTGATGACTGCAAAGATAGGTACATATATATTATATATATATATATATATATATATATATATATATATATATATATATATATATATATATATATATATATTAATTACTGAAACAGTAAAACAGATAAGTCAGAGAATGAAGAGGATAGCAAAAACAGTGGAAAAGGGCAGGAAGGATGAAAAATTAAATTGGCAATAAATATCTCGTGGCATCAAAGCCATTCCGAAGCACACCTTTTACTAACAGTTAACTGTTTGTCTTGCAATTGTTAGGCAGGTAGCAACATCGTGCAGTAATAACTGTAAGCATTGTAGGCTATATATTTGTTATGGTGCCCTAAAGCATAGAAAGCCCAGTTCCATTGGCTCTGATGTCATGTTGTAATTAGATCTCAATTAATGAAGAGCAAATGAGACATTTGCCCTGGACTCCCTATCTCAGTGGCAGGCCAAACATCCTAAATCTTCCACCCCCTACACCCTCCTGCAGACCAGGTCTCCTAATAATTTAACAAACTGTCTTTGATAAAAGATGACCATCCAGAATAATCCCAATATTTACAGAATATAGCTGTAAATTTTATGTGCAACCTAACAGGAAAACACAGTCTTCCAAAATACATCATCTGGTGGCTGCTTCTCTGTTTACTACAGACATGCTTGGATATTTCAGCTGACGGGTAGAAAACAGCCAATTGTCAGTGAAGCAATAGTTGAAAGAAATGAGAAAAAAAATCTTAAAAATAATAACACTTGAAATATACTTTAGAGAAAAGAAAGCCAGCTCTTTTCTACACTGGACAAGATTGCAGTGCACTTCCATTAAAGATGGAAGGAATGAATACTAAAAAACAAGCATGCACAGGTGTGCAGCAGAATGTCAAATACTTTCTGTACAGTAACTACAAGTGAAAGCACACAGTCACTTTACCCTGCAGATCATTTCAATTAGTAATATTTTTTTTTTTCTTTTTTTGGGGGGGGGATAGACTGTCTTAGCCATTTGTGCCCACTTCACCAAAACTGTAATGAAACTGTCACAGAAAAACATGAAAAATATTTTTAGCTGATAAAGTTTAGATATGTGTTAATAGCTTGCAGTGGCAGTTATACCCTAATCCACTTGAAAACAAACAAAAGTAGCAGATATATTTGAATATTTACATGTTTTTTTAAGCATACAACTATTTGATTTTACTGTTGTCATAGTAAACCCGTGTAAATAACCATGTCACACTGTCACTAATCTTACTAAATGATTCTTTACACTGCCGTGTAGGATGTTTTTAATCCCGGTACATTTTATTAGACTTTACAGTACTGCCAAAATATGAAGTGGCTTACACACACACACACACACACACACACACACACACACACACACACACACACACACACACACACACACACACACACAGTTCTGTTTTTAGTTGATTTTTTTGTTACCTGTGAAACAAAAAGTTTGCAGCATTTAAAAAAAAATGACTGTGAGCAATTTGAAGGAAGAAATGTGAATAAAATATAGATGTTACGATAAGGAAATAAGGAATACATAATAATTAGGAGAAGAGGAAGGTTTAGTCAAGCATATAATACCTAAAACAAAAAGGCAGAAACTAAAGGTCTGAAATAAGTATGACAGAAAAATCATATGACAAGGAGAGCCATTCTGATTGTAACGGTTTTGTATTGTTTGAGGTTAGCAGGAAAACTCCAGGGTTATAACAGGTGGCTTGGTGGTATGTACATTTTTTAGTGAGGCTGCTTTTCATCTACAAGGTATTACTTTCAAATCTGCTTTTATTGTTGCCTGGGTAGTTTACATTTTTATATCACAGTGTTTCTGAAGACACTCTAGTTTGTTTCTCTTTCACATACATGTGAACATGTGTATGTGTGCGTGCGCATGTATGTGCGACTTGCTACTTAAAAATTGATAGACATCACGGGGATGGTCAGGGAGGGGAAGACAAAACAGTACAGGGGTGATATCTAGAAGGTATCTTAAAATAAAGGTAGCAGTGAAGGGGTTGCTTAAAGTTGCATTCAGTCAATGCAGCTGGTACTGTCCCTTCACCAAGATCTTATGTCTGCAGAATCAGATTTTAGTAAAATGAAAGGGGCAGCAGAACCAATGCTTGTCTTTACTAACTGGACACAGAACCTGTAAGAAACCGTAGTTTTATGGAATGTACTACATGTCATGTTGGGGAGGGGGCAAAAAATGCGTTTAAAAAGCAGATAAATAAAAATAAACAGTATGCAGTAAGGTAGTTTATATAGAAAGGATATTTAAAGAAAGAATTAAAATGTATTGCAATTTGTTTGTGAAGCCTGAAACAGGGCATGGTACAGCTCAAACTCACCCCTTCCCTTGCAGCGAATTTTTTTAATTGTTCTTACTAAATATAAATGAACTGTTGCAGGAACTACTTTATGGTTTGCTCATGGCCTTGTGCAGTATAACTCAGGACTTTTGTGAGGTATACTTTTTAAATGAGATATCAAAATAAAACAGAGGGAAATTGCAGTGCATGGGTAAAAAGAAGGACAGAGATCATGCATTGTAAATACAAAAGAAATAAATGTTATGGCCACTGTTATAACATGCTTACTTAAGTTATATAAAAAGGCAAGCCTGTCTGCAAGCTTCAGCAAACACCACAGGGCTGCTGTTATGGTGCTATAAGACATCTGATTGTCATATCTCTCAACCTATTAGTGCAAGAAATCAGGACAAAACTAAAGATAATTGGGAGGGGGGGGCAACGGCCCCAAGATAGGGACAGATTTTAACCTTGCTCTTATACATTTAGAAAGTTTCTAGAATAAATAACGGGTTTTGCATTAGCATGCACTTTCTAAATAATATGAAGTCTGAAACTCAAATGTCTTTAATTATTTAATTATTTCAGTCCTTGATTTGTCAGAAAAATCATAAATTGTATGAGAAACAGGCCAAAAATATTAAGAAAAAATCTGAACTTTCTGTGAAAATCTGGACAGTTGAGAGATATGCAATTATAGGTGATAGATTAAACTATAGTTTGATCTGATAAAATAATGTGTTAAACTGCTGATAGTTGCATAATCAGATCTCTGTCAAACACCACAGTGCTAAGCACTGTATCTGTTGTTCTGAAATCTGACATACTCCATCTTCTGTTTTTAATGAGGGCAGGAACCGCATTTCATATTGAGCTTCTGGGGCCAGTATAATACAGGCTAATTATGTACATATTCTAAATTAGTTATGCTTATATCTTTACCAGTTACAAGATGCTATCATCTCACAGCTGCTGATTGTAAATCTGTGGGCTGGAAGCACACAGACCAAGAAAAATCTAATTGTGTTATATTATGTTGCACTAATGAACTAGAAATCCTAGGCTTATTTATTTATTTTATGAATTAATATGATTCTGTGCTTTGGCTATGTAACGCACACAGATATGTTGTAATTTAAACAAACATTTATGCACGTATAGAGTGAGACAGTTAAGTGATGAGCTCTGTTACAGATAAGTAATTAGATGTATAGTTAGCCTTTAATTCCAAGCACTAACAATTAAAATAATACAAAATGCCAACTCCACAAACAGTATTAGTGAAAAAAGTCTAACCCTGGGATTCATTAACACCTTCACTAAGTATACACTAAATGCACACTGTAATGAGTGAACAGACAATACAAGCATATTGCACTCCTTTCACCTCCCAATTTTAGTTTTCCTACTGATTTTCTTGTAGCCTTAAATATCAAGGAATATCATAAAGGTTATCACAATGTGTAGAATACATGTACATTTAGTATAATCTCTCTGTGTGACTAGAAACCACAAAGAAATGTGATAGGGATGTTCTTGAATACAGATCATGTACATTTAGTGTAGGTGTTAATGAATTTGGCTCTAAATCTAGAACAGCACAATACACAGTAAACATGTGAAGTGGAATTAGCACAGCAGTGGTGACATCAGAAAAACACAGAGTTTTTTTTAAAAAGATGCTTTTGGGACGCAGAACACAATGCAAAGTATAACCCTTCAGTGTATACAGCTCAAAGGTTCATAGGCGGTTTCTAGGATATTAGCAGTAGGGCATTTATAAGCCTAGCCATGTTATACCCTTGTTCCCTTATTGACCAAGTTGTATAGTCTATATTTGCAGCGTGAGTCTATGATCAGCACCAACTGCCGTTATCCAAGAGGGACATAGGTGACCCCCCCTGGTAAATTTACGGTCTCCAATCTAGTTGTCTAAATTACGCTTAACTCATTACATCCCGAGTGACGCCTCCAGGTGCATCTGCAGTTAACTCCTACTGACACCTCTAGGCATCAAATATTGATTGTTCATATTTGCATCAGTAATTCCAAAATCATGCTATGTACAAGGTTTTAAAATATTTTATCTTAAAGCTTACATAATGGCAAACACATCTACATTAATATTTGTAAAAGTAAATAGATATTAACTGTTGTTTTTATGATATTAATTTATATAGATATAATATTCACATTGTTCTAAATATTTCAACAACCAAGTAACACAGACAGAACTCTTAGCCTCATATGAAAGCTCTCAGCTACATGAATAAAATGCTGCTGACAGTATGTGTGTAACTTGAGTGGTTGCTGAGACATTGTAAATTTACTGAATATTGCAAATGTAATAGTTACTGTGTTTACTGTGACTTATAAAATTCGGTTTAAGATCTAGAACCTAAAGATTATTATCACTATAAAACTAGTTTATGCTGAAGGGTTTGCCATTTATACTCCTTTCATAATCCCTATGGTTCCAGAGATATGAACATTTGTTTGAAATGTGAGGACATAATTTGATTCTGTCATAAGGCTTAGGCTCTGCCCATTGGAAGTTACAGTGCAAACTTCCTGAGTTCCATTGGAGGGATCGAGTTAAATAAGGTCATTAAGGAGCTCTGTTTTATGTGAACTGGGAGTTTGTCTCAGAGGAGTGGCAATCTCTAGGAGATATATCTGTCTCTACAGCATGTCCTGTTAATGTCGCAGGCAAGGTTAAGATCCCTAAAGTGAGTGAATCTTGTCCCGTTTGACTTGCAGATGTGCACCATTTCCATTAGGGCAGGGTTGAGACTCCTCTGTAGGCCAGGCACAAGTTGCCTCTCAGCAGCCTATAAGATACAGAGTACAGTGACAGGGTTTTCAGTCTGTCCATGTAGGTCATGTGTTGAAGGCCCTGAATTTTCTTGGTGAGCAACCTTTGAGGTCTCTCCAGCTGCTGCAAGTGTCTGGTGAGGTACATACAGAAGGCAGCATTGTACTCTATTAGTGATCTGATGAGGGATGAGTACAGGGGAGTTACAACATCCTTACCTCTGGATGCGATGCCCTTACTTATGAGATGTGCATCATAGAAGGCTTTCCTTACCACTGTGGACACATGGTGATCAAAGTTAACGTTGCTATCAACCTGTGTTCCCAAATCTCTTACCACAGGGTTTGAGCTAAGGGGGGGGGGGGTACTGTAAATATTGAAATTTGCAGGGACTTACCCTTTGCTGAAAGGGATGATAATGCATTTTTTGCATTTAGTTTAAGTCTGTGGCTTTGGCACCAATCATTTGTCTGTGTAAGCCCTTTTTGTAGTATGTCATCATCATTGGCGGACTCCATGATTGCAACTAGTTTGCAATCATTGGCCAACCTGGTAAGCCACAGGCCATCTATTTTCACCTGGACTTCTGGGAAATAGATTCCAAACATTAGGGAGCCCAGCATAGATTATTGTGGTAAACCACTGGTAAATGGTCTGCTGGTGTAGAGATAGAATCCCCAAATTTGACTATATGTGTTCTGTCGGTGAGCCAGTTGGCTACCCATCTAGTGACATATGGGTTAATTCCCATCTGGGTGAGTTTCTAAATGATGCCTGAGTGGGGTATTGTGTCAAAAGGCTTGGCTAAGTCAATATAGGCTGTATGTAGTGTTTTGCCTTCATCCAAGGCTTTGGTAATATTCTTGAAGAAGTTCATCAGGTTTAAGAAGCATGATCTACCCTTAACAAAGCCAAATTGGGTTGGGTCTAGAGTTTTTGTCTTTGTTAACAAGGTTCATGGTGATTCTCTCCATGACCTTGCAGAAAAGGCTGATTAGGTTTATAGGTCTATAGTTTCCAGGGTCAGTTGATGGACCCCCTTTGTGCAAGGGAATTACTGTTGCTGTTTTCCACTCTTCTGGGACACAGCCAGCACTTCAACTGTAGATGAAGAGAGTGTCAAGTGGTTCTGCTAGGCTCTGTTTCAGACCATTTAGTAGGCAGCCTGGGATGTTATCCGGTCCCATAGAGGCTGTGTTTTTGGCCATGGAGAGTGTGGTTTTGACCTGCTCTTTGGAGATAATAGGTAGAGGACTGGTGACAAGGTAGGGTTTTCACAGTCAGTATGACTGGTACAATCCACTACTAGTTTAACACAAAGCTGGGCCTTCGTTTTAGATTTCTGACATAGCTAAAGAATGTGTTATGATTCTCCTTAGCTAGGGATGCAAGTTTAGCTTTGTAATTGGCTTTAGTGGACTTTACAAGATATCTAATTTGCTTGTTAAAGCTGTGGAGAGTGTCCTTCCTCTGCTGAGTCAGTTCCCTCTTGTTCTTGGACATTAGTTTCTTCCTCTTGTTGTATAACCTATTCATGATTGATGTCCACCAGGGTCGTTTGTTTTTTGTGAGGACCTTGTTTTTATCCGTTCAGGTATAGGTGTTTATACAGAGCATTTTTTACACCTCTGTATAGGAGTCACTGTTAACAGTGGTAGCAGGGGGTTTGAAACTCTTTATGCCATTGCTCTGGGGGGGAGTCAGGTATGATTGTTACTTCGAATGAGACTGATTTATGGTCAAACCTTACCATGGAGGGCAATACACAGGGGGTGGTACAGAGACCCCCAATGCTGGTGAGTACCAAGTCTAGGACATTCGAGCCCCTTGTGGGTGTGCAGACTAACAAAGTCTGGGAACCTTAGGGCGAGCATGCTTGTACTCATATACGACTCCCAATTGATGGAAGGATAGTTGAAAGCACCCATGACCAAGGTGTTTAGCTGTATAGTGAATGACTTAAGTAGGTCCAGGTAAACAGAGTGGTTCTTGTGGTTCATGGTGGGGGACTTATAGCTAACAATGATATAATGGTTCTTGTGGTTCATGGTGGGGGACTTACAGCTAACAATGATATGGAAGGTGGTTTTGCCTACAGTTAGTTGGACTTGGAGTAGCTCTAGGAAGTCGTACTGTCCGAACAGTCTTGAGGTGTATTTGTCTTTAATGAAGATGGATACCCTTCCACCTTTGGTTCTTTCATGCTCGTTTTGAGGTCTGAACATGTGGAAGACATTGTAGCCTTGCATGGCCAGGGTGCTGTTGCTGTCTGTGTCCTTGAACCATGTCCCTGTGACCTCACAGAAATTGGCATCTTCCAAGGTAAGCAGTGGTTCCAGTGAGTGCAGTTCCCGATTTAAACCTCTAGCATTAAGCAACATAACCTTGAATTTGTCTCTAGTGGATTTTTTACATCAGGAATTTTATTGTTATGACATTGCTTTATCCTTGTGAGATATATAATCATACTGTTGTGAGGCTCAGCTGTCAGCTGGCACACTACCATCCACCATTGTACTTCATGTGGCAAAAAGACTGCTGGTGGGTGGGAGGGTGTGTGTGTTTGTGTGTGTCTGTCTGTGTTTAATGGACTGCAATATACAATTGTGATGTCTTTGTCTATTAAGAACAAAATGACAGAAAGTTGTCTTTGGATGAATTAATTGAAGAGCATTTGCGGCTGGAGACAATGTAAGGGCCCTTATTTACCACAAAGACAGTTCATACTATGAATTGTGAAACAGATGAAAACATAGTCTAAGACAGTTCTGTACATTGAGTTGCTTTTCTTACAGATAAAGGTGAATACCTTGGGTGAAGAAGTAGAGAAAGGCAGCACCAGTTTCCAGGTGGACACAGCAGGATTCAGCCTACATTCAGCCATCTATGCAGCTCGTCCAGATGTGAGGTGTATTATTCACCTACACACCCCAGCTACTGCTGCAGTAAGTAACTAGTCAGTACATTCTGTCCACAGCGTTTATCTGATGTTTGCTACAGTTACATAGTCCTCCCTTTCTAGGCCTTTGACAAGGGTTTGTCCTGTATCCTCCTGAATTAGCTGCCGATTGTAAAGTGTGCAAAGACTAGGGGGATTTGCTATGACTTACAGAATGCGAGAACATCTAATGTTTGTCACATGGTTTGTTATATTACAAGATGATAGTTGATTTACTAAGACAAGTGCTAAATTTAGGAAATTGTAAGATACTCTTTATTTGTCATGTAAAGGGTCTATTTTTGTGATATACAATGTAACTGTATTCACTGTCGGTGCAGATTCTACAATGGAAAGGGAAGGTAAGTCCTCACTTTTGATTGGTTGTCTTATGCCTATGACAGTGATTTTTTTCGCCAGCACCAGTTATGATAGGCGAATTACAAATCATATTTTAATCTATTATGTAATTGCAGTATGAGTTATGGGTGTTTATTAGGGTTTTTTTTTTTTTTATTATTGTCTAAGGTCACTCAGCAATGTTTTATAATAACATCGCATGAAGCAAATTTAAGCTCCCTGCAACCCACACATTGCCATACATTTTCCTAATAGAAAAACAGTTCCTGCACTCATAATATAATTATTGCTTTATGTAATATATGTCTACAACACTCCTGAATAGCTAAATTCAAACCTTTATTGAGAAATGAGTTTAAGTAGTTGAATGTTTCAGTAGGTATTTTCTTTTTACACTGCGATCATTTAGAGTTCTACAGGCCAAATAAAAGGCTGTAAATTGCTGAGTGGATTAATGCCACTGTTATAATGTTACAGAAGGTAGACATATGCTATTGTTACAAAGCGGCATGGGAATGGCTTACTCTGTGGTGTGCTCCGATAATATACTAGTCTAGGAAAATATATGTTTTACCAAATCAATGTATAAATTAACAGGCTGCTTTATTATGCTGGATAGCAAAATGTTTCCTTTGAGGTGGCAGGCGCACATTCATTTTATATTACATACATCTATATATATATATATATATATATATATATGTATATATATATATATATATATATATATATATATATATATAGATATATTTATAGATATTTAAGCCTCAGATGCTTGACTATCACAGCCCTGAAAAAGCACCATCAAAACAGAGAATACTGAAGACGCGTCATACCTGCTATAACCTTGATCTCGAAATACCCCGCCACTCCAAGCCAGGACCATTAGCTTACATGGGTCTGGAAGGGGGACAGAGTTAGATGTCCGGTATTGCCAGTCTTTACCATTCAAACCAGCAGCATTTTAAATCTGGACTTACAGTAGACCTGAGCCTTGACCTTCTAATTGTAAACCTGATCTTCAGAGGAAACTGGGGAAAAAAGAAACATAAGATATTCTGAGTTCATCATTTACGCAATTACAGGTAAAAATAAATCACTTGTTGATAAACAGAAAGTAATACTGCTTCATGTTGCATAGAAGTAGCTGTACATATTTAAGATAGCATGAGACAGGATTATGTAAATATATGTGCATGTGTGTGTGCGCGTGTGTGTGTGTGTGTGTGTGTGTGTGTGTGTGTGTGTGTGTGTGTGTGTGTGTGTGTGTGTGTGTGTGTGTGTGTGTGTGTGTATATATGTATGTGTGTATATATATATATATATATATATATATATATATATATATGTGTGTGTGTATATAGATGTGTGTATATATATATATATATATATATATATATATATATATAAAATGTATGTATACACGTGTCTGTGCATATAAGTGTTTTTTTTTTTTTTTTTTTAATAAAAATGATAATTAAGTAATAAAGCACAGCTGGATGTGAGTTATTGAAAGATGTGTTAAGACAAACCTTATATATTGTTGTCAGAAGTTGTGTTTAGACACATGCAACAGGTGGAAAGCCCACAGGGATACTTTCTAAAAGGAAGAAAGACCTAAACAACATGTCCTACATGGACCAACTCAAAGCCCTGTATCCTACACACTGCTGCTAACAGGTGACCCGTGTCTGGCATACAAGGCATCCTCCCCCAATACTGATGAATTTACTGCACATCAGAAAGTCAAATAGCATCAACAGTTCTCAGTCTAGGGATCCAAACCTCTTCTGCATCATCAGCAGAATGGTTTGGGCAGACAGGTACTGTATATCTCAGAGAGGATATCACTGCTTTTTAAAAGACTATAGAACATCTATGGTATGACCCTGGTTACTCTCATTAGGGGTAGTATATAATTACCGACCATGGGATTGGTAAAGAAATCCATAACTGAATGGGAGAGGTTATTTTGAGCACAAAACGGGAAACTGGATATGCTTAAAATGGCCCACAAGGGCAACTTACCTAGTACATACCTATGAACCTAAGTAGATGAATGACTTATTCACAAACTAAGTAGTAGAGTTGCATAATCAGTACTCTAGATTACCTTCCCTGTATTTAAATACATTTTATTACTTACTATATATGCTGTTTTATAGTTGTGGATTATTGTAAGGTTTACAGAAGTCATACAACATGTTTTGAACAGCAGGGTTTCAAGGTATATGGTACTTCCCTACCCTTATCTGTGTAATTTATGATTTTCTAATATTTGGAGTAAGTATTACCATTTTTATTGTCATGGATACACTTATCTGATTAGTATTCTAGTTGCTAACACTACTTTTTTCCATTCTTGTAATACACAAAGAGGTACAGATTATAATATATTTGGGGAAAAATCCATGGTATATTTAGAAAGTCAGAGAAGAGAATTAGCAGTAAGGAAGTAAGTGAAGGAGAGAGTAAGGAGGTGTAAGGAATGAAAAGGTACGTGTTCACATTTAGTGGTATAAATTATCCTGGTTTTGAGCAAGAACAGAGACGGATTTTAGCTGGGAAGTCTTTTAGAGTGGTTTTGAAAGATGGGAGGGTGGTTACAGACCTGCTGGATACAGATAAGGAGTTCCATTTCTTAGCAACCTTGTATGAGTACAGATAATGCCCAGCTGATTTGCTAGGTTTATAGACAGACAGGAGTTTTGTTCACTGGATCACAATGACCAAATAGTAAATGAGTACATAGAAACAACCTTAATAGGTGTACTGAATAGTACACTACGATTATCTCATACATCTATCAGAGTAAAGCATGCAAGGAACAAAGTTAAATCAAGCTGGAGTATACAACAGTGATTGTATCAAGCTGGAGTATACAACAGTGATTGTATCAAGCTGGAGTATACAACAGTGATTGTATCAAGCTGGAGTATACAACAGTGATTGTATCAAGCTGGAGTATACAACAGTGATTGTATCAAGCTGGAGTATACAACAGTGATTGTATCAAGCTGGAGTATACAACAGTGATTGTATCAAGCTGGAGTATACAACAGTGATTGTATCAAGCTGGAGTATACAACAGTGATTGTATCAAGATGGAGTATACAACAGTGATTGTATCAAGCTGGAGTATACAACAGTGATTGTATCAAGCTGGAGTATACAACAGTGATTGTATCAAGCTGGAGTATACAACAGTGATTGTCATTTTAAATGTGATTTTGTATTGTATGTCACAGATTCTTTCATTAGATAAAAAGGTTAAGATAGGTTAAGGACAGAAGGAGAAGTATAAAATTAAGGATGCACAGAAGGTTTGTAGCGATGTCGCACACAATTTACATGCATACAGTTTTAAAAGCAGTTGAACCACTGCTGCAGGGTGGGCTTAAAAAATAAGCAAGTAATAGTGGTAGCATGCCAGAAAGATGTCTAACTACTTTTGTGGCACATTCTATTACATGCTTTCATACACAGGTCAAGGGAAAGAAGTCCTGTACCAAAATACGGTTGTTGTTTCGGAGGGCTTAGGTTAGGGCCACCTTCTAGCTCAGTAGTGGAGAGGGAAAGGTTGGTCTCTTAGTTCAGCACATCCAGAAGTAATAAAATAAAGAGGGTAGTAGTGTGACTGAATAAAAAGTTTTCAGAAAAGGGAGAAGACAGTAGATGGAGTAAAAGCAGTTTATTTGCTAAGGTTACTGACAGAAGGGGTGCCTCTTTCCATAATGTTAGCCATTTGATATTTATGAGTTACATGGAGTTGTTGCCACTAGTCTGCAATGGCCATGAAACAGCTATGGTTTTTGCAGTAGTAAAAGTAAGGAATATACTAGTATTAGATTTTTTTTGCAGTGTTTGCAAAATTCTGTACAGATGAGGTGGGATACCTTGTAAAAAGGTTTTAATCACAGTGATGTTCTGCTTATAATTTCAAAATGGTCACTAAATGTTTGAAAAGAGTGTAAGTAAACTCCTAAATGTTTGAAGGTGGTTGTTAGGGTGATAAGGCTGCCATATTGATCTTTTAAAGTTGGTTAGGGTATGCTGCCTCATTGAATAAAAGCAGTAAAATCATAAGTTTGATTTGCCTTTACTGATAATTAATTGATTGAGTTAAACAATTTTATAAATGATATGTTGCATAAGAGCTTGGATATGGTTTAGTAGCTTGCCAATCAGTCCCTTAGGATAAGTATATTATCTGCATGTGATGTGATTATATATGTATATATTTGTTTGGCTTTTTGGCTCTGGAGAAGGTCTTGGTAGCGAACAAATGTTTCCTATTTTGACAATTACAGGTCTTGGGAGCAGGTATTAAGAGAACCAATTAGTTGGTCTTTCAACAAGTCCAGGCTAGTTTTTTAAAGTTACTTTTGTAGTTAATTAATAGGGATTAGATAAAAGACACTTTTATGACTGACAGAGGTAGTTTCTGTAGGGAAATATTTGTCCATGTTTAAATAGTTGAAATCCATTACCGAGAAAAGGGCAATTAATGTGATGAATCCATGATGAAAGCCATGTTGCAGTTAGTACAGTTGGCAGCTTTTGTCCCTTATAGACAAATATATGTTCATACACACACACACACACACACACACACACACACACACGCGCGCGCGCGTGTGTGTGTGTGTGTGCGCGTGTGTGTGTCTGTATGTGTGAGTGATTTTTAAATATTTTTTTCCAAACCTTAGCTCAAAGGTGAATCTTGGATATAGGCATAAATTAGGCATGCTGCATTACATTTTGTGACTCAGTAGGGGAGAGTTGGTATGTTTTCTACCTTGTGATCATGATTTTGGAAAATATGACATTAAGGATATGGGTCTGTAGATTAAGGATTAAGTTTTTTCTTTGAGGAACAGTGTATGGAGTTCATGTTGAATACTATGGGCTGTATTCTGGAACTTTTAGTAAGTTTTTCCCATTTTATTTATTTTATTTTTTAATAAGGCTTTAAAATAGCATTGGGGGCTAAACCGGTGTAAGGGTGTTATCTATGAAATTGCTGTGGGTTGGGCAGGAATCTCTAGTGGAAGAAATTTTTTATGTAGTTAATAAGATACAACATCTGTAGGACAGCTGTGAGTTTTACTCCCAGTTTTTTTATTTCAGCACAGTAAACTTTTGCATTCCAAAAAATATAAATTGTCAATGTCTTAAGGAGTTGCAGTTTGCCATTTTGGTGGGTAATCTAGTCCTTTATGGAATGCTATAAATGTTTCTTCTAGAGTTTTTCAAGGATACGTGTCAAAACAGTGAGTAGAAAAACTCTGACAGCCACATATCTTGAATCTGAAGTCTACCAGCAACAATTCACAGCAGACATAAGACCGCAATCACTTAACCTAATAGAAAAATGCAAAATGAATGAAAAAAGTTCATAAAGCCTTTTCTCCAGGGAGCAACTCCCAACTTCCTTATGTGGGACCTCTTTTAATACTCCTCTTACTTTAGTTTGTTAACCCTATGGGTTGCATAACAAAGGCGAAAGGGCAAACAGCTTGAAGGAGCTAACATAATAGACACGGCAGCTAACATTCAACATTCATTCATTCATTCTTACACTTTCTGGCAACCGCTTTACCCTGTTCAAGGTTGCTGGTGACCAGAAACCTACCCACCTAGTGCATACTTATACAATACATTTGTTTAACTCCCCTGCCACATTAGCAGTGACTTTAGAAGATGCTGCATGTAATGATTCCCTGTACTGTCCTCAGTATTAACTTGCCTGACTAATCCATACCTTTCCCTCTTACTTATTAATCAGGATTTGCTCCTGTATTTAGGCAGATCTTTTGTATCAGCGGGAAGTGACAAGCATCTGTATCCTTTGACTTGCCAAGTGGTACAGGGATATTACGTATTCTGGATTTGAAATAGTAGGGTATAGAAATGTTGAAGGCCCATATTTGGGTATATGAAGTTGTATAAATGGGCCCATTTGCTTAATAATAGGGTCTGTCAGAGGTAATACTGTATTGCAGGGTTAAAATGACAACCTGAGGTAGCATTTATTTTCTCTAGTAACTAAGTAGGTAGGAAGGGAGATAATCACTTAGAGAATTAGAGAAAGTTGCTTAGCCTGAGACATAGAAGTGTTAGTGAGAGTTAGTTAGGACTACTCAAAGAGGCTTTTGTTTTCTGATTTGATATTAGTCCTGGTAGGTGGGTTGACTAAATGTGAAATGTTGTTGGATGAGGTGTGATTTTGGTTCAACTGTTGTTGAAATAAGTTGTCCATTTTGGGTTGGTTATTCAGGAGGATAAGTAAGTACGTCATTGGTATGCTGTTATAAAACACTGATAGATAAGTATTAAATATGGAAGTGTATTAGAAGTGATTTGGCTACTGGGTCGTATTGAATATTTGAGAGCTGTAAGATGGACTGATTCCTATATTATTTAAGCCGAAACATGATAACACCTCCTAGGTTTGGCTTGACCCTGTTCTTATCCCACTAAATGAGGTCACAGTGAAGTAAGGTAGGTGGTATTTGAACCAGTTTCCTGTTAAGACCATGATAGTGGAATTGTACTGTACTGATTAGGCTTTGAATATCTCTATATTGTTTAGAATGCCACGGTTGCTAGACTGAGAAACTAATTGTTTGGAATGTGGATGTGACTACTGACATAAATGTTGAGAATTTATATTTCCCAATACAGCCAAATTTACCACGTCCACTTAGAAAATAAACATTTGACCCAAGACCAGTATACAGCAGTCAACGTTATTTAGACACTTTACAAAATGTATGGTAAATTCAGAAAAAAATTGAAGACAACACCAAAAACAGTATTAAAAAGCCAAATGAAACCTGTTAATGGAATTGTATAAGGTAATCATAAATTGCAAGGATCTCACAAGGCTGTATTAAGCAGATTCATAGGTTCATAGGTTCATATGTAGGTACTAGGCTATCAGCCCAAGGGCCTACGTAAGCCTAGCCAACAAGGTTCCCTGGCTTATGCCACCCAAGAAAGTTATTTTCCTGTGCCACTGTCGAGCAGAGACACAGAAGCGATCCCCAGGGTGTATTTCCTATTTCCCATCCACTCATCAAGATTTTTCTTGAAGAGTGCTAATGAAGAACTTTGCTTGACATAGATGGGTAGCCTGTTCCAGAGTATGGGAAGTCTCTGGGACAGGAATCTATTCCTCCAGCGTGTCCCATTTATTGTGGTGACAAGGTTTAGGTCCCTAGAGCATGTAGCTTGGAGGGATTGGGATTTCTTTAGGTGTAGCATGTCCAACAGCTCTGGGTTTGACATAGCTTTGTATGTTAGGTAGAGATCACCTTGGAGATGTTTTCTACGATACCTCCTGTGATTAAGTTTAGACATACCATTGTGAAGCTGTGGTGGTAAGAAATTTCACAGCTGTGGGGTACAGTAGAAAAGCAATATAGCCTGGATTACTCAAGTCTGAACCCAGGGATCACCAGTAGTCCAGTGGCAACAGACTTAACGACTTCAAGAAGGCTTGTAGCTTCCAAAAGCTTGTTTAAGTAAGGAGGACCCTTGTTGCTCAAAGCTTTAAACACCATTCAAACAATTTTGAAAGGGTTTCAGTATTTGACAGCGAGACATTTATCTGAAAGTATAAGTGGGGAGTCCAGCTTCAGAATTCTGCATACACTGCAACCTTCTGAGTTTGGTGTTTAAAAGCCCCAGCTATATAAAGCAGTGCAATAATCCAATAATAAGACCACCAGCGCCAGTATAATAACTGGTAGACCCTTGGACTGAATAAGGTTCTTCATAGTGGTGATATTCGTCAGATGCTCGTAATAGGTGATGACTGATACTAGGTCCTGAAATATCAGCCAGTTATTGAGGATTACACCAAGAATACTCACATTGGACACAAAGTCCAGTTTATGACCCAAGTAAGAATGTGGAATAATAAGAAGAGCTGTTGAAGACTTTAAGGTGGCAAGGAAGGCTATAACCACATTCTGGATGAGTGCAGTTTGAGTTATAATGCACTTATCCAAGAAGACTTGTCATCCAAACAGTCTTCCTTTGTAGCAGTTGTCAACACCATCAGATCAAGAAGGATCTAAGCTGCATATATAACATATTCTCTGTAACTTTTTCTTTGAAGGGAATGTATAAGGTAGGACAGTAATTACACAGAGTACCTGGATTCACAGTAGAACTACTGAAAACTGGCATAATCAGTGCATCTTTTAGAAGAGGTGAAAAACACCACTCCTCAGGCAGGAATGGGAAGTTCCAAAGATGTATAGATCATTGACATATGTGGAATTCAACCTTGGAAGTATCTGCATGAACTTTTCAAAAGCGGTTCAGTATTATACCAAGTCCATTCTTGGGGAACTGTGTCAAGGCAGTATTTTTTTATTCTGCTGTGCTCTCTCTCTCAAGAGTCCTTCCAACTAATGTAGTCTACTGTCTCTTATGAAGTAAAGGTCTTTCGAGGGATCAAATGGACTAGACCTCACAATTTGTTGACCAATCAGAAAAGCATGTCTCCCTGAATAGATAAGATGCCTTCTTATGGGAGATATATGACTGGTGCCTGTAATAGTACAGACCAAGTGGCAATTTGTTCCCCCAGAAGATGGGCATATCTTCATTGCTGCTGCATCTAACACCCCTTTTTGCATAAGTTGCAGAGCTCAGAGTTTTAACTTGTTTCCTTCATAGGAACAGGGACAGAATATACATGAACAGGGACAAAAAGATCCAGGTCACCTACTTATTATCCTCTTCAAACAACCAACTAGGATCATCTACACTGCAGTCTAAAAAGAGCACGCTGAGGGCAGGAAATAAAATATTGTTAGTTATTTTAGATAAATTTCTTTGTTTCTTCTGCTCATCACTGGGGGTGAAGAGTGAGTGGTGAGGAGAAGACAAGGTATTTCAAGGATAGACAAGATTAGGTTGTAATCTGAGCAAGAGACTGAGAGGTTGCATCCCAGGCTCGAGGTGACCACAATATGTTGAAGTGCAAAGTCCAGTAAATGGCTTTGCATATTAAATAGTATTATTAAATAGTAGTATATTTATCTTTACCATAGGTGCATATATCATTTATAAGACTCACAAAGTCTTCATCAAGCTAGATGTTGAAGTTACAAAAAACTAGCCAATTTAGTTGCCCAAAAGACTAGACTAAATATTATAAGTTTGTGTGTTTTTTTTTTTTTTTTTAGTTTTATAGCTTGCAACATGATAGCATAGCCCAGACTGGATAAAAAAAGCTAGGAAATCACTCCACTGGTCACCCACAAGTAAAAAATAAAGTCCATTTTATTAAGCGCTTTTCGTCTCTCCTTATAGGGAGAGATGAAGAAGTCTCCCTATAAGGAGAGACGAAAAGCACTTAATAAAACAGACTTTAATTTTTACTTGTGGGTGACCAGTAGAGTGATTTCCCAGCTTTTTTATCCAGTTTGTGTTTTTTTTTTTTGGCTTTTCTGGTGTTTACATGAGTATAGCCCAGACCTCATAACTTTTAAACTCTGAAACTGGTTCTAATTTTCTCTTCACTTGTCACATGAATCTGGCCTACATTTTATTATTTTCTGTATAATGGAAAAAAATCATCAGATATCTTCCATATTATCCTGGTAAACCATATCAGATCTGTTTTTACAAAATACATCTGTTCAAATCTGTTTCTAGAGCAGTATGTTAAGTTTGATTTTAGAAAGATTTACATAATTTTTGAGTAAGTATATTATATATGGAAGAAAGCAGTAAGTTGGAGCCAAGTGACACATGATTTTTCTGCCTGGAGAAAACACTGAAATGAAAGCCTCTTCTGTATATTTTGTATCATTCTGTAAGCAGTTATGAGATAGTTATTGAATTTCAGCGCACTTAGATAACACAAAATGGTGTCATTTTGATTTCACTGACTTTCAGACTTGCTTTACAATTTCAACTGCTCTATACTTGCACTTGCATTAAGGTAGCGACTAACAGTGAAATGAAGCAGACCTACCATTGCACTAATTATGACATAGGTCACCATTCACAGCAATTTGACAAATCAAATTCATTTTCACTGTATAGTATTGCATCTTTTAATTGTTTCATTCTGTACTGAATCACCACATGTTTTCACTTTTTTCCTTTAATTACTGGTTTGAAATGATTATCCTGAAACCGCCAATGTTCTGAAACTGCAGGAAAACATCTCAGGAACTGGAAATCTTGAATTCATTTTTTGAGCTGTCTTTCACTGTTAATGACACAGGGGACAAATGTACCTGAAAAATTTCTGTGTGCTGTATTCCTTCGTGTCATAGGGAAGAAAGCCATCAAGGTATTTAACTTGTACTTTTGCTTTAAAGAGAAGAAAAAAGACAAACCTGCAGTCTTAAAAAGCAAATTCCAGGCATATTGTAAGTCAAAGAGGAGCCTGCCACATGTGAGGCATTTATTTTATAGAGTTGTGGGAATGTGTCTGAAGATGAACTGTCTCAGCAAGAACCATTTTCAAAGTATTAGTAGTTCTAAAACCAATCAAGTGCAAAAGCCATTGAAATGCTGAATTGAGAATGCAGAATTCAATGAAAAGTATGTATGCATTTATTCATGATTCTGACGAGAAATAACCCACTGTGGCAAGAAAATCTAATAAAATGTTCTTCTGATTAGCACTTATTTGCAGGTACAGAAGTATAAGTCATAGAATGCAGAGAATGATGTACAGATATGATAATATAAGGTCATACTGAGTTTAAGACTTAGGCTGAGTACCATATTAAAATGTCATCAGAGCTAGATTCTCAGAGTCATGCTGCATATAGAGTTTGGACTAAACATGAAACTAAAGCATATGGGCAGTCAGACAGAACCAACATAGTATGGCAACAGAAGTACAATATCAGAATATCTTCTGATCTATAAAAGTTTAACAAATAACTTATGAGTAAAAATTATCTAATTGGGATTATCAAAAATGTAATGCTGATTATGTTGAATGTCAGACTATTTTCCCTTATTGATGCAAATCAAGAATTTGGAAGCTCAAACCAGATTAAGCCATTCCTAAATTGTGTAACTTTAATATACTGTTAGGTCATAATAGAAAATTGAGGCTTGCTTTGGGGATCTCATCAGCTCTAGAAGTGTTCCAGAGAGCAGTAGCAAACATAACCAAGGGCCTTGATAGAGCTGTCAGTGTTATAGACAACATCCTGGTTTGGAGTAGTACCAATTAAGAATGACAGGCATTCAATTTGTTGTTACGACTGAGAACTCAGTAGTGTCTAAATGCCAGGTATGCATCACTTCTTTAAAGTACCAGGATATGTGCTGGCAGAATATGATCTTCAATCATGTGCTTACAAAGTTAGTGCTACTGTAAATATATAGAAACCTACTGGCAAATAATGTCTGATGCAAATCATGGAGATGGTTCAGTATCTGTCAAAGTTTACTCCTCACCTGTCAGAGATCACAGTGCTATTGAGGACACTATTGGAGCATGATACAATATAGTATTGTCTGAAGACCAAAGAAGAGTTTTAGGTTTTTAATAACCACAGCATTAAGTCTGAAGTACTGCATTGTGATGATGCCTACAGCCACACAAATTGATCCTAGTCAGCAAAGACTAACAGCAGTTCTGTTAGAGCAAGATTGTCCCATTGCCTATGCATCAAAGGCATTTACAGGTAACCAAACACTCTACACATAACTCAAGAAAGACATGCTAGCATTAGTCTTTGTATGTCAAAAGCTCCACAGTTACTTATAAATGGAAATGTATCACAGTGGAATGACCATAAACAGCTTCAAAGTATCTTTCAAAAGTCTGCTCAAAAAGGCCTGCACATCAGAAAACAATGCTATTCTCACTGCAATAATATGAGCATATGTAATCCAGATATCCTTATCAGAGTAAGCAAATTTATTTATTTATGTATCCTTTATTGACTGGGTTAATCCCCCTAGGTTAGTAGCCTCTTTTGGGGGAAGGCCTGAGGTGGTGTTTATACTATTAGGGGATGTTTGGCCAGAGCATCAGTAAACTTCCTCTACTATTTTTAATAGGTGCCATAGGATTTTTTCATCCACCAAAGCTAGCACCAAGTCAAGCAGACAGGGCCTTTGTTTAACCTTTCATCTGAAGGACAGCATAAGCATAAGCATAAGCATAACCAGGATTGCAGCAAACCCCTCCCCCTTATGTTTCATTACAGAGTAGGCAATTGATCTACGTGATGTGGGAAAAGAACCCAAAGCTTTCTTCACCAAAAGCGAGTATGCTACCTGTTGCACCACTAACACTATTTATATAATATCAATATCATAGAGAAGAATCTAGAATTATTATAGATTGTGTCACAGTCACCTATGGCCACTGAAAAGTTGGAAGACCTAAAAGCTTACACAAATGATGACTTAGAGTTACAGTTACTATGAGATATCATCATGACAGCATGGCTGGATGAAAGCAAGCACTTGTATATGTTCCATTTTGAAATGAGTTATCATGTGTGTAAGGATTCATGTTCAAAACTGATACACTATCCCTATGCAGTTGTATGACTAAATGCTGATGGAACTAAATGATTCATACCTAGACTTTACAAAATGCAAATAAATGGCACATGACATTATGTATTTGGTTGAATTTGTATATTCAGAGTGAGCAATTGAGTCACAACTCTGAAATACTTGGCATGTTCAGATACCAGAACATTAAAGAGAAACTAATTTCTCATAAAACTACAATCAGTGCAATGGCTGAAGTTAGGCATTGATTGGTTTCAGTATAAATAATGCTCATCGCTTTATGTGGCTTTCTGTTCCAAGATTTCTGAAGTAGTACAAATGAAAACTAACAGTATACTATAAATGATGAAAGTTCTAAAGTCTATATTTTCAAGACATGTGATACTTGCTCAAGCAGTGTCTGACAATGAACCACAATTTGTCAGTGAAGAACTACAACCCGTATCCTCAGATGAATGAACAGGTGAAAACACATTTCTCTTAAGAATTTATTTTTTCAGATAGACTGTTGTTTGTTCTTACTCAAATATAAATATACGCATTTTTAATCACTAGGACTATTGGAGCTAGAAGTCCTCATGAGCAGAAGATTAAGATCAACATTTCCCACTTAATTTTCAGTACTGGTTCCTAGTAACAGAGAGCTTACACCTAAACTGGTATAGAGAAAAAGCTGTTGAATGATAAAAATACAAGGAATTTGTCAGCTTTGAAGGAAAGAGACATGGTAAGAATTGCTCAAGACTCTAGTAAATAAACATACTGTAATCTTCCAATGCACTAAGCAAAACAATCCCAAACTTTTCTGGTCTTCAATCAACACACTTTTGCATGTAAACACATTACCCAACCAATGCCTTCTACTAACTATATCAATGACAGTACTGCCAGCCAATTCAATATGCATTTTAATCTACAATAACTTCCAGCTTAAACATAGCTGCCACCTGTCACACCCTACCCCCTCCAGTGTCAACAAATAATCTCACCACATTTGATATTGAACCCACCTCCACATCCACCATCAGGAGATATCTTCCCAAACTGAAGCCAACAACACTTGGCTCAGACAATCATCCAACACAGTTTATTACACCTGTAGCAAACACCCTAGCTCACCCATTCTCCATCCTAATAAACCTATCCATCACAGAAAGCTACAGCCTTAAATTTGAAAAAAAAATATTATATCCTACCTGTACTCAAAGTAGGCTTCTTTACTGATATCTCAAATTACAGGTCAAAGAGCCATTCTGTCATTCCCCCCCCCGATCCAAAGTCTTAGAAAAATCTGTCCATTTCTAGCTACCTAAGTTTGTTATCATAAACGACTTACTAAGCCACATACAACACAGTTTCCAACCATGCCATAGCACTACAGCAACTCAACTCAGCTTTGCCAACACCATCAACAGTAATAGGAATGTGGGGAACTTAGTTGCAGCACTTTTCCTTTATTTGTCAAATTTTTTAGCACTGTGTCTCAACAAAAACTACTTTAAACTCTCATTCGTCTTAGGACTTCCAACTCTCATTTCTCACCTGATTCAACCACTACCTCCGTGATAGATTTCAAGCTGTAAAATGGAAAAATGATATCCTTCCATATCTCTCAATGCACATAGGAATGCCTCAAGGCTCTATCCTTAGTCTCTTGCTATTCATTGTTTACATAAATGATCTACATTCTGCAAGTGAAATTCTACCATTATAGGCTATGCTGATGATTCCACATCACCAAAAACCTACACCTTCAAATCCAAATGACGGTATCCTTTAAATCCATTGAAATATTGCCCATTAACTCTCAATTACTATTAAATTCTAAGAAGGCCAAACTTTTCCTGTTCACACCAAAGCAATACTCTTAACAACAAACCTCTCTTCACCACTACTTTCTTCTTACAAAACCAAAACTGAACTTTAAACTCAGACTAAGCTCCTAGGTGTAATCATAGATGACGCCTTGAAATGTGACCAACACAAGCTATCAACAAAACTCCAAGAGGATTGTCTCCCTATATGGAGCTAAACCTTAACTGTCTGACAAGGCTAGACAAACCATTGCCTATACTCTACTGTTATCCACCATCCTATATGCTGCTCCTATATTTGTTAACCTGCAAGCAACCTAAATAACCGTACTAGTAAAATGCTACAACAAAATAGCTAAACTCAAAGTTGACATTACTTATAGATCCCATCAGGGCATGGTACTGAAACAGATAAATTGGTTAGAAATGTCTTGTTAATGCTCACACAGCTAAAAACTGTTCACAATCTAATTTTCTAACCTGAAAAATGCAGGCACTAAAACATGTTATCCAGACTTAATCCCCATCTAGGACTCTGCTCTACTGAAAATTCTTACTCACTCAATTAAATCAAACAATACTACAGATGAGTCACTGTATTCCCCTCACAACTCTAAAGATTGTAATTCCATTTCCCTCTCACTCAGACAAATTAATATCCTCCTTTAAGCTACTATTGAAACAACAGTTAAGGTCTTGTGGCCACTGCTGTATGTAAGACATGAGACCTTCATTGTTTTTTTCAATAGAGAGAGAGAGAGAGAGAGAGAAGCAGTCGCAGGGTCACATACAAGAGTGGCCAACATGCAACTCAGTTTGACTTCCTCCTAGTAAGGAAAGGGCACTGGGGTAAAATCAGTGATTGCAAAGTTATCCCCAGTGAAACAGTCAGCCCACAGCATAAGCTGCTAATTGCCACAATCAGCTGCAAGGAGTGGTCAGAGAAGGCTTATGTCAACAGAGACTAGGCTGAAGACCTAGAAGTTGACTGGAGAGAAAGAACAACAGTTCAAGGAATTACTCAGGGCTCTGGCACCCCAAGAAGAAGAGGAAACATGTGGAGCTGAAGAAGAACATGCCTCAAAACAGGATGTATGAGGACTACAGAACAGATATGTAGCTAAGTCAGGTATGGAACATAAAAAAAAAATCATAAGGAAAGCTGATGGTGGAATGCAGAAGTCCAGGAGGTTATGGACAGAAATGCAGGAAAAAGTGGTAGATAAAAAAAGACTGATCAGGGTAGGAAGGAATACTGGTTGGCTAAGAAAGGAATTGCAATAGCAAAGAACAGAGCATTAGAGGCATCTGGAAAGTGTGTCAGTAGATGGCACAAAGAAACTATATCAGGTTGCAAGGTAAATGCAGAAAGATAAAGAAGTTAGACAGACCCCCTTCATAAGAGATACCAGCAACAACCTGCTCACCAGTCCACAGGATATCAAAGGAGTATTTTCAGCATCTTCTGAATGAAGAAAACCCCACAGCAGCTGTACTTCCCCAGATATAGACAACAATGAGAGAAGAAGAGGAGATGACCACAGAAGAAATACAAACAACACTATGGAAAATTAAGTCAGGGGAAAGCAGCAGGCTCAGATGAGGTCACAGCAGATATGATAAAGATGCTGGGTAAGATAAGAGACAAATTGCTTCTGAGGGTGCGCATAGCAGTGTGGAGAGAAAGATGTATCCCAGATGACTGGAGAATATGCATACTAGTACCAGTGTTCAAGAACAAAGGGGCAAAGGGGGCATTCACAACTGTGGACAGTACAGAGGTATCAAACTCCTGTCACATTGCATGAAACTTCTGGAGACAGTGATTGATAAAAGTATATGTACAGTAGTAGAAAGTAAGATGAGAGTATGAACAGTTCTAATTCAGAACAGGATGTAGAACAAGTGACCCAGTGTTTGCAGTGAGACAGATAGTGGAGAAGAAGCTATAGATGAAGAAAGAGTCCCAACTAGGCATTCCTACACTTGGGGAAAGCATATGATAAGGTCACAAGAAAACTGATTTGGCAGTCCTGCAGTGGTTTGAAGTCCCAAAAAACACTGGTAGAATTAGTACAAGCTATGTAAAAGGGCCCAATGACTTAAGTATGAACAGTGTTCAGTCACACAGAGAGGTTCATAGTGGGAGTTGATGTGCATCAGGGTTCATCTCTGAGCTTCCTGCTGACAGACTACATTAGCATACGGGTCGGAGGGGACAGATAACAAAGTTGCTGTATGCAAATGATATGGCATTACAGGCAGATTCTGAGCAAGGACTTCAGCAAATGATATAGGAATAGAAGGCAAAACTGAAAGCATATGGGATGAAACTGAATACAGATAAGACAGTGGTAATGGCAGCAAATGGGGAAGTCAGAAGAAGCTGTGAATTAAAACAATGAGTAAAAAGGTCACACAGGAAAACCAATTGATTAAAAACACAACAAATGAAAAATCGAGCAAAGCTAGACTTTCCACTGTGTGAGACATCAAACCTCTTGTATCAGAGACAACAAGGGATATATGCTAATAACCCTTTAAGGATATCAGGTGTCTCAGCTAAATGGCAATTCTGAATGTCCATGACTTTTTCTTTTACTTTTATTTTTAAGTCTATTTATGGGCAATTTCAGGCCAATAAAGCCAAACCCCTCTAGCTGTGGACATGCATGTTTCTGCCTTCTTATGGCATCATCAGCACAGCATAATAGGAATGTGTGACTTCTTATGCTGTGCTGATTACGCCATAAGATGGCAGAAACATGCATGTCCACAGCTAGAGGGGTTTGGCTTTATTGGTCTGAAATTGTCCATAAATATAGTAAAAGAAAAAGTCATGGACATTTAGGATTGCCATTTAGCTGAAACACCTGATATCCTTAAAGGGTTATTTGCATATATCCCATGTTGCCTCTGATACAAGAGGTTTAATGTATCACACAATGGAAAGTCTAGCTTTGCTAGATTTTTTTGTTTTTTTGTGTTTTTTAACCAAGAAGCTGAGAATTGAGATAGTAGATAAGAAAGTGGAACAGGCGGACAGCTTTAAGTGTATGGAAAGGGTGGTTGAGAAGAAGGGAAGTCAGAGCTATAATAAGAGGGTCTGCAGCCATCTGGCATAGTGTGTCAGGTGACTGAAGAATGCAAAAGAAGCTGAAAAGTAAGGTGTGCAAAACAATGGTGCAATCAGTACTATTGGATGGTACAGAAACCTGGGTAGTAAAGGCAGAGCAGATGAGAAAGCTAGAGGTGAGAGTAATGAAGTGCCAGAGATGGGTGGTAAGAAGTACACTGTAGGACAGACGAAGAAATGAGGACATAAGAGCAGAGCGAGAGTAGTTCCAATTGCAGAAAAGATAACAAAGAACAGATTACGGTGGTTTGGGCACATGTGCAGAAAACCAGCTGACAATCTGGTGAAGAAGATTTGGGGCAGACAGTAAGAAGGCAAGAGGAAACAAGGGCATTCAGCAAGGAGGTGGATGGATTGTGTGAGAGAAGATTTGTGATAGTTTTGGATGAATGTTGAAGAAGGCAGGAGAGTAGCACTATCGAGAGAGATGGTGACAAGTTGACACGATACCCCGACCCCATGTAGAAAAAGGGATTGATGATTGCCTAGTTCTCATGGCTTTGCTCATGCACCGCATCTAGTTAATCCCCCTAAACTATCCTTGTCCGCTCTATCCATCCTGCCTTACAATGACCACTTGGTCAGTAATCTTCTATCTTATCCTGTAATATTGCATCTACTTGTCCACATACACTGCACCATACTCTCCTCAACTTTACATTAATACATATAATTAGTCTAAACAGTCATTCTGAACTCATACCAGTGTACTGCCTGTGTCATGATTATAATATGTTTGTATGCTCATTTTTTATAGGTATCTTGTCAATGTTTTTCTTTTGTCACTACTGTATGCTCAACCACTTTTTTTTTATTGTTGTATGCTGAAATTATTCATTATGTTATATATGTTATCCTGTCTGTTTCTTGTAGAGCTTTCCTCCCATGTAATTCACTGAAAAGGTCTTTTTCCACCCATTTGGACTTTCCCAATCACCAAATGCAATAAATAAATAAATAAATAGTATAGGTCATAAAGTCCCAGTACAAACCAATGTGCTTGCTTATTCCCATCAAATGTGATCATACATTTTTCAAGGTGATAACATACAAGTCTTCATGAGAAGTCACCACCATCATTGATGTAGATGGTCAGACATGCCACTACAGGAAGAATTATTTAAGGCAAATCAGGACTCAGAGAAAGACTTAGACATGTTATTTGAAGAAACTGTATTGTCTGTCTATAGTCCGGTGTGAACAGCCTTGAGTTCCACAATAGAACTGCCTCGAGCTTCAGACATGACCAGTGCTAATGGGAGTGGTGATAACCAGATTAAAGAAACACCCAAGCTAACTGTTTACTATAAATATTCCAGGTCTAGATGATGCCTCATAAAAAAGCCACACAAATATAGAGAATTTATGTAAGATGTAACAGTTTTCATTGTGGTGAAATTATCATTTTGTAACCACATAACTCAGTGTTATTGGAGTATAACTACTGATGTATTGAATAACCTAAACTTCAGTAAAAGGGGGTAGCACATACTATGCATGCGACTAAGAGTGTCATTGCTTTAAGATAGCAGTTGGATAGGGGTGAGTCATGTGACATGGGATCATAGGAGGTTACTGGGCTAATGACCCTAGGGCCCTTACAAGCCTAACCAAGTTTTACCCTTTTTTCATGATCAGCGCCTATCACTCCTGTCCAAGAGGGACATAGGTGGAACCCCTAGGGTGAACTTAGTTACCCATCTAATCACCCAGATTGTATTTGAAGAGGGCCAGTGAGGTGTTCTGCTTGACATGAAGTGGGAGTCTGTTCCAAAGGTGTGGTAACCCCTGGGAGACAAATCTGTCCCTCCAGCAGGTTCTATTAATGTTACACACCAGGTTAAAGCCATTAGAGCGAGTAACCCATGTACCACTGGGCTAGATCTCCAGCCTTTAGTAAAATGATAAAGTGAACATATTTTCTATATATGCCTTTTACTCATTTATCCTGGGCTGTATTTTTAACTCTCTCTCTTAGCAGCTCTAACAGTCAGACCTACATTTGCATTATATGTAGTTTCTGCTATCTGGCATGTTTAAAGTCTGGTACAAATGACATGCTGATTGCAAAATAAGTGTACCAGACAACTGAAGAAAGCCTTCAGGACTCACAGAACCACCTCTCTGTTCTACTTGATGGGTGAGGTTTAGCTTTGCCAGCTACTCGATAACAAGGAGTATAGTGTGAAATGTATGGGAATCCATATAGTCTATTACCAAGTGCTTTTATCTTGTATATTAGCTATATGAGCATACTAGTCATTCTAAGTCTGGTAGGAGTGGGACATTCCAAAGAAAGCAGCACCAGTTTCCTAAAAAGAGGATGCATCATTTTCAGCAAAAAAAAAAAAAATAGGTCATAATTTGCAAGTGGTGTAAACGTAAGTGGATTGCATTGAGAAAAAATCAAGAAAAAGGGAGTTCCTTTCTGTAAATATGGCACAGCCTGTAGTCTATAAAGTAGATTACACAGAAAAATGTACAGAGCTAATGAAACGAGGCTGAAACATTTTATTTGTATACATTGGCGCCTGGGTTTTGACGGGTAATCCAAGATTTAAGTACTATAATTTGCAGTAATTATACCTGGCCAAGAAGTAATCAAAGTTACCACAGAGTCTACATTTCTTTAATTTAGCTGACAACATGTAAAAAAGAAAAAATTTTTTTTAATAAAATCTGAAGCATTCATGCAAGTTATGGTGGGTTAACTGGTGCTGTAAAGGGTATGACTACTAAATTAGTTTGTAGAATATGGGGAACCATCTAAACTATACATTAAATGATAAGAAAAATATGGTCACATTCTGGATCTTCCTAAAATATGGAATATCCAGATCAGAGATGAGTAAATGTTAAATGATAAGCATAAGGGAGATGTAAAAAACATAAAAATAAGAAAGTAGTTTGTCAGCACAAATTCCTTTGGACATATAGAAACTCTGCTTACTCAGCAGATTTGTAAAACTTGTCAAAAGTCCTGCTGCCTAATGTGGAAAGATTTCACCTTAGGTTTTATTTTAACTATGAAGAACCATTTTCATCTGAGTGGCTGAGGCAGTCCTGAAAGGATATGTTACTGCTCATTCTTACGCTGCATACATCAATCTGATATCTTTGCAGCAGCAGAACATATTGATTAACAGATCAATATCTGGCAGACAGCTATACCACAGAAAATGAGCATTAGAAAGAATAGGCACTGTTTCTAGTCTATTTCCTTGCTGAAGGACTCACTGAGCCTAGAAACTGTTATTGCCTGTACACACACACACACACACACATTATATATATATATATATATATATATATATATATATATATATATATGTGTGTGTGTGTGTGTGTGTGCACGCGCGCTTGTATTTATTCTGAATTATGCTGTAATTGCCTGTAGTCCCATTGCTGTGAATTTTGGGTACCAGTTTCTGTGGTGTGTCTAAAGGCTGCCCTCCTCTCACAATCACAGCTTCATTATGTGTAAAAATATGTATGGGAGGACATCTGCCATAACTTTGCAATACAGAAGAACCCCCAGAAAATATAATGTTTGCTATATCATCCACTATGTTGTAACTCTTCCCATAGTCAGTGCTTCAACTACTGCTTCAGATGTTCCCACTTAATACCCCCTTCAAGTTTAAAACACTAATAGTAATTGAAAATATATATTACTGCAGGTTGCTACCAACTGTTAGCATGTACATTCATCTACAGTGGCCACATGTGAGAGAGACAGGGATGAGGTATGGCACTGATCATAGGGACAATTGGTAATTGTTACATGTGGCCCACCTGCATAAGTGGGCCATGTGTTATGTTCCAGTACTCTAGCATGGACACAGGCTATAACTGACCAAGCAAAGAAAGAAAAAAAGCATGAAAACAGTGCATCTAAATTTACTTTTTAGGTGTCTAGTGGTTTAACAGAAGATGTTTAGCATCTTGCACAGTTGGTCTCAATTAAACAAACATCATCTCTTTATAATTCTGCATCAAACGGCAGATAACTAAAGTTTATACTGACTCACACTGGATGAATCACCCTATTCAGCTAGCTAGAGTTGAAGATGACTTGCTGCCAAGACCTCACAACAGTCAGAAAGAATCCACAAGAAACGTTCAGTGACCCAACCAATGGTAGTCTTAGCCAAAAGTGATTCTGGGGAGTGGGGACCTCATTGGGAATGACTGCACTCAGTAGTAATAGCCAGGAGCAGTACAAAGTTTTGACCTGTGCTGAATGTAGTTATTTTACTCCACAATCATGGAGTATACCTGGAGTGCCTTTAGCTCTGTCTTCCTTGTTGTTATAGATGTGCTGTCACACGGCATACCCTGACAGTATTAAGTGACAGTGGTGCTCTATGAATGAATTTTCCAATTGAGAAGACATTTATCCTATGAATGTTACTTGCAATTTCTCCATATTTGATGTTACTAAAATATAACCTCCTTAGGGTTTATATCACATCATCGAATGCTCATAATTACGAAGCGCACAAATTCAAACATAATACCTTGAACCACCACAACATCGAAACATTGTCAGTGACTGTCCCCAACAGGGACATGGAACATTAAGGGTGTAGAAAGGGGGACAAGCCCCCTTGCATCCCCCACACCCCCCCCGCTACTTAAATATACCAACTCCGAGATCGCGCTACAGTGTAGGAAACAGAAATCTTCCATTTCTGCACTGTAGTGCACTGAAGTGAGATCTCTGAAGTGGTATATTTAAGTTTCAGGGGGTGTGGGGGGTGTAGGAGGTGCAGGCGGTCTTGCCCCTGCATGTAGCAATCTTTTGTTAATGTGCACTCCACATTTTATTGTTTTTATCCCCCTTTCGATGTTATGGGTTCGATGTTGTGTGCTTCATAATTTTGAGCTTTCGATGATGTCATATACACCTACCTTCTTAACCAAATTGCAATTGTCAACACTTCATATGAACACCTTGTCACTACACAAGAAGTTCCACCTTATTAACCACTTCTGGATGCCAATTTTTTATTAAAAACATATGTCACATGGCAACAGGTACAGCGGTTTGCCCACTTTGCAAGCATTTCCTATTAAATGGCTTTATTGTTAGAGACTAAGCCACATGCACAAGCACCATACCCCCTTCTGAATTATATCATGAATTCTGAGGTTTCAGTGCAGCAGACAAACAAATCTTGTTTTTGGTAAATAAAAAAAAAAATCAGGGGTTTTCCTTTCTTTGTCTTGTGACAGAATCAAGTCAAAAATACTGGCACTTTTGAAAGTGCAGTGCTCAGAGTTTGTCCCTCTGCAAGGAGATGAATGCAATTAAAATAATGGCCAAAAACGTTCCCTTTAATTAATGCTTTTCAGAAGTGCCACAGATGAAAGTGTGATCTGAATTTTAGGTTACCTACCTCTACTGCCTTCTTTCAGGTCTTGACCCCCCAGATGAAGCATGAATATGAAATGGATGGGTGTGCATCACTTCTTCCAGTGAAGCATCATTTACTCTGAAAGACATGGTGACAGACATGGCAGAGCAGCAGGTTTGGCACCATGATTAGTTATAACAGCTGCTGTCATACCAACAGCGATGAGTGTTGTAGAGACCACATGTACTGATGTAGTATGCACTACTTAAGCTGTGACCTGACCAAGTTCCATCGAGTAGAAGCATTATCTCTTTATTTCTGGGGTCTACCCTTTGTAAGCCCACCCCAGCATTCTGTATGCTGCTATCACTACTCCCTCACTCTGCTTCTGATGGTGCAGTGTGGGTGTGGTCACCACCCTAAGTGCCTTTTTCTGCTCTGCTGGCATCAGTTCCACTCCACACAGCTGATACTTCTAGAAGGGCTGTTGTGCTGCAAGGGCATTAAACCTCAATGGTTTGTTCTGAACCTCAGTTGTCACCTTTAGGCCTACGTTACAAATCTTTTGTTAGACGTTTTCATCTTCCTCTGTTGTACCTGTCCATAAAGAGGTCAAATCTCTTCTTCCTTTCAGACTTTCTAAAATAAACCGAAGAGTGTTGGATGCAGCAGAGTTGCAGCAATGAAGGTTGGTGACTAGGAAAACATGCCCATTTTGCATCCCACAGCCTGCTCCTGGCCCCTTTCCTCTTGGATCACAGACACTTTCCCCTCATTAAGACTGGCCCTGTGGTAATAAGCACTTTGGAAATATTAAACTCATCCATTCTGAGTGGAGCTGTAACTGGGATGGGGACTGCAATGAGCTGTGACATTGTAATTGCAGTTTATTTACAGTGAACAAGTAACATGCTTTTTAAACCAAAACATGGAACACACATTGTTAACATAAGTAACACAGAATCGTTAGACTGGAAGTTCTCACCATAATCCTCTGTGTCCTACTATTCAGCTATGCACCTATATTGTTTCTCCGTCTTGATCCTACCCCCAATGCATCATGTTTTCTTATCAGCATTTTATGCGGGCCAGAGTTAAAGGTGTTGCTGAAGTCCAGGTGATCATCATTTACTGGTACTCACTCACCTGTCAAGTTCACATATTATCTGGTTGTAAATCTGGATCAGGATTGACTGACAGCTCCTTCTGATAATGACTGATATCCTAGAGAGTGTACCCTTCTAGGGAAGCAGCTAGACTTTCTCCCCTGGATTCTTTCTGAAATTTTCTCTACCATGGATTTCACTGTAATACACTTATAGATCCCCTGACTTTTCCCTTTGCACTCCCTTATAAAAGGTATTGTACATGCTGTTCTCCAGCTGTCAACCACATTTGCAGTGTCTAGTGCTCTGCTACAGCTCTTCATCAGGGGATCTGCCAGCACACTGGAAGATCTTTGGAGGCAACTCACCTGGTACTTGTAGTTTATCCTTCCTAGGACTAGACAGTTCCTACTCCATCACATTCCTTTCTGTCCTGGTGTTTGCCTACTGCTCTACCTGTTCTTTCCATCCTATCATCATACCACTATCCCTTTGCTTTGCTTTCTCAAGATTCAAACTATCTATTCGTTAAGTATCTCTGTTTTGATTCCATCCATATTTGAAATCGGCCATGTTTGTCCCTTTCTTCATTCATTTTGTTGTATACCCACATCTGTTCCCTTTCCCAACCTCTAATGACAACCCTTTAACTTCTTTTCAACTTGCACTAAGCTGTGCTCCCTGTCTGTATTGCCCTCCTGCTAGCCACTTTGATCTGTACCTCATCTGCATCGTCACC
Organism: Protopterus annectens; assembly: GCF_019279795.1. Taxonomy (NCBI): domain Eukaryota; kingdom Metazoa; phylum Chordata; order Ceratodontiformes; family Protopteridae; genus Protopterus; species Protopterus annectens. Next base: position 511,377,905 of record NC_056743.1, on the reverse strand, counting down.
TCCTATTTTCCATCTCTTCTATACCCTGTCTTTTACCCTAATTGCTAACCTCACATTCCTATATAACCACATTAAACTCTTCATTTTACTTTTTGCCGCTTCCACTAACCTTTGTCCATATCCTCGAGCACTCTATTCCTGACCTATTCAAATAGCTTGATTACTCCCAAGCAGAGTTTTATCTGATTAGTCTAGCACCTGGCACCATTCCCTATCCTAGCACCCCTCAACTCTGTGAGCTGAAGAGCAAAAAAAAGGTCCACTCCCTGATCTGGCTAGACACTACCCACCTAAGGAACTAGCCAGCAAGCCAAGTTCCTTTCTTCCTTAAGTACTCAAGGTACAAACAAAAATGTCTTTAAACTGTAGCAAGTCACTTGATAAAAATGTAGCAAGTGATTTGCTACAAATTAAATAGAGCACACATGGAGCACTGAAGCACTTCAGTCTTGACCACTAGGATTCAGGATTATTCATTAAATGCTGTTTGTCCAATGGACAAAACTGTCAAAAAATTACTGAAAAGTCACTTTCAGTGAACAAAAATGAAAGCTTTTTTTTTTTTGCAGGGGGCAAGCAACCCTGCACCCCCCAATGTGGGAGAGATGCCACACACACCCTAACTTCTATACAGTAACTCAGTGATTGCATAACACTGGAGAACAGGCAACTCCACATGTTCACTGAAAATGGCTTTCAGCTGCGAATCTGATGCGATGTCACTCGACAAACAGCATTCACTAAAAACACTTGATCATTAATGCATTATCAGCATTCATTTCTCCCACTCGGCCATGTCCTGATTATGCTGCCTGATATCTTCTACCCAGGGCAGCTGTCCCCTTTGCCCCCCACCCATGCTTCTGCAAGTTGCTTTTAGTCTGCTAAATCCTCTTGGGCTTCTCCCTTGCTCAGCATCAGCCACAGCTCTAAAAGCCCAAAGCATCATTTGCATTTCAACTTTTTTGCCAAATTTAAACCATAAAATCACATGACCACTATTAGATAACAGGACCTTTATGTAGACATCCATGTTCAGATAATCCAGCAAAACTTAAAACTTAAAAAACAAACAAAAAAGCGGAAACAAGCGGAAACAAGCTGGTAAAAAATGGCACGGACAATTTATTAAATGTAAGCACTTTCAGCCAAGCAGGTGCTCAGCCTTCATCAGACATTATGTCTGATGAAGGCTGAGCACCTGCTTGGCTGAAAGCACTTACATTTAATAAATTGTCCGTGCCATTTTTTACCAGCTTGTTTCCGCTTGTTTCTGCTTTTTTGTTTGTTTCTTTATGTAGACATCCATAACCATCCATGACACTGTCTCTCTTGGTTTGGACCACATCCAGAAGTCTATCCTTTCTGATTCAATCCTGCTCAAGCAGACTGAACATCTCATAGTCCAAGACATCAGTCAACTCCCAGTTCCTCTTTTCCATTCTAGCTTGGAGGTTCACATTCTACTGGCAGATTTATATCCACATGAGTATATCCATGTTCATCCTACTGTACCCCATTATTCTTTCCCAAAATTTCACATCTTCCTCCCTTGAAGTGTGTGAGCTGATACTGCATATCAGTTTGTCAACTCTCCCCTTCTTCAGCCTTGATGTCCAAGATGCTGGCCCTTGATTCTGACTCTGTTGCACTCCATTGTCCCCTTCATGAGGTACGCAAAGATCACAGATCATAGATCACAGATCATAGATTAGTACTAGGCTAACTGTCCTTGTGAGCCATTTTAAGCCTAGCCAATTATCCCTTGTGAGACTCAAACCCCATACCTTGTGTTTGTAAGGCAAACACCTTAATCATAAGGCCACACTCCCAACCCGTGGGGTGGTAATTCTCCTCTTCTCTGACCTCCCATTTGATAACAACCTTTGTATGGATTTTTACTCCACCTGCATACCTCCTTTTTTTGTAATGTCTATCCTGCCTGCACTCAACTCTTTACCTTATCTTATCTCTCGCTTGCACTGGCTCATTATTCTGTGTTAGCAGCAATAACTACCCTCCTCTCCTGGACCAGTGTCTCAACTTTTTACATATTCATAGGTGTGTACTAGGCTAATCGCCCTGGAGCCTTTACAAGCCTAGCCCATAGACGTGCCCTGGCATTGTGCCGCCCAACGTTAGTTCCTAGTGCCTCTGTCAAATAGAGCCACTGGAGTAATCCCCAGGGTGAACATTCTATTGCCCATCCACTCATCAAGATTTCTCTTGAAGAGGGCCAGTGAGGTGCTCTGCTTGACTTGTATGGGAAGTCTATTCTAGAGCATGGGCAGTCTCTGGGTTATGAACCTGTCCTTCCAGCATGTTCTGTTGATTATGGTAATGAGGTTGAGGTCTCTTGAGTGTGTGGTGAGGAGGGATTGGGATTTCTTTAGATGTAGCATTTCTAACAGAGCTGGGTCAGACATGGCTTTGTAAGTCAGGCAGAGACCGCCTCTTAGTAGACGATATGAGACAGACAAAGAATAGCTGGATTTTTTTGAGTCTGTCCATGTTGGACCTGTGTTCAAGGCCTAGGATCTTCTTCATGAAGTACTTTTGTGGCCTTTCCAGCTGTTGCATGTGTCTAGTGAAGTACATGCCAAATGGAGCATTATACTTGATGACTGGCCTAATGAGGAAGATTAGAGAGAGATGATAACCTCTTTCTTCCTGGATGCAAAACCCTTAGTAATGAGATGTGCCACATAGAAGGATTTTCTGACCACAGTGGCACTGTGGTGGTCGAAGGAGACGTTGCTTTCAACCTGTGTCCCCAGATTTCATAACATCTTCAGTGTTCAGTGGGCTCCCATTGATGTGGTAATCAGTGGGAACTGAGTTTTTCCCAAAGGGGATGACGACACATTTTTTGGCATTAAGCTTAAGGCCATGGTTTCAACACCAGTCATTGGTCTCAGTGAGGCCTTTCTGTAGGATGTCTACATCACTTGAGGAGTTAATAATGGCTCCCAGCTTGCAATCATCTGTGAACTTGGACAGCCAGAGTCCCTCCGTGTTGGTCTGGACTTCTGAGAAGTAGATGCCAAACAGGAGAGGACCCAGGACTGATCCCTCTGGGACTCCACTCATGACTGGTCGGCAGCCAGACTTGGAGTCTGCTATTTTCACACTGTGGGTTCTGTCTGTGAGCCAATTTGCAACCCACCTAGTGAAATAGGGGTTGATGCCTAGTTTGCTGAGTTTATCAATAATTTCTGAGTGGGTAATGGTATCAAAGGCCTTAACCAGAACGAGGTAGGCTGTATGAACTGCCTTGCCCTCATCCACAGCTCTGGTGACTGACTCAAAGAAGTCAACCAGGTTGAGCAGGCATGATTTACCTTTCACAAAACAAAACTGCATGGGATCTAAAGTTTGGAGATTCCCTATATCCTTGTTAATTAGGTCCATGATGATGCACTCCATAGCCTTACATATCAGACTAATCAGGCTACTGGGGTGATAATTCCCATGGTCTGCAGTCGCTCCCCCTTTATGGAGAGGGATGACTGTAGCAGTGTGCCATTCAGTAGGGACAAAGCATGAGGTGAGGCTATGATTGAACAGGGCACACAGATGTGGTGCCAGTTCACTTTGTAGTTCATGTAGAACGCATCCAGGTATATTGTCGGGTCTGATGGAAGCTGTATTCTTTGATTGGACAATGCAGCTTTAACCTGTGCTGCAGTAATGCTGGGTGCCTGGCATTCATCTGGTATTGTGATTGGTTCTTTAGAGGGGAGAGAGGGTTAAAGTTGACACTGAATCTGTCGGCCAGTATGCTGGCAGTATCTGTTGGCTTAGTATTGGAGGTACCATTGTGCAGTAACTCAGAGCAAACCTGGGTATTGCCATGGAGATTCTTGATATAATTATAGAAGACTTTGTGGTTGTTTTTAGTTAATGCCACAATTCTGCCTTCATACCTGGCTTTAGAGGTTTTGATGAGGGTTCTCAACTTTTTGTTGAGGCTAATAAGGGAGTTTTTCCAGTCTTGGGACTTCACCTTTTTCTGCAACAGTTTCTTTCTTCTGTTGTAGAGTTTATTAATTGCAGGGGACCACCAGATTGGCTTCCTTTTTTGGAGGAGAGAGTCTTGGTTCTGTTGGGTATGGTTAGTTCCATGCATTTATGTACATGTTCGTACAGTGCATTGGTGTATGATTTGGCAGTCATGCATCTGTTTACCATTGATGTGGGTGCAGTGAAGTTAGCCACCTCTGTTTTCAGGAGCCCAAAGTCAGCTTTGGAGAAGTTTTTCATGGTGGTTACCTTTGTGGGGGGTGTGGGCGAGATATGGGTTTCCATGGTGATTAGTTTGTGGTCGGATCTTACTAGGAGGAATTGACTATTGGTGTAGATCAATGGTTACCCATGTTAGTAATAACCAGGTCAAGGATGTTGCTTTCTCTAGTGGGAGTAAGAATGAGCTGGTCCAGAGTATTGGAACTGATGAATTCCAGGAAGTGTTGGGCTAGTGTATTGGTGCATGAGTAGTTTTCCCAGTTGATGGAGGGGTAGTTGAAGTCACGTAGTATGACAGTGTTGGGTTGGATCCTAATCGTTTCCAGGGTGCTTAAGAATGTGGAGTGAGAGTCTTGGCACATGGTTGGGGACCTATAGCAGGCAAGACCTGAATTGTCATCTTACCCAGTGTTAGTTGTACCTGAAGTATCTCAGATGCGTTATGCTGGGCTACTAGTCTATGCATATCCTTTATGAATATGGAGACACCAACACTTTTGGAGCTTCAGTCCATGTTCTGGGGCCGAAAGGTGTGAAATGAATTATATCCTGGTAGCGCAGGGGTGCTTTCTGCTGCTTTAAATCAGGTCTCCATTACAGCACAAATGTCGATGTTCTCCATTTTGAGGAGTGCTTCGAGGAAGTGCATCTTGAGATTTAGACTTCTAGCTTTGAGCAGCATAACCCTCAGGTTGCATTTATTTATAGCTGTTATTGTGGTAATTTGGTCTTTGGAACATTGCCTAAAAAAGACACTATAGGGGTGGCAAGACCCTTAGCCAGTATCCAGAAACTCAGGGTTGACAGATGCCGGCCATCTCTGGCAAAGCATCGAGTTCTGTCAGTCATGTCATCCCAAGCAGATAGATACTGGATCCCCTTAGAATGACACTAGAAACTTAGCCAACTGTTGAAGTCAGTTGTTTACTGCTTGTACTGCAGTATAATTCTGGGCGACGGTAGGATGCTGCTCAAGGCTAGGGTCATACCTGCCTGGGCCACATAATCTGAGAGCTCCTCCGTATCTCTTTTCATGTAGTCCAGGGAGGTGCTTCTCAGGCCATTTACACCCACATAGACAGTGACAGAGTCATACTTGTACTTGTTGTGGAGTGACCTGAGTGCGTGTGTTATATGTCGGATTCTGGCACCTGATAGACAGCTGACTGTTACCTTCTCCTTATTCACACTAGTGAGTGGGACATCATTGTGCCTCACTATCAAGTTACCTATGATTAGTGTTATTGGGTAAGCTGTTTTGCCTTAGGGGCTTAGGTTGAGGGGCACACTGTGCAGGTGAGCTATGTGTCTTGTGGTTTGTGCTGTGTTGTGGTGATCAAGTGTGTTTCTGCCTTGGAGGTCTCTGCTGTTTGGGTAGATTTCTATTGAGAGGGTCCACGAAGGTGGGTGTGTGGTTTGTATTTTTATGTGAGAGCTGTGGTGGTAGGTGTTGTGGAGGGCTATGTGTTGCATGCGTTGACCTTCTCCTCTTGACTAGCTATTCAGGTCTTGGCTTGAGAGTGCATGGCTTCCAATTTGAATATATAAGTGCATCTCTCACAAGTCTGAATGTTGGGAGGTAAGAGTTGAGGTTTGTCTGTGTACATGAGGCATTTGCTACACTGCCTCAGAATGCCCAGGTTCACCAGGTTAATAGGAGAAAGCACATGGAACTGACCATTAGACATGCCAGGAGGGATGGTCATTATTACTAAGTACTGGAGCTATTTCCTTATATATTCCTATTACAGGAAAAATGTCACTCAAGATGTTTGAGTCTGTACAGAGCACTGCCAAACACTTGAGGGGAAACTAATACGTAGACACTGAAAATTTAAGGATGAAGTATTTAGGCAGATATTCTGAAGTTAGAAAGAAATCAAGCAGTACTTACTGAAAAATAAAGAATTAGCTTGTCAAGAATGATGAAAAGAGGGGAGTCACATGAATGGCTACTGCCTGGCTACTACTAATGCTGGTCACGACACAGCTTCACTCTGTTGGGATACAGTACTCCTTTGCTTCTTCTCTCACCAGAAGCAAAATGTTAACACCAATTCCAAGAAGAGAAGCAGTCCACGGCCTGTTTGGTGATCCACAGTCTTGTACCAGATGATGCAAGGGTCTGCAGACGTGTAGCCTTTTTCTGGTAGATGCCTGGAATAGCAACTAAACCAATCAGGTACATTACACACAGACACTCACTCTCCAACCAGAAAGAGTCAGGAATCACTGCACTCTGCTCCTATTTTCACCAGGATCAGAATATAAGCGCAAATTCCAAGCTATCACCTATAAAGCAGTTATTAGGCTTTCTGGTGATCAGCAGTCTCCAGGAAATAATGTAACTGCACTCCTCCTCTCACCAGGAGAAAACAGAAGCACTGATCCCAAGATGACTACTGAGAGGCAGAATGTGAGCTCTCCAATAACTGGTGATCCTGCAATAGATGCTTAAAGGTAAGATGAAAAATGGTTTATCCTAAACACTGCAGTGTGCACTAGAGGGGTTAGATGTGAAAGTAGATAACCTAAGTTTTACCTGTCTAAAAATTTAAGTTTTAGTGGAGCGTCACTATTTTTAAAACAGCAAGATAGATTGAAAGGTGTGGTCACTTGGAATACAGTAGTTTGGCCAATAAATGTAAATAGTTGAAGGGGAGTGATTTCACAAAATGATAATTTTGTGCTTACTCACCCCAGCCAGTAAAAGCAGAGAGGAAATGAGATATATGGTCAAATTAGCATAAGAGGCAGGCGACTAGAAAGACAGTGGTGTTTAAGAACACAACAGTAACTGGGTGGGAGCATGGGAAAATTTTCTGTCTGACTTACAAGAGACAGAGCTGTGGTCTCTTTTCAAGTTTTAATATGCAGTTAAAAGCAGAATACAAATAAAACAGTGTAAAGAAAACAAATCACTGTATACAAAATAGAAAAAGGTAATAAAGTAATACAAAATGCAACAAATAAAAAGAAAACTAACCTTTCCCTCACAGCAAACTGTAGCAGTGTCTGGGTGAGCCTTTCCAATCAACCTAATATATTTTCGTTGCATAACAATACTATCCAGCATGCTCCAAATCATTCTTATTTGTTGCACTACTATGTTCTATGTCCATTTTATCTTCTATTGCCTGTGCATTTAAACCCTTGTTTTTCTTCACTGTCACCTTTCCAACCTGAGTCTAAGCACAACTGTCCCTTCTGGTCAAAGATGCAACCTGCATCTGGCATAGGAATGGTCTCTATCAGCTCTTTCACATCTTCCTAAAAGATTAAAACCATTATTTATCATACAATATGCACCAAGTCATTATGCTCCTTCCTCAGCATGCTGGATGCTAGCACAGGTAACACTTCTGAGAATGAGGCCTTCACTCCCTTCCTGGCATTTTGAAACTGGCTCCCTGTCCCTGTTTGCTATCATTTTGGTTTTCTGTGCTGACAAATAATAGGTGCACACATACTCTACAACATGCACACAGCCCTTCACCACCTTGGTCAACTCCTGCCATGTCTTATAAAGTTTAGACTATGAGACCAATTTTAGTGTAATTTAGTGATTACTGTCTTCCTTGTAAAGACTCTTCATCATTATATGTGTGTGTGTGTGTGTGTGTGTGTGTGTGTGTGTGTGTGTGTGTGTGTGTGTGTGTGTGTGTGTTTATAATAAAAAAAACATATATATATATATATATATATATATATATATATATATGTATGTATATATATATATATATATATATATATATATATATATATATATAGACACACACACACACACACACACACACGCAAACATTATACACTTAAAAACAGAATAAAAAGTATGCCTTGTATAGGCATACAGTCGATAGTTTTCATTTTAAGAAATCTCAGTTTAAGAGTTTTGGAAAAAGTAATTCTGGACATTAGGAGTGGACATTTGCAATTAGTATCAGGCAATAGAAAAATTTACTGGTATAACTTATTAAATGCCTGTGCCAAGCCCAGTCAAAATGCATGCTGCATTATAAGTGTTGTAAAGTCAACGTGCACAAAACGTTATTTTAGTTATTTAGTAGTTTGTCTTTTGTTACAATTGATTTTAACATGTGATTTACAATGTAGCTTTATATAGAATCAGTATGAGGAATTTAATCAATTACAATAAAATTACTGACATGATGTACTCTTTTTTTTTTTTTTTTTTTTTTTTTACATTTAATAAATATTTTGTCTGCCATAAAAGGAACATTTTGAATGTGTTTCATTTTTATTATTCCTTTTTTTTTACATTTAATAAATATTTTGTCTGCCATAAAAGGAACATTTTGAATGTGTTTCATTTTTATTATTCCTTTTTTTTTTACATTTAATAAATATTTTGTCTGCCATAAAAGGAACATTTTGAATGTTTCATTTTTATTATTCCTTGCTTTAAACTAACAAGGCACTATTGTTCATATTAGACATTTAATTCGATAATTATGCAAAGTGGTTATCATCTACCTAAATGTTTCCTAGGAAAATTTCAAAATTTATCAGACTGAACACAAAGAATCAATAGAAAAATGCTAAAATTTATCAAATTGAGAGCCCGGAATCAATTCTTCTCACTGAGTTCCCAGTATAAGATATGATATTGACTTGAATATTGAAACATGTGGCAAAGATTAATTGTAAATCATTCACTTCTCAACTCAGGTTAAGTGATAAACTGTTCGATTTCCCTTAATGTTTGAATGAGTCTAATATGTCTGAGTACGAATTAACTTTACATATTTGTAGTTCATTTATTATGCACTGAGGAGGTATAGTATTGTAGGCACTAGAGGCAACTTAGAATTGTACCTTCACATGTACTGCAGGTGTCTGCAAATATGTTTTTCTAGGGCAGCAGTGCAGACGGGGAGGTCTGTAAATGCAATTCCACAAAATATATGGTGCAAAACAGCAGTTACACAAACTTTTCCAAGCTAATTCTTTTTTTAAGTGGAGTCTTTTTCTGTCCTCAAGACTTTGTCTCCTGAGCCCTTTACTCAAAATAGTATACTCAACAGAGTATAACAGCAACTGTTACCCTAAAGGACCTTGTTCTACCATATATTGGGTGACACCTCATTTTTTAGGGGATCTGCAAAACAATATTCTGCTTTTACTCTTCTTCATATCTTTATTGTCTTCTTGTTTTTACATTTATTATATTTTCAGGAAAGGGTTGGCAAATGGTTAAGGTCTTTACCTCACAGATAAAAGTTACAGGGTTTGATTATTGTAAAAGTCTGCAGACCATTAGCTTAGTATTTACCTATGAACCTATATGAATCCCAATGTGAAATATTCATCAGACAATATTGAATAAATAGTCTTCATAGGTTTAGCCAAGTATGCACCATGTATGCATAGGTGTGTACTTTTTATAAATAATTATTTTTACAATTGGATGTACTAGAATTTAAATAAAATGGAACTTTTTATCATCGTATACGGTTATATACTTTGTTAAATGTTTTTTTTTTTTTCCAGAATGCCTCATTGGCTGTTTCATCAGCTGTTATTGCAGGAGTTTTGGTATTTGTTCTTTTGTATAATCAAAAAACCTACTGTACAGAATCATACACAGTCAGTGGTTATGGGGCTACACTCTTCAAAAAAGGGCTACATTCTGGAATTGCAATGCAGTTCTCAAAAAATAACTGTCCGTGACGGAGAAGGAAGAACAGAATAATGATTAAATTGGTGAAAATTGACAGTAACTACAATCATAGTCTATGCAAATGAAATGAGATACTCTTGGGAATCAGTAAACAACATATACTCTGCTGGCATAACTTACACTCTGAACAGTACAATATCAGATACCCCCATCCTAAACAGAGGATGTAAGTTCAAAGGAGAAAGTCTCAGTTAAATAAATTCCCCTTTTAAAGTGTTGGGTATACTGGATCTACACTATATTTATTTTTTTATTTATTTTTATTTATCTTACATTTGTTGACCGGGCTAGTCTAACTGGATATAAGTCCATTTTCAGTAGAGGCCCGGGGAGAAAAGCTCCACTACAGCATTATATAAATTGAAAGCAAATAAGTACGTAAGAATACATATTTAAAAAAATTAATTAAACATAGAGACCAATAATAGTGAATATACATTATGTAAGAGAATACAAAAATGACATGATTATAACAGGATTAATATGTGAAAAGCTTAGGCAATATTAGAGAGTAAAGACACATACTTAATATGAAAAGACAAGACGGTGTGTTGTTTTGTTTTTTTTTTTTTGTCAAGGGATGCAATATTTTGTGTATGTGAAGGTGGTGGTTGAGGAGGAAAATATTAGTCAGGATTAGTACATGGACAAAGCCATTGTAAAGATAGGTAGATTCTTAGATGCTTTTTGAAAAGTGGTGTGGATTCCAGGGATGTTAGTTTGTTAGGAAGCTTGTTCCAAGAATTACCAATAGTATTATTAAATAGACAGTCTCCAGATTTGTTGTTAGATTTAAGGGTGGCAACTAGTAACTTATTAGCTGAGCGTAGGGTTGTTAGATTTTTATATGGGCTAATAAGGGTAGAGAGTATTGGTGTATTTGTAGGATGATACAGAATCTTATGGGTAATAGCTAGCTGTTGGAGAAGAAGTTGGTTTTGCAGTTCCAACCATCCTAATTTTTTTCAGATTTTGGCAATGGTGGGTCTGGGAATAGGGAACCAGTAGCGAATCTGGCAATGTTATTAAAGGAGGTGGCCAGCTTTAGATTATTTTTGGATAGGTTAGTATAGATAGGTGAGGCATAGAGAAGAGTGGAAATTAAGTGTGTTTGGGTGATTGTAGTCCTGGCAGAGAGAGTAAGGAAGGTTTTTAGCCTATAAAGGGAACCAGGTTTTCTATTAAGTGATTTAATAGTTAAGTTTATGTGGGGGTCAAAACTAAGATTATTATCGATTGTTACACCTAAAAGTTTAGTTGTGGTATCAGGTACTATTACAGTGCCATTATTTGATGCTACTGAGAAGTAGATAGGGGGAGACATTTGGGTAGGAGTAAAAAGTAGAAGTTTGGTTTTCTTAGGGTTTAGGAGGAGACAGCGTTTGGAGAACCAGTCTTCTGCTAAGTTGAATACTTTTTGGGTGCCAGACTGTAGTTCAGCCTGAGATGCTGCAGTACAGATTAATGTAGAGTCATCAGCATATTGTATGGAGGTGGTTTGAGGGAGAGATGAATTTGGATCATTAATAAATATAGAAAAGAGGAGGGGCCCAAGAATAGAACCTTGTGGGACTCCTAGGGAGATAGGGAGCTGAGTTGATAGGTTATTGTCCCAGAGGACTGCTTGTTGTCTGTTTTCTAAATATGACTTAAAACATTTGATTGTTAGAGTGTCTACTATAAGTAATTGTAGGGTGTCTAACATTAGGTGGTGATTCACCATATCGAAGGCTTTGGAGAGGTCTAAAAAGAGAGCTGAGGAGAGCAAGTTGTTATTGCGATTTTTATTAATAGAGTCTGAAAAGGATAGTAGTGCGGTTGTGGTACTATGAAATGGTCTGAAGCCATTTTGGCAGTCAGCTAAGAGATTATTTAGTAGGAGATGATCAAGTAGTTGCCGATTAATGCATCTTTCCATGATTTTAGCTAAAGGAGAGAGTAGTGCTATGGGATGGAAATTGGAGAGTTCAGTTGAGTTGCCTCCTTTGTGTAATGGGATAATATGTGAGACTTTCCAGAGATATGGGATAGAACCTTCTGTAATAGTTCTATTTATTAAGATGGAGATAGGGTAAGCAAGTACACCAGCTGCCATTTGTAGAAATTCAGCTGGGAGGAGGTCAGCAGAAGGAGTACAATGTTTTAGTTTGTGAAGTAGGGTGTGGATGAGAGCTGTTAAAACAGGCTGCAGTTTTAAGGTAGGAGGTAAATTACTTAGTGAGCATGTCTTAGAGATGCTAGTGGAAGATAGTGTATAAGCTAAGGATTGAGCTGTTTCAGAGAAAAATGTGTTAAAAGTATTGGCTATTTGGCTGGGGGTATTCAGAGTCAGATTGGATGGGGTAGGTGTCTTGGAGTGTCCTGGGTGGAGTAGGCTGTTTATACCTGTCCAGAATTTTTGTGGGTTTTGATGCTGGGCTTGCTGGAGTTTCTGGTAGTAGTTTTTTTATCTTGGAGTATTAATTTCTTTGTAGCATTTCTGAGCTGTCTAAAGGTTTCCTGATCAGTTGGGTTTTTGGTAGTTTTCCATTTGGACCAAATTCTATTTCTCTGAAGCATTTTTTGTCTTGTTTCTTTTGTTAGTCAAGGTGCTGGTTTGTTCCTAGTCCTAACTGTGTGAGAGGGGGCATGGTGTTCTAGGATTTGTTGGAATTTAGTGTTAAAAGAGACAGCTTCATCAAGACGTAGGTATTTTAGAGGTGACCAGTTGCATGCTTTAAGTTCTACTTGGAAGCTAGCTGGTTTTAAGTTTTTTTTTGTTTTGGGTAGTTCTCAAGGTTGCTTGGTTGGATATAATGTTTTTTTTTGTCTAGTTAGAAAGGTAAGGGAATGATCACTAATATCATCAGGGAGTGTACCTGCTTTATAAGAGAGAGGATTGCTATTTACTAGTATCCAGTCTAAGGTGGCTTGCTTATTGCTGAGTTTAATGGTTCTGGTAGAGGAGATGATAATTTGATTGAAGCCGTAAAGGTTTATGTGGGTAGTTGGTTTGCCAGAGGTACAACAGTTCCAGTCTATGTTGAAGTCTCCAAGGAGTATAGTTTCTTGTTTGAAGGAATTTAATAGCCAACTAAGGATATTTTCAAGAGTATTAATGTTATTGCCTGGAGGGATATAGGTGCAGATTATGTTTAATGATTTATTGGTGTTAATCTGGAGTTTAGAGATTAACATTTCAGCATTACTGGGTGAGGGAGGTTTTACATCTATTTGATAATACCTGTAGTTTAGATTTATACAGTATAGCAACCCCACCACCTTTTTTATTTAGGCAGTCGAAACGCAGGATGTTGTAACCTGGTGGGATTATATCATTGCCCTTAATAACAGGTTTGAGCCATGTTTCAGTTAGACATATGATGTCAAAGGAGTGTAAGTCTAGGAGGGTATGTAGTTGGGTAATTTTATTATTTAAGCTGTGTACATTGAGGTGGCCTATGAGAAGAGAGTTATGGGAATTAGTGAGAGTGTAGGAGGTGTCGGAATAGGATGAACTGGAATCAGAGATGGAGGTGTTTGTACCTGGGTTTGGTTGAATATCACCATGAAGTAGTAGATGCTGCAGAGGAGTATGAGAGTGTTTTAACAGCTTACATAAAAAGGGGATAGATTTTCTAGTCTGGTGATACTTTATATGGTAAAGTCTATGAAATTGTGGTGGATGGTAGGCTGATGAGGATGTAATGTTACTATGTATTTTTGGGGCTAGATTAGTACATAGAATAGTCTGTTTTAGGGGGTGATGAATTCTAGAGAGGGTTAGATATTCATAGGAAGTAAGGAAATAAGATATAATTATAGGGGTAAGGATTAAGAGAAAGTGAAGCTTGTTAGTAAGTCCTAACCTGACTATAATGGCCATGGCTGGAGTGAATGATAGAATCTGGGGGGAGGGGTTTGTTAATAGATAGGGTGGAGTTGTTGAGTGATAGAATTAGGTGGAGGGTGTACACATATGAAAATGGAGGTAATTGGAAAAGTGTTTAATGAGATGAAATGGGCTAATTGGTTGAGTGTAGGATGGCGTTGTGGCTTGAAAAGTATAAGGTGAGATGCACTGGGGGTGGGTGAGATTTGGGGGTAGGCTAGGGAAGTGGACTGAGCCCGCAGTGCGAATGGAGTGGGTTTGAGCAATTGAAAGACGGGCTCTCTGAAACAATCAGAGAACCCTTCAAAATACTACTAAACACTTAGTAGTTCCAGGTAAGAGGGGAGTGCTCATATAGGTAGTAAGTAACAGGGATAGGGGACTGCAGTAAGGAAATTAAGGTATGAAAAAAGGTTGTTTAGGGAGAAGAGAAAAAAAGTTGTAGATTAACATAGGTCAGTATTAATTATAGCATTTGGCATAAGCAGTTTTAGGCTGAGAGGCAAAATATATAATTTCTTTAAGAGAAATAACCACCTTACACATGCACACCTACTAAAACCTACAAATTCACAGTGGAAATAAAATCTACATGTGACAGAACATAAGGTAGAATCTAAATTACAATAAAAATTGCAAGCCAAGTAGAGTAAAATTCATAGCACAGTAGGTTTTCCATATACAAATATATAGGTTATAAGCAAATTGGACTATATCACAAGTAACTTATCACTAGATCATACATATACAAGTATCAGCCCACATAGGCCATGTAGTAACAAGAACGGTAGGTTAGCGACTATAAACCATTGTAGGAATGCTTTCACTTTAGTGTGTGGATTTGAGATAAAACACATTTGCCCATGATAGTGAGTACATTCAGCATAATTGAACTAATGCATACACAAACGCATTTCGTCAGGCCGAGTCAGGGAGTACAGTCAGCACAAGTGAAACCAATACAGACAAACACTTCAAGTAAAATAGGTGATAGAGAGCCAATGTATTAGTTTAGAAAAAAGGGGCAAAATGGCTTGTAGGGCGTGCTTCAACTCTCTTTCAGATTAAGGTGAAGTAGCTAGGAAAAAGACTAGAAGGACTAGCGAGAATAATTTATAGCAGTTCTAGCAGCCCTAACAAGTAGCAATTTGAACTTCCAGCAATGTGCCTCACACAGTGAGCCTTGGCAGTATCGCTCCTCGAGTTTGGTTACCTTAGAATATCAGAATGATATGTGGCAATCAATTACAAATAATGGCCCAGAATAGGCACATAAGGTATATCGCCAATGCACAGCTGATTATACAGCTAGATAGCACTCTAAGTAGTATGGTGTGCTTGAAGTAGGTGTGTGGCATATATACAACCATGTGCAGGGCTCCAGTAGAGAAACAATGCTTCTAGGGAAGTTCCTTTGTGCTTATTGCAAAGGTAAGGCAGAGGTGCATGGAGAACAAGCCAGCAATCAAACACAAACAAACACAGCGCCTGATCCTGTAAATACGCTGTTCTAATAATAGCACAACTCTAAAACAAGAAATTGACTCATAAGCCTAACTCTGTTCCAACCATTTGGTTGTAAATACAGGCAGAACGGGAATTCTGATGACAAAGTGTGCAGATAGTGAGACTGTAGTCGCTTTAAAGGAGAATATGTAGCCTGTGGGTGGATAACAATTAGTGCTTGTAAAAAAAGATAACTAGCTTCTAGTAATTGTATGGGTTATAGTCGCTTTAAAGGAGAGTATGTAACCTGCGGGCAGATAACAATTAGCGCTTGTAAAAAAGATAACTAGCTCCTAGTAATTGTATGGGTTATTAGACTTGTGAGCTAGCAGAGGCCAACGTTTACCACAGAAACACATTAACCGCTGGAGCAGGGATGATGGAGTAGTAGCGCTATAAGCAGTTATTAGTCCAGGCACTGAATTAATCATTTAAACCTGAGCGACCCAAGAGAGACCCATAGATAACTACAATTTCAGTACTAGATACAGACCCGTGAGGGGCAGGGACAGGTAAAAAAAAAACAGTGTGGAGCATTTTTGTTTGATTTTTAGATACACTAATCTACATTTTTGAGTTTCTGCTTTACAGAAGAAATATATGCCATTAAGAATAACAGTCATGTTGCGGTATCTGTAAAAAAATGCTGCATGGAAATATGTTTCATTATTTCAATGGATTCCATATTTCACTATTATGAGATTATATTTTTGTTGCATTGTGTTACGCATTTATGTGTATGTCTGTTGTGCATCTTAAACTTTACATTTCAGAATGTGTTACAGCCACAAAGTAAGTAGACACATTTGAAAATACCATCAAGTAGAATACTGAGATTGTATAATAGTGATCGTGCCAATGTAAGATATGATTCTGTCTTCATCCAAGCCAAATGCTCCTGCTTCCACATAGGACATATCACCTAACCTATCTCCTCTCTGAGTCTCTTCTCCTATCTCTGGATTCACTGAAGATTGACTCACTTCACTAACTACTGTATATATTGCACACTGCACTCTACTTGATTGTACATTGCAGTGTGCTTGTTCACTGGAATGTATATACAGTGTTTTCTTTGTAATTAATCTGAACTATTTTGTTATTGCTTACATTTCTGTATTTTTTGTTTGTGAAATGTTTTGTATTTCACCCAGGATGAACCTGAAAATGATGACATTGGTTAAGATTGATCAGTGCACTACCCCAATAAACAAATATAAATAAATTAAATAATAAAATAAATAAAAAAATCCCAGAAGCATAATGAGTGTGGTGTTCTAGGTCTTAGAGATGTGGAATTCTAGGGCTTAAGGATGATGTGGTCCATGAAACATGGAAGGTCAGATTCTGGAATTTAAGGATGATGTGATCCATGAAGCATGGGAGGTGGGATTCTAGGATTTAAGGATGATGTAATTGTTGAAGCATGGAGTGACTTAAAAATGTGATCCCTGAAGTAGGGGGAGATTAAGACTTAATGATGGTGTGACTGCTGAAGCTTGAGGGTGAGGTTCTTGAACTTAAGGATAATGTGACCTATGAAGCATGGGGTGGAGTTCTAGGAGTTAAGAATGACTTGGGCCCTAAGTCATAGGGGGTGAGATTTTAAAACCTTAAGATGATGTGATCCCTGAAGCATGAGGATGGAGTTCTACGACTTAAGGATAATGTAATCCATGAGCTATAGGGAGTGGAATTTTAAGACTAAAGAAAGATGGGCACCAAACTTCTGGGTAGAAAAATAAAACATTAAAATATGAAAGTGTTACTGTAACAATGGATGACAACACATCAGTAGACACTGCATTTCTAGACCTCATAAGCATGTTTGACACCATCCCATACTCAGGTGTGATAGATAAACTCCCTGAGCTGAATGTAAATCCCTGTGAAACTCATTGGCTAGCAAACATGATCACAAACAGAACCCATAAAATAAAGGTGGTCAGAACTGCCTACTCCAAAAGACCTGTCACTAGTGGGTACCAAGGGTTCAGTCCTTGGATCACTCTTATTTAGCATTTACTTCTTAAAGGTCAAAACTAATGTTAAGGATTTGTGGCTGCTAAAATTTGTAGATGACTGCAAACATGGTGCCATCATTAACTCCCCAGTGGACAGGTGAAGGCTGCCAGCCTAGCCACATAGAATTGTATAGATAATTCTGTCATTTGTAAATATAAATGTTGAAATACAGACTTGTTTTCTTAAATAAAAGAATATGCTGTGAAATGCTGAACTTCAAAAAAGTGTAACAACATTGCCCTCTGCTGTAAAGTAAGCTAAGACAAACATTTCATGTCTGTCCTTTGAAGTTACAATTACTTCATGTCTGTCCTTTGAAGTTAAAGATTCGGAGTCATTCCATCTGGGCTAGCACATTCTTCTTTTGTTTTAACCAAGAGTTAGATTGCTAGATTTAAACATGCAAATGTATTTTTATTGCTCTGGTTTCTGCTTAGGTGTAAAAGAATGTAGATGCAGTATCTGTTGGCCTGGGAACCCCAGGAAGGGCGAAGAATGATGTAATGTTTATCAGAACTGCAATTTCAATTTAAACAGAGAGAACCAGAGATTATTAAGCATTTTTGTCTTGACCATCCAACTCACAGCACTGCCTTGCTCATATGTAAGTTATCATAGACTTGTGTTTTCTTTTAGAAATAGCTAGGAACTGGAAAATTCTGTGTGATCTCTGAACTATTGACTAGCACTGTGTAGTAGAAAATATTGCCTTGTGGTTTTAATTATTTATTATTAAATATTTTAAAAACTTTTAACTGTGGCTGGTTTGTGTAGGATAAGTTAAGCTCTAAGAGTGCATTGCATGCATGTAAGGATCCTGTACCAAGTCACTCTAATAAATCTTGACTGTTTAGTTATACTACCAATTGGATAATAATATTGCACAGTAATAATTGGACACACTTTTAAGGGCCTTTGAGTAGCCGATAAATATTAGCTGGGTGGTGGCCAGTGGTACTATAGTATAGTCTGGGTAAAAGGGACACCGCTGGAGAACCTGTTCCAGCCTTCCCCAGAAGTGTCTATGTAGTTGTATAAACTCTTATCTTAAAGTGTGTGTCAGCTACTTGGACAGGGACATGAAGCACTGGTTGGACAGAGAGGGTGCTGGAGATTTTAGCTTGTCCAGCTGGCTGAGATCCGGACCATATAGCTGTGCCAGCGGGGAGTCTTATTGGGGACCTGGAGATCAAAGGAGCGACCAGCCCCGGACTGACTGTGATCTCTGTGTGCTCTTAAGGGACATTGCACTTTACTGTGTGTATTTGTTATCCTTTCCTCATATATGAGATGCCCTCTCTGGTGTTAGTGATGAGGACTGAGGCTCCTTGACTGCTGGGCCAGGGCATGGGCTTCACAGACACCATGATCTCCAAGAGGGCCTGCCCCAAACAAATAGCGGTTGACAAAATCATGGTCTAAAACTAAATGCCAAGCAATATATAATCATATCCATTGGCAAGCATGACTCCCCTTGTAGCCATCACATTGACAACCCACCCCTGAAAACTGATGCTATAGTCAGGGATCTGTGAACCTTTGTTGACAATAAGTCATCCTTTGATCATAACTTATTCACTATTGCAAGGTAGTCCTTTTTCGTTGCATACCTTATATTTAAAGCTGTAGTGTCCAGGTCCATGGATGCAATCATTCCATTGAACTTGGTACTCATTAGGTCAGTCACTGAGTATAATTCCCCTTACAGCATGCATACCTCTCAACTGTCCAGACTTTTGCAGAATGTCCATATTTTTGTCTCATATTTTTGGTCTGTTCCTCATAAAATTTGTGTTTTTCTGGCAAATCACTGGGGACTGAAGTCACTAAATAATAGCATACATTTGAGTTTCAGACCTCCTATCTTTTAGAAATCACATGCTAACACAAATCCTGTTATTCTATCAATTTGTTACATTCATAAATGCAATATTCAAAATCTGACCCCTACTTTTGGGTGTTTGTTCCCCCATTATTTTACGCTTTGTCCGATTTCTTGCGCTAAGAAGTTGATGGGTATGTCAGTATATACTTATACAAACACTTGTCACAACTGGAATGTCCACAACATTTCCTCATTAAGCAAATGAAGGATCTAAATCATAAAAACTACACAGACCATCTCAAAGCCTTGTAAATCTTCTCAGTGTTAGGCAGGCTACTGAGAGGCAATTCCTGCCTCACATATAGAATTTCATTCGATCCTATTCTGTCAGACATTTATAAGTCCAATGGTGGCATAAACACCCACTCAAGGAATCTCAGTTGTTTTTCTACAGCACAGACACAACATGTTGGAGAGCTAGGTGTATTTCACAGAGAATTTCACTTCTGAAGAATAGTGTTCCGTGCCACATAAATCAAAGTACTTCTCTTACTTCATTCAAATGTAATGTGGATGAATTGATGGGTAACTACAAATTCACTCCCAATTCACCACCCTTGTCTCTCAGGGATAGGGGCAACATGTAAATGTCCCAACATATCCCATCCTTGTTCTGTCTTTCCTGGGTTATTTAGGTTCATTGATAAGTAGCAAGAAGTCAGTCTGCAGACCATTACAGATGTAGTCAAAAGGCTAATTCAAAAGTTCCCTCTAGCCTAAAGAGGACAAGACAGGACAAGATAGACCAGGGGAATATTTGAGACTGCCCAGACATTTATCTAGGTTTACCTTGAAGGTGGTGAAGGAATGCCAGACACAGGCCTCTATGGAGAAGCCTGTAAGGACTGCTTACAGAGAAAGGATCTCTCCTGATAACTAAGATTCTTGGGGCCACTGATCTTTTTTTCATGAATCTCTGAAGTCCCTCAAGTTGTGTAATGTGTTTAAATAAACATTTGCCAAAAGGTGCTTTATATTCAGTAATTGGTCTGATGAAATGCAAATAAAGGAGAATTAGAAATTCTCTGGATTTAGTGGAGAAGATTTTGTAAATGAGATGATCCAAATAAAAGTTTTTTCGAACTGCTGTGGGCACGTAATGGTCAAATGATAAGAATTTATCAAAAAGAGTCCCTAGATCCCTTACAACAGTGTCTTATTGTGGGATGCATCACCTATATGATAAGTGAAACTCTCTTGTTTACCAAACTGAACTATGCTTCATTTTTACATTTAATTTGAGACCATTATTCTTGCACCAATTGTTAATATGATCTAACCCATGTTGAAGCAATCATGAGTCAGCTAATGATTGAATAATAACACTCAGTTTACAGGTGTCTGCAAGCTTACTTAACCAATGGCCAGAGGTATTAGACTAAATGTCTGAGAAATACATGACAAATGAAAAGAGGCTGAAAACTGAGCCTTGTGGTACACCACCAGTACCTTTTTTTGTGTTCAGAAGTGGCATTTGCGACTCTAACCACATGGTTTCTGTCAGACAGACAGATACCCAAGGGTTTATATTCAGGTTTACAAGTCTATCAATGATGCCCGCATGGGGAGTACTGTCAAAGGCCTTGGCCAGGTTTAGATATCCTGTATGCACTGCATAACTACTATCAACTGCTTTGGTCTCTTTTCCAAAGGAATTACTGAGGTTAAAGAGACAGGGCCTTCCTTTCACAAAGCCAAATTGAAGAGACTCCAGGATTAAGAGATTTTCAGTGTCAAGATTAATGAGGACTGAGATAATTTGCTCCATAACTTTACATATGAGGCTAATGAGACTAATGGCTCTATAGTTACCAGGGCCCATGGCTGGACCACTGTTGTGTAATGACATTATACAATAACTGTTTTCCAGGCTTCAGGGATGTTACCAGTGGAGAGGCTTAGATTAAAAAGTTTAAGTAGGGGTTCAGGAAGGCCATATTTGGTACTGATAATCAGGCAACCTGGTATTTTATCAGGGACCATGCATGAACTATTCCTAGTTTTGGAAAGGGTCTGAGAGAACTTGTTCCATAGTAATTAAAGGTAGTGAGTAAGACTGGAATCTCTGGAATAGCTATAGCTGTGGGTGCAGTAGCATTTGCACTAAATTTGTTATCTAGAGTATTAGCTATTTCCTTTGGATCAGAGTGTGCTATTATTGTGGACTGACTCTGAACGTTGGGTGTTACCTCTTAACTTCCTCGTGTACTTAAAGAAAGGTCTGTAGTTATTTATGATTTTAGTAGCTACTTTAAGTTCATACTCAGCTTTGAGCTTCTTAATGGTTCAAAGAATGACGGGCTCCACGACTTAAAAAGCTGAAATATTTATTCTGCTGTGCAGTCCGTTCGACTCAGCACAGTCAAAAATACTCCACAAGCTAAAATTAATACTATTACCTGAAACACCACTATTTATCAGAAGGAGGGATGTAAATTTGAAAGAGAGATTTGAAAGAGGTGGTTTTAAAAATAAGAAGAAACAACAAGAAAGATATTTAAAAGTGTGAGATGTGTAACCAGTGTCAGTATATTATAGAGAAGGAAGAGGTAAAGTTAATAGCAAGGAATTATAGGGTAAAAAGTAATGGATATTATACATGTAACAGTACAGGGGTAGTTTAGTTAGTACTATGTGAATCATGTCACAGTTTTTACTTAGGAAAGACCGAGAGAAATCTTAGAAGGAGAATCTACGAACATATGTATGACATTGGTAAGGGGAGAGACACTAGTGCACTTTTTAAGCATTCACAAATATGTCCCAATTATAAATACAAATTCATGGTTATAGAGCAGGTTACTGTAGATCCCAGGGGGTGTAACTGGGAGGCCAAACTTTAATATAGGGAGTTATATTGGCAGATTAAATTGGAAGCTGGTAAACCCCCAGGTTTGAATGATTTTATTAGTATTAGTAGTGTTCTTAAGCTGAGATCAGAGAAGTTATAACACTACTATTTTTGTTGTATTTGAAACGTGTGACATTTGAAGTGTAAAACGAACATTTATAATGCATTTTATATTATTATTGAATTCATTATATGTATTTATGTATATATATTTAAATGTGAAGTTATAGCTATTATGTTAAATATTTTTACTTGGATACAGGAAATGAAGGCTACGTCTTTTTAAATGTGTATGCAATGTTAATTGCAACCACTGTTATTGGTTTATTTGAATTTGATATCTATTTATAAAGGGGATTTAGTTTCAGGTGGAATTGTTCTCCAGAAGCCTGACAGTGTGTTAGGTGAAAGCGCTTAACCTTGAATTGTGTTCTGTGTGGACATTCAGTTTTCTTGTGAGTTCCTGTGAATTTTGATGTTTTCTGAGCTGCTTTTAGCTTGTGGAGTGTTTTTGACTGTGCTGAGTCAAATGGACTGCACAGTGTCGTGGAGCCTGTCATTCTTCTAGTTATTCATTTGTTTGCTATTCCTTCTTAATGGTTCCCTTAAGCTATTTTTTAGTTTGCTTACGTATGTTCTTAAAGTAGGTAGAATGAGATCTCATAAGCATTAAGCAGTTTCTTTCTCTTGTTAAATAATGTATTTGTATGGTTTTCCACCACAGGGGTTTGTTTTTAAATTTGTCATTATATTTGGTGCAGATAGTGATTTCCTTATCAGTACAAGTATTTTACTGGGACTAGAAGTCAGAGCACAGGTAGCAGCTTTAGCAGTAGGATCATTTGGAGGAGGATTACAGCAGAATTTATTCTGTACACAAAATATAAGGGCTAAAAACTACCATGGGAATATATGGCTGGACATATTAAGATTGTCACAGATCAATAGCCTAGTAAGTACCTATGAACAAGCCACGTCAATGTATGGGCTATTAACATTCCACTTACAACACTGGCAAACTATAAGAAATGCCAAAACAAAATGAATTGATTGGAAACAGCAGATGAGTAGCACAACAATAGGCTATTGAAGTTCTGTAGATTATAACTGCTAGACAGAAACTCTGTTGTTAAAATATACTTAAAGTTTTAAACAGCCCTCTGTGATGGAATCCAGAATAGCAACTGATAAGGATGCTATAATGACAGATTGTTAGACACTTAGAAACGCAGTATATTAGCACTATGGCTTAATGGCAAAATGTTGGCATCCAAACTCCAGGGTTTGGGGTTCAAATCTCTGGTGTGTTCTACTTGCCTTTGTGGATCAGGTCATGCTGAGAAGAATCATATCACTTATGATCTTAAGAAATAAGTAAGTAAAATGAGAAACTCTAAGCAAATAGATAAAATGAATGGGGTATGCTGCTATAAAAAGGGATAAAAAGAAAATTATTTTTAAAAGTTAACATACTTGGCAAATTCTCAAATTAGATGAATAAATGTATTATAGTTAAATTTGGTAAACCAAACAGTTTCATGTCCTGCAACATAGATAGCTCAGTCTTCCAAATGGATACCATCTTCAAGATCTAGGTACCTTTTTAGATAACTCCTTTTCTTTTGGCAGTCATGTCTCAGCAGTAATGATGAAGTGTTTTATGTAGCCCACCTAATTTCCAGGGACATTTCCTGTAAATTCAAAGAATTCATACTTCCCCATATTCATCTGTCATCAGAACTGTTATCGAATGTAATGCCCCTTCAGCACATACTTATTTAAAAATATCCCTCAACTCAGAGATTCATGACAAAAAAGATGACAGAATTCAAGCCAATAACTGTCCTGACAGACTAACAACCTTCTCCCCGTATTCTGTCTGCTCCAAAATGATTTGTGTGAAGGCTTTGCTCCAAGAAAGACCTTAGTCTCCTTGAAATCCTACACCTTCAAAAAAATAAAAATAAATAAATACTTCTTCATATCCTCATATAAAGTACTTAAAATTTCATCATCAGATTCTGACAGGTTGGCATGGTTGACACAATTCCCAATAAATTTCCCTTTTTTGAAGAAAACTCTTTGATGTCAAACAGAATAATATCCTTTCCGTTTAAAGTAAATCTTGACAACTGCATGCAGAATACAAAAACAGGATTGAGAAAACACATCTTGGTGTGCACTAAATAATATACCCAAGGCCATGGCTTACTTAAAAGAGCATTTTTGCATATATATATATATATATATATATATATATATATATATATATATATATGTAGATATGTAAACAGTGAGAGAGAGAGTATTTGTTGACAATTTACTAAATGTAATTCCACTGAAAACAAAATACTGAGAGAAAAAAAACAAATGTCACCCCTCACCTATAGTACAAATTAATAAATAAACACAGGGAATGGCAAGCAATATTTTTAGTATTATGGATAGGGATAGAGTTAGATTTGTGTTATGATTAGTTTGCAGTAAAAGTTAGGTTTAGGTTTATGGTTAGTGTACATGAATAAGCCTATTGCGGGGGTGGGTCAAATGCCAGCTATAATCTTAATACTAATGCTACTGTTGACAATAACCCTAAGCCTAATGCTAACTATCACACATACCTACTGTTATATATACCCGTAACCCTAACGCAAGTCCTAACACACATATATTTTTACACTAGGTGCACTTAAAATTCTGTACTCTACCAGCCAAGCACACAATAAATATATATATATATATATATATATATATATATATATATATATATATATATATATATATACACATGTATTTATTTATATAGTTATAGTCTAAAACATCAAGCACTCATATTTGTGAGCATTTTTTCAGGTTGTAAATAACAGCGAATGCTCATATGAGTGAACATTGTTTTCAGTGCAGTTTTTGCTGTCAGCATTTTCTGTGGGATTGTGGTGCAGAAGGGTAAGGGAATTTGACATTACCCTGTTGTTGTGCAATCTCAGAGTTGGGTATAGAGTTAGCAGGAGGTGTAGGAGGTACAAAGGGGCTTGCCCTGTTGTAGAAAAAAATATTTTTAATTTTTGTTGTTTTCAATCATTTTAGATTTGATCTAAAATGATTTTTATTTGGATGGTTGGTATCATGAATGATGTCCTTGTATTCTCATGTTACAGTATTCATAACAGTAGGGAGTTGTGCCTGCAGTGCCACTGTCCGGCCAGTATACCAAAGTCTTTGTACCAGGAGGGTGCATGTGACATCCCTTACCAGGGCCATAAACCAATGTTGGGTGACATCTGCATGCACCCTTGTCAGAATTTTTCTACAGCAGTGAATGTCGGACTGCTGTTTGCCAGTTCCGTAAGCAGATCACTTTTCTTCAGATGACTGGTTACGATTCCATTCAAGACCAGACAACCGCTTCTTCAACCAATACAGATAAGTGCCTTGTTGGGTTTTTTCCTTGTTTTTGATTACAGTTTAGACTTACATGTCAGCTAGAAAGGGGAAGTGTGCTCGTGGGAGATAAATTCCTCACAAGGACATGCATGAGAAGTGCGTATTTTGCTTAGATGAGGCCCACGACCATATGTTGTTGCCCCATTTGCAAATCGTTCATCCCCAAAATTCTTCCAAATCGTTTCGCAGCACTGAAGTTGTATTTAGAGAATCAAAGGCTACGTCGCTTAGCGCTTGGTGTGGAAGGAGAGGTAGGCCTGTCCACTGAGCCGCTGAGGAGGAAGGCTAAGAAAATTAGGACAGAATCCCAAACTGCGCCTCAGGCATCCGAGCAGGTTCTTGAGGCGCTTAAAAGCCCAGAATCCTCTCAGATGGTGGTTTCAAAAGCAGGCCCGGGAACCTTGATGGAAGCTGGGATGCCGGAAACTGCGTATACGTCCACTGAAGCTAATCGGCCATCAGACCCTGATGGCAGAGGGGAACCATGACTCACTCAGTCGGAAGGCTCTGCTCCTTCTCTTCTTACTAAACAGATGTCCACATTGATGGTTTCGCCACCAGCTACTCCTTTCAAGAGAAAACAAAAACTAAGCACCCTGAATCTCAAACATTTCCTGGCTGGGAAGTGTTTTCACAAAGTCTCTTTAGGGCATTTCAGGCATTGCAGAAACAACATTTTCCCCATACTCTCTCACCCTTACAGGTGTCTGAGGTAAACTACTCCTCTTCTGAGGAATCCTTTTCTTATGAAACCCAAATAGACTCCCCCAAGGATTTAATTACCCCAGAGGAAGAGAATTCCATTTCTCCTGAGTCTCCAGGAGAAGAATTTACCTTTGGAGACACTATTTCCCTCATGAGGGAACATTTTAATTGGCAGGCATCTGAAGTTTCTGATTCCAAGAAATGGTACTTTGACCTTTTAGAAATGGAACAACCATCCTCTTCTGCTGTCCCCCCCCTTTATTATCTGCCTTCTAGGGTGCTTTTTTGGCTGCTTGTCAGTCTCCTGACTCACAACCACCAGCCTCCAAATGCCCAGACCATTTTATAAAGTCCCCCAGGACACCCAGTTCATCTTTAGAAACCCTCCAGCAGACCCAGCAGTTGTAGATGTCTCTGCTAGCAAAACTTCAAGACAATTACCTTCTGCTGCTCTTTACCCAATGGATAAAGACAGCAAATTCATGGGCAGACTAGGGAGGAAAGTGTATACCTCTTCTACTCTGGCTATAAGGGCCCTCAACTATCAAACACATATGGCTAGGTATGCCCTAGATGCCATATCCAAAGCCTCTACCCTCCTCGCCAAGGTGCAGGATTCTCCCATAAAAGCCCAGCTCAACACTCTGCTTTCCACAGCATCCCAAGTGACAAGGCACTCCATTAAGTGCAGTTATGATAATGTGGAAGCTTCACTAAATCAGCTGTGTCAGGATTGGTTCAGAGTCCTGGGTAAGGCTTCAATCTATCCCTTGGATGTACAGACAAAGTTACCTGATGCACCCTTGGACAATAAGGCCCTTTTTGGACAGGCTTCTGCTGAGCTCCTCAAATCCCTTCAAGAAAAGGGAAAGGAACTACAAAATCTCAAACATCTTCTGGTATCTCCTATTCCCAGATACCATAGAAACTACCCACAGATGCTCTCCTTTGTTAGAAGATAGTCTTTTCACATAGCTCCTCAATCAAAGGGATGTAGACAACCCATAAAAAAATTCTAATCCCAGGTTTCTCACCAGCTCCTCCACTACATCCTTTCAGAGTCAGTCTAACCAGTCCAGACCACCTCCACTGTGACTCACCTCCTTTAGACCCATACACACCTTTATCCCTTCATCTCACCCTCTCCCTACCCTCCTGGCAGATAATCACAGCAGAGCAATGGGTCCTCTCTATCATTCATTGAGGATATTTCATGACTTGGTGGATGTTTCCACCTTTCCATGGTATTTCACAACCACCAAAAAACCAAGCCCACCTATTTCCAACCATCATTCACCAACTCCTAACTCAGGATACCATAGAACAGGTACCCACCCCACAAAGAAACACAGGCTTTTACTCCAGGATGTTTCTAGTACCAAGGAAAGACCAATCCTAGACTTATTTTTCCTAAACCTCTTCCTCAAAGTTCCCAGCTTCAAAATGATTAACTTACCCCTTCTCTTACCACTCATACCCCCACAAGCATTCATGGTAGCTCTGGATTTGAAGGATGTCTATCTCCACAGTCCTATCCAGCCCAATTACAGGAAATACCTCCATTTTGCTATAGGCTCCTGCCATTTTCAATTCTCTGCATTGCCCTTTGGTCTCTTCAGTGCCGCTCAAGTGTTTACAAAGTACCTAGCCCCCTTCATTGCTCACTGCAGCACTCGGGGTATACAGATATAACCAAAACGAACAGTGAGAAAACGCTACTAAATTCTGGATGCCTCAGAGAAACACGAACACCAACAAGATATATTCCACAAATTTAATATATAACTGTTTAAAATTATGTAAGATTAAGTGCTTTCATCCACATGCAATGTGGACTTCTTCAGAATAACAACAATTAATCAATTGGCCTTTTAAATACACTTTTTGGCGCCAAATGTTTAAAAAAACAGCTTCATTTAAAAAAAATCATCTTCATTTAAAGAATAAATGCATTTTTCTAAAGACAGTACATTTCTATAAACGATGCATTTAAAATGTGCATTTAAAATCACATATACCAAATAATGCTCGATTTCCTTATTGAGATTCATAAAATATAATATATTATTTATGTCTTAAATTTAATAATATGTTATAATACCTATGGTTCATGCATATTAATTCAATTTTATGATTTAAATTATAGTTCATCTCAATTTCATTACTATCTTATAAATCAATAAATATACAAATATCAAATAACAAGTGAAATCAAAATAAAAATAAAAATGAAAAAATAATAAAATCAAATTCATTCTTAATATCAATTAATATTGTTCAGCATTCACTTTCACAAACAAAAATGTCAAATACAATGCAATCCATACAAGCATATTCTTGCGAATTCTACATATTAACCTGCAAAATGGGTTTTATTGTGATATAGTTATGTAAGACACAGATACAAACTAAGGAACCACACAACCACTTGGAATTCCAAAAGATATGGCAGCTCGAATGTAGGAACCAACAAACCAAACCGAAAAATCCAAAATAGGATAAATGTCCACTTTATTCTACCATATGAACCAAAGCAAAACACGGTACACAAGTATTGTTAACCTAGGTTTCGTCTTAATACTAAAGACTTCTTCAGAACAACTACCACAATTAATTATCAAGTATAAATACTTACATTAATTGCCAATTAAATACCTAAACTAACCTGCAATTAAAATAAATTGTTTAAAAAACTTTATTAATTACAATATAATTTAAATACTTAAAATAGAAAATATAAATACTAAAAGTAAGAATACAAAAATATGTTAAAAGCACACTAAATATTAAGGCACAGCTATTGTAAAAAAGTATATATATATAATATTTAATTATATGTGGATACATATTTATTATGTCCCAGGCAGATATACAAATAATATAACTATTTAACTATTAATAAACCCAAGCTTTAATAAGGGGGCCATACTGATGTTATCATTTAAACCGGGAAATCTAGTGGCATCAAATCTTAATTGCCACATCAATTCACATACATCCAAGTGAATGTCTGAGATATACCCTTGTGAATCCTTTTTTATTTGTTGAATAATAATAAATTTAAAACCATGACCCAGATATTGTTTAATGTGCCTAAAAAGGGCATTCGTATTCTTTTGATGCCTAATATCAAGAAGGTGTTCACCTATCCTATCACTAAGGGCCCTACAGGTTTTACCTATATAAAATGCTAAACATTCATTACGTATGGCCATATATACTACATTTTTTGAATAACAATTGAAATGCCCCTTAAAAAACAATAATTCATTCCTCACCAATAACTTATTCTTGGTGGTTAAGATAAAAGCACAAAGGCTACATCTTCCACACTTAAAATTCCCATTGGGCCTGTATGATGTATGACTACTATTCACATATGTACTTCTCTCTAATACATTTTTAAATGATCTTGCCTTTCTATATACATTCATAGGTAACTCCTTCAATTTCCTACTAACATTCACATCTAATTTTAACATTTCCCAATTATTCCGAATAATATTAATGATAAATTCTGTGTCATAAGTATATGTAGTTATAAAAAATAGAGAATCTTTTTTACTCTCTCTATTTTGCCTACCCTCACCCAAATATATGTTATTAACACTACTAATAATATTAGTGGTAACTACATCTAACTTTAATAAGGGCTGGTAAATACCATTATTTCTCTTTAAAACAACCTCATTCTTAATACTGTTAACTAAACCAATGGGATAACCATTACCAGCCCTTATTAAAGTTAATGTTTGTCTATATGCCTAAACAGGGCATTAGATTTGTCTTTTCTTTTTATGACATACAGATGGTCATAAATTCTATTTTTGAGCATTCTCTCCATTTTACCTATGTAGAAGCTCGGACAGGTCATACATTTGGCCATGTATATAATATATCTGGTGTTACTTTTTCCATACTGAAATGTAATTCTGGTCCTATTAATGTTTTCCAGAATAATGCCTTAATTTTCTAGTATAACCTGACACTGTCTACAGCTACCACATTTTGTAGTGCGTCTATTCTGCTGGTTGATATTCCTGACCATGTTACAAATGTCTTACTTTGAATATAGTCCCTAGGGGACTTTGTTTTTTTAAAATGCCTTTGAATGATCAAGTTTGTGAAGAATTTAATAGTTTGTTTAATAATTTTGGTTTTGATTATATGCGTCTCTTAATTAAGAAAAATGATGAAAAATTGTGTAAGCTTACTGCACAAGCGGAGAAATTAAATAATGCTATAACAAAAGATTTATTATTTGACCAGTGGGAAAAGCTTTATACAAAACAATACACACTAGCAGAGAAGAAAGCCCAGACGATACAAGCAAAGAAAAATAAAAAGATAAATAGAGATGTAGCCGAGTACAACTCTAATAGAGTGTACCCTTGGAAAGACAACATGAGGGGAAACACTGAGATTTTTAATGATAAAGATATCGATGGATTTCAGAGTTATACACAGGAAAGACATTTTGAAGTTGGAAATTCAAATTTTTACATAGGTGGGAAACAAACATCACAGCAGAATTGGAAAAAGAACTGGAAGTGGAGAAGGAACAGACAGGAATGGGGACAAAAAAAATTTACGAACCAGGAATGGGGGAACCACAGGAGATAGGTATTGAGGATGTGACAAGTAGTGACAACTATGCATTAGCAGAACCAAGTGCAGATGAGAAGAGCATGGATGGTATTGTATGTAGTAAGGATAACTTCAATATATACAATTATACCAGCAATGTAGTTGGAGAAGAGTACTTCAAATTATTCTCGAAAGGTATGAAATACATACCTAAGACTAAATTCCATGTAGTCGATTGCCTTACTGAAATTAAGCTATTTCTTAGAAAAATTAATTTAGCCATTTTTTTCACAACAAACCATGTTCAGGTATTAAGGATTGGTTGAGGAAAAAAAAGTGTTTATATCCCACCTACACACCCAAGTGTAGCTGTGTATGAAAAAATTGTCACTAGGGAAATATATTGTTTACAAAACAGTACAAGACATAAGAAAGTATGGAATAACCTTACAGATGAAGAAACACAGCTAATTCAACAGCTAAAAAGCAAAAGTAACATCAGGGTGATGAAACCTGATAAAGGTGGAGATATGGTTTTATATGACTCATTTGAATATATGAATAAGATGTATAAAATTTTACAGGAGTCAGGAAACTACAGTACAGTATCAAAAAATGAAATCAGTATAGGATATAGACAAATCGACATGTACCTGGAAGACTTTCTATTAGATGGACGTATCACACATGATACCTTCAAATACCTAAAGGTAGACCATCCAATATTAGCAACTATAGTTGGTATACCTAAAGTTCACAAGAGTATTACTGATCCTCCATTCCGTCCTATTGTTTCTGGCAGCCATTCAAAAACCTTTCCATTAGGTACTGCTATCGACAAATGGCTCAAGCACATATATTCTAGGATACCTCATTTAATAAAGGATTCTTGGGCTTTTCTAGGCAATCTAACTCCAGAAGTTTGGAAGGAAGGAATAGTTTATATTACAGTGGATGTGATAGACTTATTTTCATGCATTCTCAAACAAGAAGGACTAGAAAGTTTCTGTAATAGTATTAAGCAGTACTCAGGCTTAGAATGGGAACAAATTAATTTAATAATGGAACTTGTGGCTATTGTACTGGAACATAACTACATATATTTTGAGGGTGAATACTGCAAGCAGATCAGAGGAATAGCAATGGGGTTGCTTGTGCCCCCATTTTTGCAAATCTGGTCATGCTAGATTAGGAGACCAAGAACATCTTCAAAAGTGAATATTTTAAATTTGTAAGATATTATTCAAGGTTCTTGGATGATATTCTTATAATATGGGATGGCCCAGTGCATATACTAGACGTGTTCATTGCATACATGAACAACACAGGTGAATACTTACAGTTTACACATTCTTATAGTATAGCGGATATAGCGTATTTGGATACGTTCATATCTAGTACAGCCAATGGATTCAAGTTTCGTATACACAGGAAGGATACATTCTCCAATAATTACTTGGAGTATACTAGCAATCATCCTCAAAAAATGATGAGAAACATATTTAAAGGACAGTGTATATGAGCAGCTAGAATGACTTCCATATACTCAGAAATGCTTGAAGAAATAGATTTTATAATAACATTGTTCAGTGCCAGGGGGTACCCACTGCACTTGTTGAACAATGTTAAGGAATATGTAGTCGGTGAATGGGGTAAGAAATATTTTCCAGTACTAGGAAGAGAACGATTAACAACCACTGTCGTGACTGATAAATTGGACAAAAGGTACAATAAGGCTTGTATTTTGGAATATACACCTCAAGTTAATCAAATAAAGCAGATCCTACATAGGAATTGGAACATACTTACGACAGACAATGAAATAAAAAATATAGTTGGAGATACCCCAATGTTTGTATATAAAATGGAGAAAAATATAAAGATGATTTTGGAGAAGGGTAACATGGTCAGGAATATCAACCGGCAGAACAGACACACTACAAAATGTGGTAGCTGTAGACAGTGTCAAGTTATACTAGAAAACGAAGGCATTATTCTGGAAAACATTAATAGGACCACAATTACACTTCAGTATGGAAAAAGTAACACCAGATATATTATATGCATGGCCAAATGTATGACCTGTCCGAGCTTCTACATAGGTAAAACGGAGAGAATGCTCAAAAATAGAATTTATGACCATCTGTACGCCATAAAAAGAAAAGACAAATCTAATGCCCTGTTTAGGCATATAGACAAACATGGGGAAAGCCACGGTTTTAGGTGCGCTATCCTGGAACAAGTTAGGCAAGGACAAAGAGGAGGCAACTATAAAACATTGTTAGGCTTAAAGGAAATTAAATGGCAGATATTAACTGACGCTTCAAACAAACCTGGCTTAAATGACTATATCACAACAAAACCTATTTTACAGGTTAATATTTAGGATTCGCAAGAATATGCTTGTATGGATTGCATTGTATTTGGCATTTTTGCTTGTGAAAGTGAATGCTGAACAATATTAATTGATATTAAGAATGAATTTGATTTTATTATTTTTTTCATTTTTATTTTTATTTTGATTTCACTTGTTATTTGATATTTGTATATTTATCGATTTATAAGATGGCAATGAAATTGGGATGAACTATAATTTAAATCATAAAATTGAATTAATATGCACGAACCATAGGTATTATAACATATTATAAAATATAAGGCATAAATAATATATTATATTTTATGAATCTCAATAAGGAAATTGAGCATTATTTGGTATATGTGATTTTAAATGCACATTTTAAATGCATCTTTTATAGAAACGTACTGTCTTTAGAAAAATGCTTTTATTCTTTAAATGAAGATGTTTCTTTAAAAGAAGATGATTTTTTAAAATGAAGCTGCTTTTTTAAACTTTTGGCTCCAAAAAGAGTATTTAAATGGCTAATTAATTAATTGATGTTATTCTTTTTTTTTTAAAACAAGTTTATTGTTTTTAACATACAAAATAAATATCATAACAATCTTATACAAGCAGTTAAAATATAAATAGTTATAACATTTAATAAAATAACCAAAGTATTTACAGAGACATCCACTGCAAATCAAATCAATTGATTAAACTGTAATGTCTTATTATTGAAACTAAGATTTTTTTAACAGGTTTTGTAAAGTATCCCATATAATATAATAAGACGTTTTTCTAGTTGTTCTTGATTTTATTGTCATCAATTCCATATGACACACTTCAGTCATAACATTTTTAAATTCATTAAATGAAGGAGGAGTATCTGAAATCCAATTTCTGGTTATTATTTTTCTAGCCACTGCTAGAATAGACCATAATAAGGGAAGTTTAACTTTTTTAACACTTTTAGGAACAGGAGTGTTAAATAATATAAGTGATTTAGAAACAATGAAATTATCTGTGAAAAGGGCCTGCAAAAAATCATTGATTAACTTCCAATATTCCTTCAATTTTATACAGTCATAAAACATATGTGCCCAATCAGCATTTATTTCTACATTACATCTTTTACATAAGTTGTCTTTATTATTTATTTTATTCATCATTAAAGGTGTATAGAAAGATCTATGTAAAAATGTCCAAGTAAAAAGTCTCCAATTAATGGAAGAAGTAGTTTTATAAGCAGATTCCAATATATATTGTTTATCTTGTTGTTTTGGTGATTCACCATTAATGGAAATGTAATAATTCCAATAGGTATCTGAACTACAATGAGTTTCTTCTCTGATAATTTTATGTATGTGTGAAAGCTTACCTTTATCAGAAACTCTATGTTGTAAATTTAATATCAAGTGATCAATCAGAATTGGAACAGATTATTTAACTGTTAAAGACATTAAATCAATTTTATTAATAAGATGTTGTCTAAAAGTCTGAATTTCTAACCAACATGTTTCTCTCAAATCAAATTCATGCTTTAAGAAGTCTAAATTTTTAACTTTATTATCAGACAGCAACTGATACCAATACTTTAAATCATTCTCAGTGACTAAAAGAGTTCTTTCAGAGGTGGTTGACAAAAGAATACCTTGTGTATACATTATAGGGAATAGGATAAAATTCCATTCCTTATGCCTATGATGCATAAATATAAAATTATGATAACTAATAATAATGTTTAATGGGTAACTAACTATATATTTTGGTGTAATAGATGAAGTACAAAATTCTTTTAGTAACCATAACATGGGGTTATTTACAATAATATTTTTATGTATTAAAGAGATTTTCATGAAGTGAATGATAATTAGTTCCCAGTAATCTTTCCATCTTGCAACATATGACTGATCTATTAACAAAGTAATAACTTTTATAATAGAAGAGATAGTATATAAATTAAAGTCTGGAAATGAAATGCCCCCTTGAGACCAGCTATTAGTATGTTTCTTTAATGCAATCCTAGGTCTATTAGGTGCCCATAAGAAATCTAACATTAATGAATTCAATTTCTTAATAATTATTTTTGTAGGTGGGAGTATTATTGATTGTATTAAATATAATATCTTAGGGAATATTATCATTTTAATAATTGTGAGTCTCTCTTCCATGGTAAAAAACATATTGTTCCAGCTATTGAAAAGATTTTGTATATTAAGACGACAGTTACTATAATTATTATGTATAATGGATTTAATATATTTAGTTAATATTATACCTAAGTAAGTTATCTGAGCTGAGTTGGGTATATATTTGTTAAAATCATTAATGAGGACATTTTTCCGTGTGCATATTGGTAATATTTTAGTTTTTTCTTCATTAAATATCAAACCAGAGATATTTTTAAAATCCAGCATTTTATCAAATAAGGACTGCATAGAAGAGTTAGTTCCTGATGACGTAATTAGAACATCATCTGCAAAAAGTTGAATTTTAGATATTGTATTTTCATCTATATCAAATCCTTCTATATCAGTACTATTTCTGATCAAATTAGCCCAAGGCTCCATTATTAAAGTAAATAATAGTGGTGAGAGTGGACACCCTTGTTTTGTACCTTTTAAAATGGGTATTTTTTGTGAGACATATGTTCCTATCTTAATATAAGCCAGTGCTCCTTTATATAGATGTTCAATTAGATTTACAAATGCATCAGAGAAATTTGTGCACTTTAGTAAGATAAACAAGTAGTCCCAACTTACTGAATCAAATGCTGAACTTATATCGAGACTAATAAGTGTTAAATATTTCCTTTTCCTGTTTGCAAAATCAATTAACTTTAAAGTTCTCCTTATATTATCAAAAGTATTTCTATTTATAATAAAGCCTGTCTGATCTATATCTATTATGCCTGGGATGATTGTCTTTAATCTATCAGCAAAAATACTCATAAACATTTTATAGTCAACATTAAGTAATGAAATAGGTCTATATGACGTGCATCTGGCTGGGTCTTTATTGGGTTTTAAAATTGGTGAAATAAATGTGTATTGCCAAGATGGGGGAGTTGTTAACTCATTTTGAGCCAAAATCTTATGTATTAATGAGTAAGTACTTTTAGGAAGAATTTTATACATCTCTGGTATAATACCATCATTATCTGGTGCTTTGTTTGATTTAAGTTTGTTTATTTGTGTAATAACCTCTGTATATGAAATAGTTTTATCTATTAGTTTAGTCTGTTGTTTGTTAAGTTTTTTGTTCATGTTTGTAGTTATAAATTTCTTTATTTTATCTTTAGGATCCATGTTAATGTTATTATGATTAATTTTGTGAAAGTGGTTTCTAAATTCATCTAAAATTTCTGGTAAACTAGAAACATTATTCTTTTTCCCTGAAGAGAAAATTTCTTTGATATGATTTTGCTTATTCAACCTTTTTGTTTTATTTTTAAGTTTATGTAAGTATTTGGGACTTATTAAGTAAGACAAAAACTTATATTTCTCTAATGTTATTTTGACTTTATGGGTTAAAATTTCTTTGTATTTCTCATTTAAT
Organism: Protopterus annectens; assembly: GCF_019279795.1. Taxonomy (NCBI): domain Eukaryota; kingdom Metazoa; phylum Chordata; order Ceratodontiformes; family Protopteridae; genus Protopterus; species Protopterus annectens. The sequence goes on along the minus strand of NC_056743.1, from coordinate 511,341,183 downwards.
TTATTTATTTCCTCAATTACTTTTTTGTCCATAATATTGTCTTTATTATTATGTTTGTATGAGTCTAATTTGCTTTGAATATCTATTAATTCCTTGTCCCAAGATTTCCTTTTATTGTTATACCATCTGATACTTTGTCCATATAAATATGATTTTAAAGCATCCCAAATGTAAACAATGGAGACATCAGGTGTAGTGTTTAAGTCTAAGAAATGTTGCACTTCTGAAAGTATATAATCTTTATAGTCTTTTAGTTGAGTTAAGTATGCTGGTATTCTTTTGATCTGAACATTATAAGTACTTTTTACCATAAATTCAAAGACAATTGAATTATGATCTGATATAGGACACGAAATGATTTTGGAATTAATTAAGTCTGTTACCATCTGGTTAGAAATAAAGACTCTATCTATTCTTGAATAAGTTTTATATCTGTTAGAAAAAAAAAAGTGTATGGTAATGATTTTGAATCTATCTGATTATTAATATCATTTAAATGATATAAATTAACAAAATCCTTTAAATGTTTTGCATTAGATGTAATTTTCCTTTTTCCTATAGTAGTAGTATCTTTTTCATGTAGGATACAATTAAAGTCACCTGCTAAAATAATATCTCCTATAGAAAATGATATGATCTTATTGAGATGGTGTTTCACTGTATTAATGCCGATTCCTGGTATCCAATATACATTGATTAATGTGTATATCTTCCCATTAATCTGTATTGTAACCATACAGAACATTCCTTTATCATCTTTATAAGACTTAATAGTTTTAGGTATGGGCATATTTTTATTCCATAAAATAGCCACTCCTCTCTTTTTCTGTGTGTGTTCTGAACTAACCAAGCCTGTATATTTATTAGTGGCTAATTTATCTATATCCTTTTTCAGGAGATGTGTTTCCTTGAAGGAATATTAAGTTGGCTCTATGCCAATTAATATATCTCATTAAACTTGCCCTTTTACATGGGTTATTCAAGCCATTAATGTTTAAAGAAATTTTTTTTAGAGATATCATTTAGCTTTTATAAACATATAAGACATATAATCAGAATAACAATTAACAAAATAAGTGATATTATATCTCCTCCTTTAGGCGTTCCATTAATTATAACTGTATTTAATGAAAATCTTATGGAATTTTGTATAAGTTTCACTTTTATTCGTAGTGACAATGAGTTTATAAAATGTGATGTGGATGTCAGAACTATATACATACAACAATGATCAGGTAAAAATAATGTTAGGATTAAACATTGCACCCAGCCTGGAGTTAAGAACTCCAACTTCGAGTAGCTCATACCACTCAAGTTATCCCCCAATCCTAAGCAGCAGTACCTCAGCTGCCACCAAATTAATTCAATACTAACTATTATTAACTAAAGTTAACCTCATTTAATTAGATTATCTATTATGACAAAGCTAAACAATTTATAAATCAGCTTCATATAAACAAGTAAGAACATTTAGAAACAGCTCATATTACTATGTACATCTATCCTGTATAATACACTCATAATCAAAATTGTATTCTAACAATCTTGATAATGGGAACAGAGAAGAGAGAGAGGAAAAAAAAAAGGGGGGCATATCCATATGTTAGTTTATTAAAAGTTTGAAAGAATAAGTTCTTATGTTCATTTGAATTCAATATCTTAGGCTATTATGGTTCAAACATTACGTATATTAGAGTATTCCTACTTTCTGCCATAGAAATGCAATTAACAGTTTTAAAAACTTTAAATTACTTGCACCAAAAGCTTACTTCTCATACTTATTATTGCCAATTAAATAAAATATTTATTCTCATACATAAGTTAAAAAATCATACTGCACAGCAATGTTAATTCCTAGTTATACATAAGTCATTGTGATGAAAGATTTGTGTATTTTATATATCTGAACTGCAGCTTTAAAATATGTCACCTGACAATTTCTTCTTAAATATAATCATAATGATACTTATGCTTGTCAATTAGTCAAGGCAAATGATTTATAACATTATATATGTTTAAATCATAAGTATTTATATACATTAGTGTGCTGCAGTCATGTAAGCTTTCAAAAACAAGTGTATATGTGATTTACCTTCTATGCCTTCTAAAATATCTCACTTGTTTACTATGGCATACTAAATCATTTAAAATTATTATAACTTTTATATTTTATAAAATACACCTTAAATAAATAAGTTGTTATAAGGAATAACTCACATTTAGGTGTCATAAAGTTCGTTTTTCATCACAAAGTCGCATTTACAGCAGTTCTACTTCCTGAAACAGCATTCTTCATGAATCTGCGATGTGTCAGTGTGAAATCAGGGGTCAAAGTTCAAAATGACTGCTTTCAGCTTTCAGCTTCTCTGCGTGTATTCTGAGTGTTGAAGCTTTTAAAACAACTCGAGGACACTATTCACGAGGAAACCCACATCATTCTGGCGGGAATTTTAGTAAAAGCAAGTGACTGACATTCATTTAGTAATACAAATGAATCTGAACAGTGCAAAACCTTCGCAAAGTATTTTACAAGTCATTACAGTCTCTATGACAGTGAAACGAAGCCTACAGTTACTTAACATATTGTAAAACTTATTTTTATATGCCCCATTTCATTTTCTCATACAGATCTTATTATATACATATATCAGTATTATCAGAAGTATATAACTATATATATAAGAGAGAGAGAGAAAGAAAGAAAGAAAAAAGAGAGAAAAAAAGAAAGAGAGAGAGAAGAAAGAAAGAAAAAAAGAAGCTACAAAGAGTATCTACAAAGATATATTATTTGCTGTTTGTTTTAATAATGTTAAACATGAGACTCATTACTTACAACTATTTTAGTTCTAATTATTTGCAATTATATCATGACATATTTGAAATCATGTATAAGCAATTAAGTCATGGTATAATATTTAGCAACAGTGTTTAAACAGCATAAATAATTTTAAAGAGCTAATAAGTTATTATTTCACTTATTCCATATTTTTCATCAAACTTCTCTCCCTCCCCTCCCCCACCCCTCAGTAAATGCATAGTTTAGAAAGAATGCCATTATTTAAAACAAGAAGAGAAAGAAAATGTATCAAATTACTAACCTTAGGTCTCTTTATCACAAAGAGAAACAAGTTGATTCATAGCATGTTATTTGTTCCTCAGAAAGTTTGATTATTTATAAAACAAAACAGTTCTTTGCACACAAAAAAGTAACTTTGAATATATCTTTAAAACATTTGTGGCTTTCTGAAAATGTAGTAACTGTAATTGAAGAGTTCACAAGAAGAAAGAAAAAAATATATAGAACATGTCATTTGTTTTTTAGTCTTTTTTGCTTCTCCGAAGTCTTCCAAGAAGTTCCTGTTGCCATCCTCTTTAGCGAAGGACTTGCCCATTCCATATCTTCTATTTTATCTAATATTTTATTTTTTTAATATACAGCAAAGCAGAGTCCAAGTCTTCAAAACTTCTAGGGCCATCAGGTAAAAAGATTTTTAGTTTGGCAGGAAACAAAAGGTGAGTTTTGAACTGTGCTTTCTTAAGCTCTCTTATTAATGGCAAAAAAACTTTTCTTTTAGTAATTACCAAGGAAGAATAGTCATTGTCAAAACGCACAGTTGCCTCATTAATTTTTATAGGTGCTTTTGCCCATGCAGATTTTAATACCATCTCCTTGTCATAAGATGATAAAAATCTTACAATAACTGATCTAGGATATTTTTTATTAGAGTTAAAATTAGATAAAGACCTATGGGCTCTTTCAATACCAAAAGAAAATGCTTCTGACAAATCTAAAGTTTTGGGAAGCCAAGTATTTAAAAAGGAAGTAATGTTGTTACCTTCTATATTTTCTGGCAGTCCAAAATCCTAATATTATTAAGGCCTGGATCTGTTTTCCAGGTCATCAAGTTTGGATTGTAGTTGTGTGTTCTGCTTCAGTAAAAATTCAATGTTAATTTCTTCTTCTTGAATTCTGTTGTCCATATCATTAAGAGTCTCTTCTATACCAGTAATCTGAGTTTTCTGATGTTGTAAGTCTTGATGTAACAAATCCATTTGTTTTGTAGTTTTTTTCTATAAAGTTATCAATTTTAGTATCTTGTCTGTCCATTTTAGTTGTTAGTTGCTGAATAGTTAATAGTAAAGACTGAAGCTCTTTCTTGATGCTGGAATCCTGACTGTTAGCCTTACTGGAACTCATTCTGAACAGAGGTGATGAAAGAGAAATTTCCAAGATGATTTCTGACAGGAAAATTATTTAAATTTTCTTTCTTTTTTTGATATTATTCAAGAAACTGATATTCCAAACATATTTAGAAAGAAAATTATTACATTAGTTGAATTTAAAAGTAATTATTTCCTGTCAGAGCAGTTATGTTGGTGGAGCTGAAGAAATCTGCTGCTATCCTGTGTTCATCCTTGGCCACGCCCCCAATTGATGTTATTCTGAAGAAGTCCACATTGCATGTGGATGAAAGCGCTTAATCTTACATCATTTTAAAGAGTTATATATTAAATTTGTGGAATATAACTTGTTGGTGTTCATGTTTCTCTGAGGCATCCAGCATTTAGTAGCATTTTCTCACTGTTCTTTTTGGTTACATTGTTGCTTGAACGCTATAGTGTGGTTTGGTATACAGATATACCCATACCTAGATGACTTGCTCATCCTTCATCAGGACTACCAAGTTCTTCTACTTTACCTATAACAGGTGTCTCCCACCCTAACTCAACTAGGGTTCACCCTAAATCTAGAAAAATCTCACCTGACCCCCCTCAGGACTTAGTTTTTTGGGGGTGCAGAATCAGACCAGACAGCATGAAAGCCTTCATCTCAGATCAAAGGCCTTTGTCTATATTTTACACATATCCTCACCCACTCCTCATTGACAGCTCGGGAATTGCAGAGAATGTTAGGCCACATGGCATCTCTGATACCCATGTTACCTCTGGCAAGACTCCACATGTGCAAAATCCAGTGGGTCTTAAAAAAACCTATGGAGCCAACACTCCCAAATCATGGACTCACCCCTTCCCCTACTTCTGTGCCTAAAAAAGGAAATACAGTGTTGGGTGTCAGCACTGCACCTCAACCTAGGAACCCACCAACAGGCTCACGCCCTCCCAACAACTGCTGTCCACAGATGTGTCAGACCTGGGGTGGGGTGCAGTGCTCCTAACAAACCAGAAACAATTCTCAGTACAAGGCAAATGGTCCACTCTAAGACAAAAAGACCACATCAACATCAAGAAAATGAGGGCATTATTACTAGCTCTTCTAACCTTCCAATCTTCTCTCCTGCCAGGAACCCTGAAAGTAATCACAGACAATATGACTGTCCTGTGGTATATCAACAAGCAAGGGGGGACAAGGTCCTACCCCCTGTGCAGCCTGGCCATCCATATTTGGAACTAAGCATCTTCTCTCCAGGTCCACCTGGTAGCAGTGTACATCCCCTCAACAGAGAATGTTAAGGCTGACAAACTCAGCAAAACCTCAGCCCCCTCTCATGAATAGATGCTTCAGAGAGAGGTTTTCTTGGATCTGATACACAGGTGGGGTGTTCCACAAGCAGATCTCTTTGCCTCCCCCCAAACAAACAGATGCCCAACTTCTGCACAAGGGATCCATATCCACAAGCTTGGAAAGTGGACGCATTCTCCTTTTCTTAGGAGGGAATGCACCTTTATGCCCTCCCTCCTTTCACACTAATTCAGAACGTCCTTCTGAAAATTCAAAAGGACAATCACAAAATCTTACTGGTGACCCCGTTTTGGCCAAGACAGCATTGGTTTCCCCTCCTACACTTACTAGCCAAGGGCAATCACCACAGGTTACCCCACTGACTAGACCTGCTCACACAGGACAAGGGATCCCTACTCCACCCACAGGTGAACAACCTGAAATTGACCTTATGGGTGATAGGGTTCTAATCCCTTACAGACACCTATATTCAGAGGACATACTCAATGTTCTGCAGGAGGCCAGAAAACCTAGTACCAGGAGAAACTATGTATCAAAGTGGCGCAGATTCTCCAAGTGGTGTCAAAGGAAAAATCAGGACCCGCTTATTACTCCTATTCCTATGGTCTTATCCTATTTGTGTGAGGTGCTCCACTCAGGACTAACTTACTCTTCAGTCAAAGTCCACTTATCTGCCATTTCTTGCTTGTCTGCCCATTTCACCTCCTCTGGCATCCAGACTGGAAGTCAAGTTGTTTCTGAAAGGAGGCCTTCCTATCAGACCCCCCCCCCCCAGGAGACCTACTCCCCCTCCTTGGGACCTCAATTTCATTTTACAAAAACTAACCTTGCCTCCCTTTGAACAAGCTCAATCAGTTTCCCACAAATTATGCACCCTGAAAACAGTTTGGCTAGTTGCCCTCACCTCTGCCAGGAGGGTTTCAGAGATACAAGCCCTTATAGCTTCCTCTCTGCATCTTGTTTTCCACAAGGACAGAGTTGCTGTCAGGACCAACCCTTCCTTCATGCCCAAGGTAGTTATGAGCTCTTCATTCCTTGGATGTACACAGGCAACTCAGGTACTACTTGGACAAAACCAAATCTATCAGAAAATCTGACCAATTATTCATCTCCTTCCATCCCAGAGCCCTAGGGATGACTGTCTCCAAACAGACTATTTCCTCATGGATCTCTAAATTTATTACCTTGTGCTACTCCCATCATGGAAAATCCCTGCAGGGCCATGTTAAACCTCACTCTACCAGGGCAGCTGCCTCCTCTACTGCCTTTTTCAAAGGCATTGACATCACCTCCATTTTAGAAGCAGCCACTTGGACCTCGGTCCACACCTTCACCAAGCACTACAAGCTGGACATGGCCTCCAGAGCAAGAGCATGGTTTGCCAGGTCAGTCCTCCAAGGCCTGGTTGACCACAGAAAACACTCCTCCACCCAACTTCATACCTAAAGCTCTGGTACTCTCCCTACTGTTATGAATACTGCAACATGAGAATAGAAGGACATAGAATCATTGTAAGAACTTACCATAAACTTAGATATCCTTCTCTTCCATATTGCAGTATTCAGTCCCACCCACCTACCCCCTGTTTCTTTCCTAACTTTCACACCATGACCCACCTGTGGGGACATAGTCATTCTCCTCCCCAGTCTCCACTCTCAACACAGCCAACATACTGCCCTGGGCCTGGCCTACATGTAAGTCTAAGGGACTCCAAGTAGAAACCCCCTTAAACCCACAGGAGTTCTACTGTATGTGGCAAAACATTCTGATGAGGGTGCATGCAGACGTCACTTTTATACTCAATGTCAGTTTATGGCCCTGGTAAGGGATGTCACATACCCCCTCCTGGAACAAAGACTTTGGCATACTGGCTAGATGGTGGCGCTGCAAGCAGCAACTCCCCACTGTTATGAATATTGCAGTATGGAAGAGAAGGACATCTAAGTTTATGGTACGTTCTTACACAACTAGTGTGTGTGTGTGTGTGTGTGTGTGTGTGTGTGTGTGTGTGTGTATACAACAGACCACCACGTTACATGAAAGAAAGAACCACAGCTGGTTCATGGTTAGGGTTGCCACCTTTTCAAATGGCCAAAGTGGGACATTTTTGGTACAAACATCAGATTTTACAGGCTGACACATACTCACGGTGAGTACAAAGGATAGAACTTAACTTTTTTCCCTAAATAAAATCTTAGTCTTGTAGCATTTTAGTTGCTTATTCTGTTTCTTATAACATTTAGATATTTTAGATACAGAATAACTGTTTTATGCAACTATTACATAAAATATAGGAAATAATTATGTCCTACAATCTCAGGACATTTGCCATTTTTAATATTTTTTGTCAGGACACAACTGCCGAAAGAGGGACTGTCCATCGCAAAGTGGAACAGGTGGTAACTCTATCCATGGTTCAAAATAGCAAGTGTGTATGTGTGTGAGAGTAAATCAAAGAATACATTTAGGTGCATTTGACTTGTGGTTTACTTGAAGAAATTTCATCCTGTGCATTTCATGTATTCCCATTTGAAAAACTCTGATAGTTATATGTTAGGTTATCACATAATGGTCTACAGTGAGGCTGCATTGAGGTTTAATCCTGATTCCAGTCATCATCCGTTGCAAGCTATTCAGTCAAGGTACAACTGGTTTAGTATGACTCCTTGCTTCTTCACATGGTATATTTTAGTAAGAGCAATATTTCTTTCCAAATATATCTTTTGCATAATATTTTCAGAATGGTTCATATATCCTGTGCCGTATCTAGTTCATGTTGTTCCCTTATATTAGAAGAAAGAAGGATATCTGCAAATTACCTTATTCATTTAGTGCACCGCGTATCTTATTTGGAAGTGTAATATTTTAGAGCTCTGCTTGCCTTCTGTGTAATGTCTAATACAACATCCTCTCTAACTCTCTAATATCATAACACTTCCCTCAGCTCTGGATGGATTTGTTCATGCTTTCCTTCTATGACCTCATTGGATGGATTTGCTCATGCTTCCCTTCTATGACCTCATTGGATGGATCTGCTCATGCTTTCCTTCTATGACCTCATTGGATGGATTTACTCATGCTTCCCTTCTATGACCTCATTTGGATGGATTTGTTCATGCTTCCCTTCTATGACCTCATTGGATGGATTTGCTCATGCTTTCCTTCTATGACCTCATTGTCTTCTCAAGAGTTTGACTTTTTCTTCCTTCTATGACCTCATTGTCTTCTCAAGAGTTTGAGTTTTTCTTCTTGCATTGTTCTTTCAGTATATTCTCCCTTCTAGGTCCATCCTTGTTTATCTCTTATGTCCCATGTACAGAAATTCCAAAATGTTGTCTTTTCACATTACCTGCTCCTTCTCCATAATTGTCAGTGGCCACTTTCTTTTTATTACTGCACATTTCCAGAAAACCTGTTTCTTGTCTGCACTCTTCTGCTAAAACCTCCAGTCATTTGTCTTTTCTTCCCACTTCTCCAGTGGTCAAAAGTAAAATAAAATAAAAACTAATAAGAAAAAACAAACCTCAAGGTCCCAACTGCCACTCAGTGATACAAAAAAAGGGAATAAATGCAGCTAAATATTGAAGCAGCTGTGGCAGAATGTTCACAGTCTCAAGCTAAGTCAATTTATAAATCCACAGAATGTTCACAGTCTCAAGCCAGGTCAAGTTATAAATCCACAAGTCTTAAAATAAAAACTAATATTTAATTTAAAATCAGATGTATACAGATTATATATATGTGCCTGTACAGGCAGATGTTCCCTATTTTCTCTGCTTTGGGGGCTTTTCAGCATGTGAGCTTTACACTTATAACACTGTAACTAAATACACTGACTCTGAGGTCCTATCATTGTTAGGGAAGGCAAAATACTTGTTTTTGCAGAAAATCAAGCATCCTGTCTCTGAAGCAGTACAGCCTCAGAGTAAATAAATTTAGTATACAAGGCTGTGGAGACAAAGTTTATCAATGGAGAATGTCAGAGGACTCAGCTCCTTGCAGAAAGCATTTGCTGCTTAATTTTAATCAACATAGCCTTTCTCTCTTTGCAGGTTGTGCACCACTGTAACATATGTTGTTGTTTGTCTTTTCCTGGTTAGGGGTCGCCACAGCGGAACTCCGGTCCGCTAATGATTTGCAGTCGTTTTTTTTATGGTGCCGAGTTGCCAGCCCGACACCCAACCTTCAGCAAAGGCACGCCAGTTCACGCATGTCTTTCGGAGGCCACTCAACCAGGGGGAGGACATGCAGACTCCACACAGAAGGCACTCCAGCCGTGAGTCGAACAGGAGAACCTCTTGCTGTGAGGCAGCAACGTTACTGCTGTACCACCGCAACTTCACCACTGTAACATACGTGTATTCCATGAATTATACTTGCTGTTGAAATGCAGTAAAATGTGTCACATTACAGAATCACACTGAGAATCTTTCTAAATAAAAAGTTACATATTGGTTATACAACTCCAAGTTCTTCTGTGCTCTTAATTGAAAAGTTTATTTTAAGTAGTATTTTATGCTAGCAAAGTGTGACAAACTGCTAATATAAAACAAAACAAAAGTCTAGCAGTTGACTGTTTCATAAGAATAAAATGCATTTTAACAATGCTACTGTTTCTAAGCTCAAAGCTGGTAGTTGTTACATTGTGAAATTTGTAAGATATAGTTTGTAGCTTCATTCACATTCAGATTGCTTCTTTATATACCATCCGGTTATTTAGCCAACTTCATGTATATTTTTAGATGTACTTGGTATTGTTTGAGTTTCCTTTCTGTGCATCTAATAAATCAGTACATTGACTTGATAATTGTAAAGTCTCTTAATCTTACTTGTGTCACTACTTATGCCTCTCAATAGCTTTATCAGTCCTGTGATCTTGGCATGGTACAGCTTAAAAGGCAAATTTCTATTCCTGCATTACATTGAAACTGCTCTTATACAAGCATTTCCTTGTGGTTCTAATACAAAGAAATGATTAGTGGATGATGGTACATATGAACCACATCTTTTGAAAACTGTTGGATCAGTCATATTAAGGACATTATGACCAGTTCTTCAGTTTAGGGTATCCTGTGATATGGCATACCCCCCAGACAGTTCACCTGTGAGAAATCAAGGCATACTCACCAACTTCAAACTAGATTACTTAAAATAGCCAAACAACACACATGTTGAATCTGTGAGTGACATTAAGAAAAAAAGCATTTTCAGTCCTCCATGAAGAGGCCTCATCCTTACATTTTCAGATACATATTCCATGCTTGCTCTAAAGTGGCAAAAAGAAAAACAGTCTGCAGGGTGAAAAATGTACTCACACTACTGTGATTTTAAATTAAATTGAACAGAAAAAAAATAGAAACATTGGCTACCTCTCAATTTTTGGAGATGTGATTGGAAAAATGCATTACAGGAGATATTCACTGATTGGTGGATTCTGCCCTTAGGCATTTATTATAATTTGCTTAACAAATATTTGGTCATGTCTTATTAATCTGATATTGTCATTTTCATTCGTTCCTCAACTGATAGGTTTCAGATCCGAGACTCAGATCCAACTGAGCCCCTTCTTCCAGATCATCAAATCCTAGAAGTCTCGAGCTCCTCTCTTTACCCGTAATGCCCCACCAGCTTAACATACCTCAGATCTCATTTGCCATCTGTAGGTTCCAGATGTAGATTCCTTGCTCTCAAGCATTTCTGGTGTAATCTTCAAATTTCCTCTCCCTATTTGGTTTTTGTGAGTTACTACATTTTTAGTATTTTATCTGTTTCCTTCCTCCCTCCTATAATTTAATTTTTTAGCTTCTCCCCTTCCCAGAGCTGAGTTACCATTTTTCAGTAATTCTTTTTTACCAGTGTTGGTATTTCTTTGTACTCCTAGATTACTTTCTCTACCATTATCCATAGTTGTTCTCCTTTTCCCCAGTTTCCTTTGAAAAAAAAAGAGAGAGAGAGAGAGAGAGAAGAAAAGTTTTGTTTGTTTGTTGATATAGTAGATAGTGCAGTTATTTTGCTAACAACTTGTTCTTACTGCCTTTTTGTTGGTAGCCCTGTTAAGATGTCAGAAAAACCTTCTGGGTTTAAAAAGTGTGTTTCCTGTGAGCATAAGATCCCAAATTCTGATGCCCAAATTGAATGTGTCTATTATTTGGGTCCAGCCCACGTTTACATAGACTGCAATATATGCTCTAGTTGTAGTTCTAGGGCCTTGATTGATTGTAAAAGCAAGCTGACTCTGTGGGGTCTTTTACTCTGTAATTCCTCTTCCTCAGTGTCTGGGGCTCAAACCCCTAAGAAGCCTAAAAAAGCTAAAGTTGATCCTCAAACTAAGGACAAGAAGCCTTGAAAAAGATCTCCAGAATGTCCCTCAACTTCTGTTTTGATTCATTTATTGAGCCCCTTGCTAAGGTCCAAAAAATTCAGATCCATTGGTCCCAGTTCTGACACCTTGAAGTCCATGGATCTGTACCCCCCACACACACTTCCATCAGATCCTATTTCATCCAGCCTCCCCTCTCCATTTCTAGATGAGTCACCTCAAAGACATTCTACATCTCCTTCCACTACATTCTCTCTTTGGTCCTCCAGAAGCCTTTCCAAAGACATGGACAGGATGATGAGGAAGTTCCTCAGAGCAAAGATACAGATGGGAGTTCTCCCAACTCCAATCCTGTGTGGATCTGAGAGTGGATGTCTGACTACTTCCCCTTTGATATCTTCTTCTGTAATCTATCCTTTCACTTCAGAGCCATAAGATCTGAGATCCCCAGGGGTGTCTACTTTGGATCCAAAGAGTGTTCTTTCGTTGACTCTGATGGTTCCTGTGAGTTGAGTGGCACCAAGTATCTCACAGCCAGAGGATACTCAGAGCTGAAGCATCGACACTGGATCCGGGAGCTTGGAGTCAACTCCAAAGCTTTTGGAGATGTCTCTTCCCCTTGGAGCCTCAGCTCTGGATAGCTTGGTCTGACTTCCTTCTCAGGTGGAGTGCTGACAGGATTGCAAGAGCTGATGATCCAAGAAATTTCAGTTTTAGAATCATCAACTTCTGTTTCTCCTAGGATTTTACTTTCAAGTTTGTGCAGAGGGTATTCCTGTGCCGTGATAAAAGGAGGTACTGCCAGCACAGCTAGCTGAAATTTTGTAAATAATTATAGGTCATTTGTATATATCAAACTGTTTCATACAAGATGCTGATGTTACAAATGTATTAGAATTGTATGTCATGTGTATATCAGACTGATTTGTACAAATGTTTGTGTTGAAAAGGTATTTGTAAAATGCTTGTGTTTGAAACATATGCACAGCATGCTTTACTGGAGAGAACAGAAATATATACACACACTATTGTAACTGTTTAAATGTAAATGTTAAAAAAAAGAAACTGGAGAGTTAACCTCAGTCTAGCAAACTTTAGAAAAATATCTGAAATAAAATCACTTTATAGGCTAGGCCATAAAGATGCTATCTCACAGGTTTCAGTGCAGCCAGAGACACAAAGTCTGTACTAAGAAGCGTTCTGTATTGATTTTGGAGTGAACTAATTACAACTCTGGAAGTGTGGAGGAATGCAATTGTTTTATGACTTCTAGCACCTGCCAAAGATCTAAGCAAACCCCCTTGTCTTTGTATTTTTACAGGAAGGTGCTAAATCCTGCCAGATGCCAGCAATGGGGTTTTTGCCTGGAAACAAGAAGTCAAATGACAATAAGTGATGTCATTCTGCAAGCTTTCCCAGCAGTAATATTTTAGATATTATTTTGAGAGACAGAGCATTCTGTATTCTGTCTTGCACCTGACAACAACTACCACTCACCACATCATCTGCCTTGCTCTATTAAGTAAGTTATTAGAATATAATAATTCTCTTAGATACAGTCAGGAATATAGTGATGCTTAGTTTAAATATTGTTTTTCTTTATTTGTCTGAGCCTGTCCTGCAATATTATTTATTTAAAATATTTAATTTCCTGTGGTTTTGAACTCTGATGTCACTGTGAATATGTGCTTAGTATTTTCTTGTTCTTTTTTATTAATTATTTAAATATATTGTAACATTTAATTGTGGCTGATCTTTGTAGAAATATTTAAGTTTTGAGAGTACTTGCAAATTTATTTGGTGACACTGTGTGGGCCAGTCCTAAATAGCCTTGCTCTTGGTCAAACTACCATTTGTATTAATATTAGTTTCACTCAGTATATTGGATACCATTGGAAGACCCTTAAGGTAGCTGGCAGTAGTGTCTGGTGGCAATCATAACTACCTTATAGTCTGGGCAGATGGGTGCATAGCTAGTAAACATGTGCCAGCCTTTCCCAGGGGTGTGTGTGTGTGTGTGTGTGTGTGTGTGTGTGTGTGTGTGTGTGTGTGTGTGTGTGTAAATCAAATCTCAAGGAGTGTGTGTGTGTCAACTACTTGGGCAGGGACACAAAGCACTGGTTGGACAAAGAGGGTGCTGGAGGCCTTGGCTTGGACACTCAGCTGAGATCTCAACTCTATAGCTGTGCCACTGGGGAGTCTTACTGGGGATCTGGAGAAAGAGTAAGAAACCATCCCTGGACTGACTATAGTCTCTGTGTGCTCTTAAGGGAAATTGCAGTTGATGCAGAGAGCTCCATCTGGAAATCCTGTGTGTGCACCTGTTATCCCCCCAGTGAATGTTCCCCCACAGGTGCCAGTGTTGAGGATTGAGGCTTCTTGGTTTCTGGTCCAGTGACGGATTGTCACATATGCCTAAAGAGCAGACATTCCTGCCCCCCCATCATATCAGACCACCCTACCTCCCTACTTCATACTGTTCTGTGTCCTAAGTCTCGATCAACTCTTCCACTGGGACAGCGAGCCTGAGCAAGCCTCCAGCTAGTCTATCAGGGCATTGTACTTTCCCAGAACATCCCTCTGAGGAAGTCCCTCACAAGAGGACATGCAAAAGGAGTCACTTAGATTCCCCTCAGGAATCTCTCACAGAGGACACTGATTTTGATGAGGGGGAGGGGTCCCTTTGATCAACACCTGATAACATCTGCTTCAGAGACATCCTAGAGCTCTTGAAATGGAGGTGCCTGGTCTTCCAATACTCCCTTCCAAGAGGAAGCGGTGTTCCTGGAGGTTTTCAGGTCTGGCCCATCTACTTCTACTTCCCAGCCAATTAACTTATTGACTTAGTCTCTTGGTGGGCATGGAAGGAGATGGACACTGTTGAGCCAATACCTAATTAGCTGAATAAGATTCTTGCCCCCCAAAAGACTGTGTGCACTGGAGTAAAGCAGTTCCAGTTTATGCTTGTTTGCTACTGCTGCTACAAGAAAGGGAATAGAAGAGTAGATTTCCTCTGTCCATCCTCCTAATAGGCAGTCTAGGGCATTGGACAGACATAGAAAGTGCACTTATACTTCTGTGTCCCTTCCACTTAAGTCACTGAATTACTTGACATATTTTACAAGACTGCAAAAAGATTTTATCCAGATTACCAAATCACTTTTGGTGTCCATGTCTTCCAAGGATGAGAACAGAATCTGCTCACAGGTGGCCACCCTCCAGTCCATCTCAAATTCGTCCATGAGGTTGATCTCCAGTGCTGTGGAAGGTACCTCATGGGTGGCTTTTCAGGCATAACCATCAAGACACATGCCTAGATGTGCTTATGTGATTTTGCAGAACCATTTAAGTCTTCTTTCATCAATGTGCCCTTTGAAGGACCTTATCTTTTTGGCCCCAAGGTTAAGACACACTCTCCAGGTGCAAATAAGAGGGAACTGCTGTGGGTGTATGTTTTTCTAAACCTCAAAGGCCCTTTTCTAGAAACCAGTGAGGTGCAGAAAGATTTGGTTTAAGAATTCCCAGGGTCCTTTCCAAGAGTCACATAAAGATAGCTCCCCCAGGGGCAGAGGAAGGAATTTGTATGGAAGACACCATCCTCATGGCAAAGGTGGTCCACAGAACCAGGGATCTAGAAATTCTTTCCCAGATAGTTCCCCCAGGGGCAGAGGAAGGAATTTGTATGGAGACACCATCCTCATGTCAAAGGTGGTCCACAGAACCAGGGATCTAGAGATTCTTTCTCAGATAGGCCCTATCAGCACTCCTGAAAGTAGATATGACTGTCCCTGTCTGGAAGCAGTCAGGGGTCATTTATCCCTGCATCAGAGAACCTGGCTAGCCATCATTAAAGATTCATGGGTGCAGAGGATTATACCTAGAAGTTATACCATACCATTTTCCCTACCCCTTCCAACAGTTCTCAGGGAAATCACCAATGTTCCACCTAGCCAGAAGGAAGCAACATTTCTAGAAATAAATGGAGCTGCTAGGAAAAAAAGAGTCATCCAAGAGGTCCCCCCAGATCAGAGGGAGTCTGGAGCTTACTCAAGATTCTTCTTAGTGCCAAAAAAGACAGGGGACTTGAGACCAGTTTTGGATCTCAGCAAGTTAAATCCATTGGTGCAGTATACAAAGTTTCAGATAGTCATGGTCCATTTTGCCCCTATTGCTGAAGGACAATTGGATGTGCTTGACAGATCTTTTGGATGCATACTATCGCATCAAAATAAACAGGCACTGCAGGAGATATCTACGTTTCTGGCATGGAACCAGTCATTACCAGTTCAGAGCACTGCCCTTTGGTCTCACTACAGCCCCCATGATGTTCAGCAAATGCATGATAGTTGTAGCAGCTCACTTGTGGCTGCTGGGATTCTGGGTGGTTCCATATCTAGATGACTGGCTCCTTACTGTTTCATCCATGCATCAACTGATGCAGGCAAGGGACTACTTGCTCCAGTTGTGTTCTCATCTAGGAATAACAGTCAATTACAACAAATATCAACTTACCCCAACGTAGAGTCTGGAGTTCATAGGTGCTCATTTGAACACAGTCAGTCAGGTAGCCTTTCTTCCCTCCAGTCGAATAGACTGTCTGCAGTCCCAAGTCAAGAAAGTGATTCAGAATTCATCCCTTCCCAACCGATTGATACTACAGGATTTGGGGTCCATGGCAGCTGCTCTCACCCTTGTTTCAATGGCCAGTTTCCATGTGAGAATCCTTTGATGGACTCTTTGGACACAGTGGTCCACTCTCCAATGTCCATTATCCATGCCATTCAAGATGGCAAATAGATTCATTGAAACCAGCTCCACGAAGGCCATCCCTTTGTTCTTCCCCTCATCGAGGTCATTGTGATCACGGCTGCCTCCCTGCTTGGGTGGGGGAACTACTTGGGAAAGGCAGTCCAAGGTAAGTGGTCCCTGAAGAGGCCAAGATGCATATCAATGCCCTGGAAATGAGATCTGTCCTCCTAGCATTGCAGGCCTTTCCAGACACTCCCCTATCTGGGACAACTGCAATACAGATGGACAACATGTTTGTCGATGTACCAGACTACAGATAAGGGGCTACCAAATCGTATGCTCTTGGTTGAGAAGCTGTGAGAGTATGGCCACGGGTGATATCTTCCCATTGCTTTCTAATAACAAAGCGCATCCTGGAGAAATCCAACGCGGTTTCACACAAATTAAGCAGGTCCATTTTGATGCCTTATGAGTGGTCTCTCAATGTCAATGTGACCGAGAGAAATTTACTTCAGTGGGGTCAGCCATGCTGCAATCTTTTTGCCTCTCCCCGCAACAGCAAGTGCATCAGGTTCTTTGCCCTGATCCCTCCATCAAGGGTGTCACCAAGAGATGCTCAGTTCCATGATTGACCCTCCGAACTCCTGTATGCATTTCCACCCCTGCCATTAATTCCCAAATTTCTTCAGAAAGCAGTTCATTTGAAGAGCACAATTATCCTCATTGCTCCTTTTTGACCTCATCAGGTTTGGTTCCCATTCCTCTGGCCTCATCTTCTGCATCCACCATGGGTTCTGGATCAAACTCCAGACCTTCTGTCTCACCTGACAGGCATGAATCATCCAGACTTAACAGGCCTCAGACTGACTGCATTATTTCTCCAGTTCCACTAATTGCAAGACAGCCCAGACTGTCTTCCCTGTTCCATCATATTTTGCGTTCTTCCCATAAGGCTTCTACTAGAAAGATTTACAAGAGTAAATGGAAAAGATTTATATTCTGGGCCTTTAGCAAAGATCCTTTTTCAGCTCCTGTACCAGCTATCCTCAATTTTTTAGTCTCAATCTTTAATGAAGGAGCTAGTTTTTCCACTATTAGAATTGTTTGCTGCCATTTCTTATTTCCACAGAGGTGAAAATAATTCTACATTAACCTCATTTAACTTATGCAAGGCCTTTCTCAAGGGAGCTTTTTTTTGCTTAGACCTCCATTAAAAGATCCTTCTCCAACTTGGGGTTTAAATTCAATGCTTCAGGCCTTAACGCAACCTCCCTTCAAACCTTCAATCAAAGCTTACCTAAAATTTCTATCTTGGAAAACCATTTTTCTAGTGGCTATTACATCTGCTAGAAGAGTATCTAAACTCCAGGCTTTGTCTTCAAAGCCTCCTTATCTGATTTTTCACAAAGACACGGTGTCACTACAAACTAATCCATCCTTTTTACCCAAGGTAGCTTCTGATTCAAATATTAACCAGGTCATTAATCTCCCAGTTTTTTTTCCAGATGTTTTTTAACAAAGGAGAGTACATGTTACATCTGTTGGATGTGCATAGACAGCTTCACTTCTACCTTCACAGAACCAAAGACTTTAGTAAATCTGACCAGTCGTTTGTTTCATTTTCTTCTATCAGATTAGGTAACCCAGTATCTAAAGCTACACTGGTCAGATGGTTAACTGATTTTATCACCTTTGCCTTTGGCAAATTGGATTTATCTTTACCAAAACCTCTTAGGGCCCATTCAGTAAGATCTATGATGTTTTTTTCAGCCTTTTGGTCCAGAGCATCCTTGGATGATAGTTGTGTAGCTGCAGCTTGAACTAACCAGCACACTTTCAGTTCTCATTACAAGCTGGATTTGATTTCTAAGACTAGAGCAGAATTTGGCTCAGCAGTGCTCCGGAATATCCTTTCTTAGGGGCCTTCAAGGGTTACAGTAGCTGGGAACTCTGTCCCGTCAGTTGAAAAATGAATGAAAATAACATCAGATTAAAAAGTTATGTACTTACCATAACTTTCCATCTGTGTTGTCCATTTTCATTCTTCCTCAACTCCCTGCATACCTTCTTCCTCCTTTTGTGTGCTTCTAGAGAGATCTTGGAGTTGTATAGGAACCTCTGTTGCTTGTTTGAGCTCCAGCTTTCCCTTTTCTGTTCCACCATTTTTCCTTTTCTCTTACTGGTTATCCTTTTATGTATAAAGGCAGCAAACTCCATCTGAGGTACGTTAGGTTGATGGGGCATTACGAATAAAGGGAGGAGCTTGAGAGTTGTAGAATCCAATGATCTGGAAGAAGGGGCCAAGCTGGATCTGAGTCTCCAATCTGAACCCATCAATTGAGGACAAATTAAAATGGACAACACAGATGGAAAGTTATGGTAAGTACATAACTTTTTATTTTCCATCTAACACCAATTCCAAAACTTGATTTAGGAGCAATGCACTTTCATTTGTAGTATATTCACAATAAATGATGATTCATGGAGGATGCTGTGAAAGGTAATGTTATTTATGCAGTATAGTCCTCCAACACTTTGCATATTCACATAAAGGTTGTTTTCTTCCCTCACTGCAGGTGTCTACCATGAAGTGTGGCCTTCTTTCTATATCCCATGAGGCACTGTTATTGGGAGATGTGGCATACTGTGATTATAATGGCGAAATGGAGGATGAGGCTGATCGAACTGAGCTACAAAAAAGCCTTGGACCAACCAGCAAGGTAATTTAATAGTTCCAGATGAAGTAAGCTTCAGTGGTAGCTAAACCTGCTTTTCTTTTGTAGAAGTCTGAGAATAACTGTATTGTTTAAAATACAGTGAACATAATACAGGAGAATTTGTAATGGAGCTCTTCGGCATAATTAAAACCATTTGCATGGTACTACTAAAATCCATGTTGGCTATAAGGAATAATGTGCAGGCATTGATATTTTAATCATTAAGAAACCATTCGTGATGTCAGCACATACCTCTCAACTGTCCCTGATTTTGACTCAAATTTTAACTCTGTCCCTCTTAATCCCTCCTAAAACTAGTGACTTTTGGAGGAAAGGTGGTGAATTACACTTAATGAATAATGACAATAATTAAGAGTTATAAACTTCTTTTACTTCAGAAAATGTGTATTAATTCATATGTTCTGATTCTGTCAATGTTTCAAGTTAATAGCAGTAATATTTTAAAAGTGTCCCTGATTGTCCCTGATTTTTTCTTGACTTGTCCCTGATTCTGTTGAAATTTGTCCCCAGTTGGTTGAGAGGTCTGTGTCAGCATGTAACCTGAGATAACAGTGAGTTTAAAGTTTTTGGTGTCACTTATGCTGTCTGTTAATACCAGAGAAGATTAATCAGAATATCCTGGCAGTCATTGGCTCTCTTGTTTATAGTTTCAACAATATAAAAAATAAGAAACATTGATATTATGAAAATCTATAGCATGATCCCACTTTTGCTTGTCTTCACATTTGAATATATGCAATGAGTGCTGTTTTTGCACATTTTAGATGCAGTTATTAACCTGGAGTATCTGTATACGTAGCAGAAGTTAACTGCTTCTCTATTGTCTTTACTGCAAGTTAACAACAGGGTTTACTGTTGGAAGAAAATTGTTCTGTTACTTCATTATTAAAAATGCCTTATTTTTTTCATTACTTTCATCTCAAATCACAATAACAGTATTTTCCATATCAAATAATTTTGTAAATCATTGCACTTTTAAAGCACCTATCTACAAAACTGAAAGTGCTATAGAAACATTACTTCAGCTGCAATACATATATTTCACTTATTTTGCTTTTGTTTATGTGTTTCTCCAACTGGGTTTAGTCAAACATCCTTTTCAGTGGAGTCCAGCAGAGAACAACTCCAACATATTAGAGACATTTTTAAACAGACATTCAGTAACACAAACAGCAACTTGCATTAAGACATGAAGCCTAAAGTAAAATACTTCTACAAATTGGAATTAGTAGCTACATAACATGATGATGTGAAAAATAAAGAAAAGATATTTAGTACATTTCCAGACATTTGAGTGCCATGGTCATAGTTCGTGTTAGGATTCACTTCCTACATTTATACTGATGAGTGTCAAAAGTCTCCCCTGTAGAGATGTTAGGAAATGGGGTCTATATTGAAATATCGAACGATGTTTCATCGACACATTTTCAGCGAAAGCTGAAAATATCGAAACCACAAAACAGCGATTTCTTTCCTAGGGAAAGAAATCGCTGTTCCAACCAAAAAAAAAAAAAACATTAAACACTTCCGAACACATACCCTAACCCTAATTGTACCCCCCCAAAAAAAACAGTAAACAACTAAATACACATATGCACATAACCCAACCATACATCTAAAGGAAAAAAAAAACAGTAAACATTTTAAAACATATGCACTTACCTTAACCTGCACCCTAACCCTTAGGTCAGTAACTCTTGCACATTTACATAAACAGTTCCAAACACATACACACTTACCTTAACCGTAATTCTACCCCCCAAAACAAAAGTAAACAGCTGAAAACATATACACACATAACGCAACCATACATCTAACGCAAAATAAAAAAAGTAAACACTTTCATACATATGCACTTACCTTAACCCGCACCCTAACCCTAAGGTCAGTAACTCTTGTACATTCACACTCGGGAGCTATACCGGACAAGGGACCACACTACACTGCAGAACACAGCAAAGTAACAAAGCGGTCAAGCATTAGACAAAATGCGTTTTTGTCGTTCTAATAGGAACCCAGGAAATGTCAGCCACATTTATATGGAGTTTCTAAGTTAGAATGCTTTTAGGCCAGTTCTTCTTGCAGAAGGCAGAAAGACAGCAGATAATACAGAATTCCATTTAATGCAATGTGGCTCCACATTGCATGCTTCTATGAAGTTCGTACTGAAACAATACCAGTTTTAAAATAAGTTGACCACAGCTCTATCTGGAATCACATGACCTTAGGAAATTAAAAAAATAAACTATATAAAGTAAACTAAACATGTGCAAATAAAAAGAATGACTTTTCTTGTTATAGCTGAACTGTGAGTCAAAGCCAGAAACTTCCATTTTCAGAAGCTTTTTTCATACTGTATGTTGTTTAGAGGTATTGCTTTTGAACTTCAGTTCATTATGTTGTTTTCTTTGTTGCATAGGTTCTGATATTAAGAAATCATGGTATAGTGGCCCTGGGTGAATCCGTAGAAGAAGCATTCCACAGGATCTTCCACATCCAGTCTGCCTGTGAAATACAGGTAAGATATGTTTAACAGGGTTTGAAAACTGGTTCACTACCATTGTGCCATTGCAACCCCCAGCATTCCACTGGACTCCCACATCTCCCTGATTACAATTTTGTGTTAGTTTGCTTTTTTATTATTTTAAGATGCTTAGTTGTTAAAAAAGGCACTGCTTGATCTTACTGCAGTGTGCAAAATTCTCATGTGTAAAATGACAGCTTGATAGAGTAGCCACACAGGTGACAATTAGATGTTATTTAGCACTGACAAAGCAGATCTGCATAAATGGTTATGACACTACTTGAAAAGTCAGGCAAACTAAAGACAGACCCACTTCTGTGGATGACACAACCCCCAAGAAGCTCTACCTCATTGTAAATGTATGTGTGTGTTCAGTCTTCAGAGATGACTGTGACAGAAAACACAAACACACACACACATCAACACACCATCCCCCCGCCTCTTCCCACAAAGAGGTAGTCAATGAAGCTTCACTGTTCATTTGTCTGTAAAGCTGTCTCCACCAGTGCATGGGCCATTACCCAAACCCAGGTGATCTAAGATGTAGTCAGGGCTCCATTCCCATATGCCACAGAACCAACTTTTTTTATGATGCTGAAAGGTTTGAGTGCTATTTGTATTACCTTGCCAAGAATATAGTAGGATATTGGGAAAGCAAGACTGAATATTAGCGGTATTTACATAACTGTAAGACACCCTATTTAGGAATGTAGTAGTTTGACTAAGGCAAAACTGAAAGATGTGGATAAATGTATTTAACTGGGCTGTGAGCTAGGTGACACTGGGTGCCTAAGAAAAAGAATGCATAAGTTGTCACTAGAGTAAAGAAAAAAGGAGAGAGAGTCAATAATATACAGAGAGTCTACAGCTATGAATTTAGAAGAGAAAGGGTGTGCTTGAAAGCAAGAGGAAAGAAATGGGGAGAGGAGGCAGGTGTAAAAAAAGATCATAGTGCAGATGCCACGGTGTAGGAAATGGGAGCAGAAGGAATGGGAAAGGTAAGTCATTTATGGTCTAGAGCAGTAATAGGGTTAGGGTAACACTAGCGGAGCAGGATATGGTGTATGCTGGAGAATGAAGGCAAGGTAGGAGAATTACATAGGTTCTATTTTATATTGAGTAAGAGAGAAATAGGACTCTTAAAAGCTGAAGTAGGGAAGCAGGGTCAGATATGAAAAGTGACATACGTGAAAGGGAGGAGAGGAGCAGGGTCAGATATGAAAAGTGACATACGTGAAAGGGAGGAGAGGAGCAGGGTCAGATATGAAAAGTGACATGCGTGAAAGGGAGGAGAGGAGCATGGTCATATATGAAAAGTGACATGCGTGAAAGGGAGGAGAGGAGCATGGTCATATATGAAAAGTGACATACGTGAAAGGGAGGAGAGGAGCAGGGTCAGATATGAAAAGTGACATACGTGAAAGGGAGGAGAGGAGCAGGGTCAGATATGAAAAGTGACATACGTGAAAGGGAGGAGAGGAGCAGGGTCAGATATGAAAAGTGACATACGTGAAAGGGAGGAGAGGAGCAGGGTCAGATATGAAAAGTGACATACGTGAAAGGGAGGAGAGGAGCAGGGTCAGATATGAAAAGTGACATACGTGAAAGGGAGAAGAGGAGCTGGGTCAGATATGAAAAGTGACATGCGTGAAAGGGAGGAGAGGAGCAGGGTCAGATATGAAAAGTGACATACGTGAAAGGGAGGAGAGGAGGAGGGTCAGATATGAAAAGTGACATGCGTGAAAGGGAGGAGAGGAGCAGGGTCAGATATGAAAAGTGACACGTGAAAAGGAGGAGAGGAGCAGTGTCAGATATGAAAAGTGACATGCGTGAAAGGGAGGAGAGGAGCAGGGTCAGATATGAAAAGTGACATATGTGAAAGGGAGGAGAGGAGCAGGGTCAGATATGAAAAGTGACACGTGAAAGGGAAGAGAGGAGCAGGGTCAGATATGAAAAGTGACATACGTGAAAGGGAGGAGAGGAGCAGGGTCAGATATGAAAAGTGACATACGTGAAAGGGAGGAGAGGAGCAGGGTCAGATATGAAAAGTGACATACGTGAAAGGGAGGAGAGGAAGAGGGAAGACAGAAAGTTCAGGAAGAGGAGTAAGCAAGCAAAGGTGCCGGAGGGGCAGGAAGTCAAGGAGTTAGTTAAGTGTGTATGGGGGGGTTGGGGGTCGAACCAGTGCATAAGGGTGAGCTAGGAGGTTGAAGACAAGAGACAGAGAGAGAGAGAGTGGTAAACGCATGAGCATCAGAAAGGGAAAGGAGGGAGGAATATGAATCATGAGTGTTATTTTGTCCTTTTTTGCATGCTGGGAATGATTGTCCATTGGGTAGGCACTAATGCCTCCCCCTGGCCATGGGAATGACAGACCCATATCAGCACTGGGACCACAACATTCTCCCCAATGCTAGAGCACTCTGCCATGCATTTGCTTTGAGAGCTACCACCACAGAAGCTTGTTCACTAAATAATTTCCCCCAGTCTATCCTTTACAGAGATACCGCTCATCTCTTCTTATCAGGGATTGCGTCACTGGATGACCCCAATCCACCCTCTCCCTTCCAGGCTTAGCACACTCATCATCTCCATGTCACCTGCAACCATACCTCTTTACCTCTTAGAGCAAGAAATGTGGACAAAACCATGAATAAAAGTGGGACAAATGCCGAAAAATAGGGACAATTTTTAAATATGGCTCTTACAAACTTAGAAAGTTGATAAAATAAAGGGTTTCACATTAGCGGGAATTTTCTGAAGGGTATGAAATTTAAAGCTCAAAGGACCGTCATTATTTTCTAACTTCAGTTTTTAATGATTTGCCACTAATTGCCAGAAAACCACAATTTTATGAAAAACAGATCAAAAATATGAGACAAAAATCTGTACAGTTGAGAGGTATGCCTCCAACAGACACCAGTGTTACTAATCGAACCCAGGTCATCTGGACTATAGTTGAGACTTTAATCCACTGCACCAGTAAATCTAGCTGGCCAGTCCTAGAATGTGAAAACGGGTCAGTGTTATTATCTTTTTCCTCCATATTTTACTGTTCTGAGCATCATAATCATTCCATTCTATTTTATTACATAGCATCAGTGTTTCCATTCATCATCACTGTCTTGTTGCCGTTTAGGTCTTATTCTCTTCTGTGCACATAATAGTATTACCCTTCATATTTCTTCCTTCTTGTTTAATATATCTACTTCTGTTCTTTCTCATATATTTCTTTTTCCCTTCGTTTTCCCACTCTATTTGCTCATATCCGAATATATGTGTATTTTTGTTTAAGGCATCAATTAATATGATTTAACTACTTAGTGAACTTTTCTAGAAGTTGCAGTCAGTCAATATTGTTCCATGAAATGTACTGATACATCAACATTGGATGAAGTAGGGACAAGCCCCCTGTACCATACATTTAGGGTGCTTCACCCCTTTCACCTGCCTTAACTAATATAACATACTGCAAGGTGGCACAGCCATAGATAAGGTTAAAAAGTTTATTATTTCAAACTCATTTGGTGAAACAAGCTGAATCAATCAGGACTCAATGAAAAACAAATTAAGGACACAAAACAGAAACCCTTTAAATACTACTTGTATTTACCTTTCTGTTTCATTATCTTATTTTGGGTTCTTTCGCCACACCACCATTCTTACAATTTTGTTCCTATAACCATCTTCCAGTTTCTTCTCCTCTTCTTCTTCTCCTTCTGTTGTTTCAGTCCCATCTCTTCCTTTTATTTAATTTTGTGATATCAATATCTGTTACTGCTATACTATTGCCATCTGTTTCAATTATCTCATTTCTCATCTCTTCAAGGTGATGTGCTTTGTTTTAACTTCTGTCTTGTGTTTTTACAAATAATGAAAATAATGCTTGTAAGTCTGTTTTTGATGTATTTGATATTTGCTTTATACAATGTTTTAATGAAGACCAACATTTTAATGGTATTGTTGCTTTCAGGATGATTAATAGTTTGATTAATTGGTTAACTGAATATTTAATGGGAGAGTAGGGTATATAAATATGTTTTTGAATACTGGATTATATCTGACAAAGTCTCTGTATATGGGATGGAAGCACTTATGATTGTGTGTTTTTATGAATATTAAAACAACCGTTGAACTTTTTTTTTTTGCAAAGTTGTGGTTTTGTTTTTTGTAATTTATGATCTTAGTTATCTTGGTTTTCTGATCACCACTAGCCTCTCCATCACTATGTTGTCTTTCCCTCCCACTTCATTTGACCACCTTTCTCCCCTTTTCTTAGTATATAACAGTTTACTTATATTAGGTCACTCACACACAGTTACATAACACACACACAAACTTCTCTGCCACTGCAACATCAGGGTAGCCTGCTGCACAGAAGGCTGTCATAATTCATACCCATATCTGCTAATAAGTTCCACCTAATCAACCCCATGGTCTTCATAAAATATTACTCATGCCATTACCTGTGTGATGATGTGAGGTATTTCAGCTATGCCAGAAGAAGTAGGGCAGTGGATGTGTAACATATGCCAGCACAGCTAGCTGGAATTTAGTAAAAAATTATGTTATTTGAATAGCAAACTGATTTGTACAGATGCTTGTGCTGAAAGTGGATTTTAAAGTTGCTTGTGTTAAAAATGTACCAACAATGGGTCCTGACTGTATTGTAACTTAATTAAATACATATATGTTAACAGAGTATACTGGAAGAGAAGAGGTTAAGCTCAGCTCCAGCTAACTTTGGAAAATATTAAGAAGTTAAGCTACTGGGCCTAGGCCATAAAGATCTTATCCTATAGTTTCAAATAAAGCCGCAGACACAATGTATGTAAGAAGCATGGTTTGTTAGTCTCTGTAGGAGCAGAAGTTGGTAATTGTTTTATGACTTCCAGAAGCCTCACCAAATCTGAGCAATGCTCTTGTGTGTGTATTATTGACATGTAGATGCTAAATTCTGGCAATTTGTAGCAATGGGGGGTTGCATTGGAACCAGAAGTTAGATAACCAAATGTATGTGATATCATTCTGTACAGAAATAATGTTTTAATACGAGGTGAGACAGAAGTCTCGGGGTAGTCTGTTTCTTGGTATCTGACATAGAAGGATCCCACCCCTACTTCATCTTGCCTTGCTCTATTAAGAAAATAAGAACACAAATTCTCGAGATCAGTCAGGAAAATATTGTGAGAATAGTTAAGTATTGTTTTTTCTGTAACTGTGTTAATCTTTACATCAGTGTTATTTTTAATATTTTCTGTGATTGAAACTCTAGTGTGTACTGTAAATAGATATTACGTACTTTCATGCTCTTTTATTATTTATTATTAAATATATTTAAACTTTTCATTGTGGCTGGTCCTTTAGAGAATATTGTAACCTTTGAGAATACTTATATCTATTGGTGACACTGTGACCACTCTTGAAGCCTGGCTATTTTTGGTCAACATTACCATTTTTACTAATATTAATTTTACTCAGTATTATTTCACTCAGTATTATTGGGCACCCTTGCAAGAGCCTTAGGCAGCCAGCTTTGTAGTGTACTACCTTATAGTCTGGGAAGAAGAGGGCACAGCAGGTAAATCTGTGTCAGCCTTTCCTAGGAATTTTTGTGTGTGTGTGTGTGTGTGTGTGTGTGTGTGTGTGTGTGTGTGTGTGTGTGTGTGTGTGTGTGTTTGTGTGTGCGCATGTGTGTGCCAGCTACTTGAATGAGGGACAAGAAGCACTGGTTTCACAGAGAGGGTGCTAGAATACTTGGGCTTGGACACTCAGCTAACCCTATAGCTGTGCTAGTGGGGAGCCTTACTGAGGCCCTAGAAGGAGACAGATATAAAGAAATCCCCAGGCTGACTGTGTTCCCTGTGTGCTCTTAAGGGAAATTGTGCTTGATGCAGAGATGTCTACATCAGGAAATACTGAGAGTATCCATTTGTATTCCAAGTGAACATCCCTCTCCAGTGTCAGTGGTGAGGATGCAGGGTCCCTGGTTACTGGCCTAGAGTGGGGATGTCACAACCTGTTACATTTTTGATCCTCTCATTCTCACTGACCATCTCAACACAGCCAATAGCCATTCATGTACAAGATAAGGATGGTTTAATCAGTTGTAGTCATCCCCATACATACTCTCACGAAACAAGCAAAATTGTCATACACACCATAGTGAACATACTGATAGCTTTTAATTATAGCAGAGTAATAGAAATGTTGCTATCTATTAGCCAAAAAAAAAAAAAGATTCAGCAAACCAGCATGCCATGCATTCCTTACCCCGGCTGAAAATATGATATGTACTCAGCAGTCAAAATATAATAAAATAGGCTCACATAAACTTCTCTTAACATAATGCAGGACAAAACAGCCAAAAAATCATTGTGCAAAACTTCTCTCCTTTTAGCAAAAAGTATTTGTTTTTTATTCATACAAACAAAATTAAGCAATAATGTTTTAGTTACAACTAATCAACTGACAATGCATTGTAGTAGAAGAGCTATTTAAGTATCATCACATACCGTTCAACTGTCCAGAATTTTGTAGAATGTCAAGATTTTTGCATTGCATTTTTGATCTATTTCTCATAAAATGTGTGGTTTTCTGGAAAAATTGTTGAGAACTAAAGTCATAAATAATGACAGGCACTTGGGTTTCAGAATTCACATTCTTCAGAAAATGCAAGCAAATACAACATTTGTTATTCTAGCAAATTTCTAAGTTTATAAAAGCAATATTTAAAATCTGCCCCCCCCCCCCCATTATTTTTGGCTTTGTCCAGAATTCTTGTATTAGTGGGTTGAGGGATGTGTTTCACATTAATATGTGAATGGCCAGTGGGGTCAGTTTTACAGTTTTGGGAAGGCTGCAGAATTTCTAAGCCACCGGGGCTACAACATTATTAAAGGAGTCAG
This sequence comes from Protopterus annectens, assembly GCF_019279795.1. Lineage (NCBI taxonomy): Eukaryota > Metazoa > Chordata > Ceratodontiformes > Protopteridae > Protopterus > Protopterus annectens. Next base: position 511,312,463 of record NC_056743.1, on the reverse strand, counting down.
GGTACGTGCTGCAGAAGTAAAGAAGTCAGGGCCCAACTCCGGATATACAATTGAATTGAGGAACAGAATTAACAAATCATGTCACTACACAATTAAATGTCAACAGGATTATAAGAATCAGAGTGTCTATCAGGATTAACACAGTCAGACCCTTAACAGAATGAAGTGGAATGAGGGGGCGCAAACATATTAACAGAGTCAGAAAGTCAGGGCAGAATTTTTCAAAGCACCCACAGAAGCAAAAATGTTAGATGGCCTTAGCAAGATTAACAGAATCAGGAGGCCTCATCAGATTTAACAGTCTGAGTCAGGTATCACCTACAGTATTAAATGAATTTAGACTCCAATCATATGTAACAGACAGGGTTGGTAAGTATCCATTTTTCATAAGAACAAAAAAGAGACCAACTGCCACAGTCAGGATCATATACTTTAATACTAAAAACAAAACAAAAACATAAGGATGAGAGCTTTGGCTTTGAAAAAACAGTGCTTCTTCAGATCCATAAAGATGTATAATGACTTCAGGCATTTAAAAAACTAAGGTCCAATGAGTAACGCCAAAATACTATACATCTCTCGTGGGTAGAGTCATTGTATCCTTCTAACTCACTAGATATAGTAACTCATAGTGATAGAGATCAATCATCTTCCCCATTATAATCTATGTACGTTCACGGCAATTTTTTGACCATATAATGTATATTAAAAAACTTCATGTATATTAAAACCTATTGACCATTCATTATATTCCACCACTCCTATGGGAGGATAGAGGTTCAGAATGTCATGCTAATAAATTGTATCAAACAAAATAAATTAAGTGGAGAAACACGGCAAAAGTAAAAAAAACTCATTTAATTCTAAATAGGTTAGCACTTTCACATCAAACAAGATGCTTCCTAAGACCATAAAAGATGAATTACATCACTTCCTTATATATATATATATATATATATATATATATATATATATATATATATATATATACCAAACAATTAACTAATTAACAAATTAAATACTCCACATTAAAATCTAAAACAACTAAAAGATAAATATACATAGATGTGGACATTTAAAATGTAAAATCAACACTATTTGTTAAAACGTCTCGCCTTTAGATATGGTTTGATTGATGTCCTGTCATTTAACCCTGGTCTACGTTCTGCCTGAAGTTCAATTATCCATTTAAGTTCGCACTGCTCTGACTGCTCTGTTCTGGTTTTTATATCATCTAACCTTGAACTTTCAATTATGCATTCCACTTCCCTAAATGTAAAAGAATGGGTTGTATCATAGTGCATTACGTGGTTAGCTAAAGCAGTTCTTTCAGGTTCATTGTTCTTAATAGTGGCTAAGTGTTCCCTTACCCTCCCTCTAAGTGAGTGATTAATCATGCCCACATAGAATAAGGCACAAATAGAGCAGACAGCTAAATAGATCAAATTTCTAGTCATACAATTGGCTTTAGCTTTGAACCTATAAGCCTTAGATGTAACAGGATGAATAAACATATTGTCATGATCCACCACCTTACACATATTGCACTGTCCACATGGTTCTAATTTATAATCAACATGCAATTTAGTTTTAACATTCTTAGGCTGACATAAAAGCCTCTTCAAATTCCTTTTATTTTTATAACCAAAGCAGGGTTTGTCCCCTACTATGTTAGACACTTCTGGATCTGACTGTAATATGAACCAGTTCCTAGTAATAATTTCCCGGACCTTACTTACTTACACTATTAGAAAATTGTAGCCTAACAGGTATGGCATCCCTATTATATCTATTACTTACATCCTGAGAGGGATGTTGAGTCTCGTTCAACATGTAGGGTTTAGCCCTGTTATGCCTCAAGGCCTTCACTTCATGAAGGCCTTCATCTATTTGCTTAGGCTTACATTTACATGCCAACAGTTCATTTTTAAATGTTTCAATGTCTTCACAAAATTTACCCTCTTCCATATCTAACCTTGATATATGCATAGCTTGACCCTTTATAATATTAAAATATTAAAAAAAATGAAACTGAATGAGTAAATTTCAGAAAACATGTGGTAGTATCAAGAAAATGAGAAAACTCTTCTAATCTATCCAGTGAACCTGCCCAAACAAGCATAAGAACATCAACAAATCTTCTGTAAAAGAAGATATGCTTAACTCTCATTGAGTAGTACAAAGTTTTCTTCCTAGTGCGCTAAAACCAATGTTTGTTTCATTTTATGAGCTCTCCTTCTTAGATGTCAATATTAGGAAAACCGTTAGAGGGGATTTCTCTACTGAACTATACAAAAAAGCATGTCGTAGAAATAATGCTGTAATTAGAGATAGTATGCATCCATCTTACATATATAAAAATATTACAGGGACTGCATTCTTCCTGTATGGATATAGGCCCATTAGGGGGTGAGACGGGGGTAAAGTTAGCACTGAACCTTCCAGGACGTTGGCAGTATCAGTTGGTTCTGTAATTTTCATGCCGTTGCGCTGTAACTCAGAGAAGATCTGGGTATTGCCATTGAGATTCTTGACATAGCTATAGAATGCTTTGTGTTTGTCCCTAGAATCAGTGTCAATTTTTTTTTCATAGCTAGCTTTGGAGGATTTTATAAGGGATCTCAGATTCTTACTGAGGCTGACCAGGGAACTCCTCCACTCATGGGATTTTACTCTCTTTTGCAACAGTTTCTTCCTTCTGTTGTAGAGTTTGTTTATGGCAGGGGGCCACCAGATTGGCTTCCTTTTTTTTTGAGGATAGCATCTTGGTTCTGTTTGGGATAGCATGATCCATGCACTCGTGTAAGTGCTTATAGAGTGCATCTGTGTAGGATTCAGCAGTCGTAACTGTATTGTCCATCTGCATGGGTGTCATGAAGTTCGCCACTTCTGTCTTAAGAAGCTTGAAGTTGGCTTTGGAGAAATTCTTTACTATGATTTCCTTAATGGGGGTGGGGGCTGGATGTGGATATCTAGGGTGATTAGCTTATGGTCGGATCTGACCAACAAGGAGTTGACTTCAGGTGTGGAACACCGGTCACTCATGTTGGTAATGACTAGGTCTAGGATATTGTTGCCTTTGGTGAGGGTGTGGATAAGTTGATCCAGGGCATTGGAATTTATGAATTCCAGAAAGCGTTGAGCGAAGGAGTTGGTACATGAGTAGTTTTTCCAGTTAATGGTGAGGTAGTTGAAATCGCCCATTATTAGGGTATTTGGTTGAACCCTAATATTTTCCAGTATATCAAGAAAAGAGGAGTGGGAATCTTGAGGCATGGTGGGGGATCTGTAGCAAGCTACAATTTGGATTGCAGTTTTGCCCAGAGTTAGTTGCACTTGAATAACCTCAGATGCATTATGCTGAGCAACTAGCCTGGAGGTGTGGATATCCTTAATGAATATGAGCACATCTTTGCCTTTGGTGTTCCGGTCCAGGTTAGGTGGCTGAAAAGTGTGGTATGAGTTATAGCCTGGTAATGCAGGGGTGCTCTCTGGAGCCTTGAACCAATTCTCAGTCATTGCACAGATATCAGTGTTCTCCATTTTAAGGAGTGCCTCGAGGGAGTGCATTTTGAGATTTAGACTTCTAGCATTGAGTAGCATTACCCTCAGTTTTTGCTTGCCTGTTCCTTTTACGGTGGTGAATTTGTCATTTGAACATTGCCTAAAAAAGGCACTATAGGGGCAGCAAGAGCCTTAGCCAGTATCCGGAATCCCAGGGGTGACAGGTGCAGGCCATCTCTGGCAAAGCATCGTGGTCTGTCGACCATGTCGTCCCAGGCAGACAGATACTAGATTCCCTTGATATGACACCAGAAGCTTAGCCAATTGTTGAAGTCAATCATTTTGTCCTTGTACTGCGGTATCATTCTGGGCGATGGCAGGATGCTACTCAGGACTAGGGTCAATACCTGCCTGGGCTACAAGATGGGAGAGCTCTTCCATGTCTCTTTTCATGTAGTTCAGGGAGGTACATCTCAGGTCATTCACACCAACATGGACAATGACAGTCATATTTGTACTTGTTGTGGAGTGACCTGGGTGCGTGGATTATGTGGCGGATCCTGGCACCCGGCAGGCAGCTGATAGCAGCCTTCTCCTTGTTTAGCCTGGTGAGTGGGACATCAGTTTGCCTGACTATAGAGTCACCTATGACTAGTGTGTTGGGTGTGTTGTTTTGTCTTATGGGCTGTGGTTGAGTGGCACACTGAGTCTGTGGGCTATGTGTCATTTGGGTTGTGTTGGGGGGTGGAGATTGCTTGCGTTTCTGCTCTGAAGGTCTATGTTGCTTGAGAAGATTATTATTGAGAGCCTCCATGAATGTTTTTGTGTTTCTGTGTGTGAATTTTGGTGGTGTAGGTTTAGTGGGACTATGTGATGAGTGTGGTGTGGTGCAAGTGTTTACCTTCTCCTCTTGACTGTTAAGTTCAGTCTTGGTTGGAGACAGCTTTACCTCTAGTTTGGCTAGATAAGTGCATCTCTCACAGGTTGTGGTGTTGGGTGGTAGGAGGAGAGGGTTGTCTGTGTACATGAGACAATTGCTACATTGCCCCAAGATGCCCAGATTCAACAGCATGTACTCGTTCTTCTATATGTAGAGTAGTAGGAGTCGTCACTCCCACCTCTCTACGTACTGTTATATTATTAGATTGTTCACCTGCTGCTTTTGATGTATTTATTCTCGGCCATACAAAGATGTTACCCTTTTTGAAATCTAGAAACTTTCTCTCCAGCCTCTTAATTTTTCATTGTTGTAACTTCAGATCATAAGCTGATACATTGTTATATAAACTGCGCAGCCTATATATATATATATATATATATATATATATATATATATATATATATATATCCGCTCTGTATCGATTTTCTATATCTTTTTGCATAACTTTAACTTTACCCATCAGTCTTCTTCTACTGGTTGAAAAAACTCCAGTAGTACTGTGCAGTTAAAGCTAAACTCCAGGCTCAACACCTACAATTTCTTTAAAAGTTCTGGATACTAGTTACTGTATGTAGGCATCCATAGTACTTGCAGGCCTCTCAGAATAATTTTATCATGTAGGCATGCCTCTAAATGTAGGAGTTGCCATTGTAGTCTTTTTAATTTATATAAACCATTTTCAAGTTCTTTATATGCATTAGAGAAAGATTCCATATCAGGCAGTTCATTCACCACAGATGTATGGATATTCTGGAAGTCAAAACAGTGTAAGAAACTTCTCTGTGTGGAAGATTTTCAGTCCATATATTTCTAGTTAATCATTGTATATTAATCAGATCAGACAATAGTAGTAGAAGTAATGAACGTAAACTCGTCTTAAGTCAAAACAAAACAAGAAGTAATAATAGAAAATATATAATTGTACAGCATTACTAAGTATTCGAAAGTAATCCAAGCAAGGCAGGCAGTCTGTTTCCAGTCGAAAATCCTTTATTAAGTACACAGCAAGAGATCCAAGTAAAACAAAAAAAGAGTAATAATTTCCTCACAAGCTTTCTAAACATATATATACTTTTTATCAGGCATGGGAGTGGTTTATTTTGCTGTAAAACAAAGTGTTGATATTCTGGAAGTCTAGACATAGTAACGGATTTGAATCAATTCACATAGAATTCCTTATATGAGCACAGCCCTTGTGAGTATTTAAAATGGTAGGATTATAGTCCATTTCAGCTATAGATTCTCCAGCCATGTGCTGCTGCGATGCAACAAAGATCATCAGTAATGGGAAAAGAACAACGTCAGCTGCCAATATTCGGGTTTCCAACAAAATGATAAATAGTAAGAACAAAAAAGAGACCAATTGCCATGGCCAGGATCATATACTTTAATACTAAAAGTAACGATTTTTGCCATTCTGTCTAGAAAACTTAAATCAGTTAGGAAATCAGATCAAGAGAGATCAGGAGAACAATTTTACAACCTTGAATGTTAAAGCTTCAAAAGTTACCACCATAAGACATCTTTTGTTCAAATGCCACTTCAGTGTGATCTGGCTGTGTCTGAGGGTGGTTAGTACAAACAATAAATATATAAGACATTCTGCTTCCTTTAGTGTTGAGCAGAGATGTTCATTTGTGTCATAAAGTGCTCATGCCAAGAGTGGTTGAGTAGGCATGACAAAGGGTAGAACAAAAGGTGCTGTTTTTGTCCATTTATTTATTTAATCAATTTATTTATCTGTTTATTTATTTAATTTTCTATTTTTCCTTTTCTAAAGAAAGACATTTGAGTTAATAAACATTTAGCAAAATAAAACAACTTGCTGTGTTGGGGGCTACTCCAGTGCCAAAGGGTCCCCAGTAACCACAGGTTCACAGGTGCCTAAAACCAACTATGGATACTGTAAAAGCATATGCTTTAGAAAATACCTGGGAAATGAATCCAGCAGGTGACTTTCTCCAGATTACTTCATCACTTTAACCGAAGAGTTCTTGTTAAGTTTACCAGTTACTACTGATGTTATACCAAGAACAGTCTAACTGTGAACCCAAAAGAGTGCAGTGATATACAGTCATTAATTCCACTTAACGAGGATATTCACTCTGTTATTGTAATTAAAAAATAAACTTTCCACCCTGATTCTGTCTCATTTCAGTTTGGCAATTTACAGATGAAACTGTGGTCCCGTCTGTTTCTTCCTCTGTAAAAATATGTCCAACTTGCACAAAAGGCTATGAACTTTCTTGCTTGTATACCATTAAACATTATTTTATAAATATTATACATCATGCCGATAACTCTTAATTTCTTTCCAAAATAAAAAGAACTTAAAAAAATCAAAGTACACTGTAAACTTGGCGTACATCTTAGAGTCACTTTTACTACATTCTTCAGCTTTAGGTCAATATTTTGTATTTCATTACAAATACAATAAAAGGGCTAAAATTGTGCTTTGCCTATAAAACTGATCCTGTGTTTGATAATGAAATATTTCCTCCTTGGGTCAGTTAATTCAGCCATATAAGTGTTTATTCATCTTTAAGGCGGATCCTGGAAGACTGGACAGTTGCCAGCATTTCTTGTTTCATTCTTAAGGAAAGTCAGATGTAGACAATTTACAGACTTAATATTTAACCAGCATTCTGATGTAAATCTTCTGTTTCTGTAAGAAAATGTTTTCAAATGTTATAGAGACGTCAAGTAGAAACAGTGTCCTTTTTGTTGGAGCCAACTTGTCTTTTACTTTGTTAATCTTTAAACTACATTGTCTAGAAGAAGACAAAAGAATAGGTCTGCCGTGCTTAGAAAATTAAGACATAAACCTTCCTCATAACATTGACAGATTTTTTAATATCTTGTTTCTCTGGACAAACAAAATGCCATTTAGACAGATCTTGTCCCAGCAAATTGTTAAAGTAAAAGAGACTTTCTGATTGATAAAAAGTGTAACGTCATACATTTATTTCTTTGATATTTCTAATGATCTAGGAATAAAGTTTGTGTGGATGGTACCCCACAAGAAAAGCCTTAGTGTGTTATTATACTGCCTTAAATACTTAGAAAGTAAATTAGCAGAGTGAAGAAAAAGTAATAACATTATTTTTGAAATTTTTAATTTATAAGAGCATAATTTGTTCTGTAGGGTTAACCATATAAGGAATATTATTCTTGTGTGTGGTACCAAATCAGTGAGATTGCAGAATGGACACAGCAAGGGTGTACTAGAAATACTGATGGTATGTTAAGAGTTTAGACATCATTATCTACTTAAAAATATTAATTTAATGTTTCTGAAAGTCATTTTTAAGATACTGTTGTTTTGGACAAAGATAGAAATGGCTGTTATTAGTCATTTGTTTCTCTCATTTGCTATGGTTTCCTGATTCTCTTATCTGTGTGATGTTGTCAAACTGTAGAGTTTATTTTTGCTGTTGAATAGTTGAAAAAATAATTTTGGGGTTGCTGGTATAAAAATAAAAAAAAGAAGAACATGTAAAGGTGTGGTAGATCATGTGATGCTGTGTATTTACCTTGTTATTTCTTTGTCTAGGCAATTGTTGCATATTTTGAGAACATACTTTGGTTTGGCCTATAGCCCTATAATAGGCATTTTTTCTGGACAAGATTAAAGCTACAGTTTCATCCTGTAATTATTTAATTACATCTAAACATAACTGTATCTTTTAAGAATTCTACTTGCAGCCCTGGGGTCTGAGTGTTCCACTCATCCAGTTACAGTCTAGAAGTAATATTAACCATATAGCATTCATGGGCCACAGTGGTGCAGCAGTTAGTGTTGTCACCTCACAGCAAGAGGTTGTCTGGTTTGATTCTCGGCAGGGGTGCCTTCTGTGCAGAGTCTGCATGTCCTCCCTGTGGTCATGTGGGTTTCCTCTGGGTGCTCCGGTTTTCTGCCACTTTTCAAAGACATGCAGTAGGTGGACTGGATACTGTAAATTGTCCATAGGTGTGAGTGTGTGTTCGTGTGAGTGGTACAGATGCACTACTGAAGCAGGGCTAGCCACTCACTGCTGTAAGCCTTGGCTCAAGATGATTGTCACTGTTGAAGTAACACCCTGACCCCATGTGCAAAATGGGAAAAGGTGTTGAGGATGGATGGATGGATTCATGGTACAGTAGGAAGTCACCCTGAGCTATGGTTTAGATGAGATGACTTAGAGGTTAAGGAGACTGACTTCTAATTCCCTGTGGTCTGCATGCATGTGTTTGAATCCCATTCTCGTTGGTGCTTAGAGTCTGAGACTTCGAGCAGAGGATTAAGGCTATATGTATTGTTAATAAGCTGCTTCCTATAGTATGGGTTTGATTCCTTCAGCCTCTATGTACCTACTGAGTGACAATGAACAAGTTATTTACGTAGAAAGTGCTCCATCAATATTGTCCTGAACAAAAATAAAAGGTGGGGGGATTTTTCTATATTCCTTTTGCTGTTTTTCTATCATAAATGCTAATTTACCATGTAACACCTGCTGTGTCTGACAAGTGAACTATAACTGAAGTTGTAATATGTTGTTTGTTCTTGTTTTTTTTTTTTTATGTGGAGCTTTTCTCCCCGGGCCTCTACTGAAAATTGATATATATCCAGTTAGACTAGCCCGGTCAACAAATGTAAAATAAATAAAAATAAAATAAAAAACTACATGCCTAGTATTATTTATTGTTTATTTTCATTAATTTAATGGGAAAGACCAAATGTGCAAACAAGCCTCTTTTCAGAGGAAACCTGGGGAGAAGAGCTCCATAAGAAATAATAACAGAAGTACATGTATAACATGCAGAGTGCATGGGTAACATTTAGTATCATTATGTACAAAGCTCCATGAGAACTATTTACAGTAGTCCTGTACTATATATAGAATGCTTAGGTTATATTAGCAGCATTGCACACAAAGTGAGGATAAATAGAGTCGATCATTATGAAATAAGTGTATTTTGAAGCAACATAGTCAGCATTGGGTACAGTTAAATTGCCATACATTACGTCAGATATAAGTTTATGCATTGTGTGATAAGAAGTGTAGAATACAGAAAAATAAGAAAAAAGAGATAGTTGCTGACAGGTATGTGTATATTGGAGAGGTTGTTTAGGAATAATTTAGCATGGAGAATAGCAGGGGCAGAGCCAGGAATCAAGCAAGAACAATTTTCATTTATCTTTGAAGATGTGTGCATTGTTGAGGATTCTGATTGGAAGGAGAATTGAGTTCCAGGATTTTGACATGCAATTGCAGTAAAGAATGTTTCCTGCTTTGTTGATAGTTTTGTGAACTGAGAGTAAGTGTTGGCCAGTAGAGCAGATAACTATTGTTGGAGTGCAGTTATAGTAAACTGCTTAGGCAGGACATTTTTCTGGGTGAAAGATTAATCTGTATGCACAATGAAGTTTAGAGTAGGTGAGGAGGTGAAGCACTTCAAGTCAATCCAGGTGACTGAGGGCAATATAGCGATGTGGAATATGGCTTGTTGGAAGCAAATGTGGGTATTTTGTTGTAACACTGCTCTAGTTTACTTGTCAGGTTGGACTGAAGGTTGGTGAAGATAGGAGAGGCATATGGAAGTGTAGGCAGTGGCCAGGTGGATGCTAGTTTTATCTCACTGCTTTCAGTTTGATTATTATTTTGCTCTATGTGGCAAACCTAACTTCTGATGTGTCTTTGTATTGCTTGTTGGATGTGGAGATTGAATTATCATATCTACTATAACCATTAGTCATTTTAGAGACTATTTAAATATTTGTGTAATTTGCAGAGGTGATATGAAAGCTCGCTTTGCGTTTGGTTTGAGACTTATGAGTAAAAAGGAGTTGTTTCCTCTTTTTTTTAGGTTTAGTATTTATTAGTAACCACATATGAAACTATGAATGTGTGACGTTACTGCCTATGGACGTCTTCTATAGATAGTTTGGTTTTCTCTCACCACAGGAAAAAAATGCTAGTGCACTGGCTACTCTAAAACATGTATACATATTGTATTAATCACTTTCCTTGTGGCATGGATAGTGGCTGAAAAGTTTTGGCTGGAGATCAGTTCACTCACCTGGTTATCAAATAAATTAACCTAAAATGAAAAAAAAAATGAAGGTTAGTAAAGTTTCTGTTTTGCCCACTGTATTAAAGAGGGAGGATTATTGTTTTGCAGGCTTTTAGGATTAATCGGTTGAATTCAGCTTATTTTAGTAGTAGTAAGGGTACGCTGCATCTCATGGTGTTTTTACTTTTTACGTTTTTTGGAAGAGTACTGAGGAAGAGGATGGTCGTTTAGTTTCACCTGGTACATGCAATAGTGTAGTATTTTTACATCCTGCCTGGATAAGTGGAAGATGGGATGGGAGGGTAGCAAGAGAATTTTTGCTAATTAGAGTAGGAATGTGATGGACATGATTCACTGATTGCAGAGATAGAGATTGGAAATCTCCTTTTGAGAACAGCATGTTAAGGTGTTTTATAATGCAGCTGATTTTTGTATATGAAGTTCATATTAATGGATTTGCTTGGAAGGGTTTAGTTGTAGACTGCAAAAGATGAAATTAGCATGAAATTATGCAAAAGTCCAATAATACCAGTATGTGCTGAATAAATGTTTCTCGAACCAAAAAATAAATCCAACATGCAGAAGTAAGATAAAGCAACACCAGGCTATCATAAAACCAGCAACAGTTTATTCAGGAAACAGGCACAGGCAATGGCATAAGCACTTTCACAGTACTACAGCTGCTTCATCAGATGCATAAAATCTATCTAATTCAATGCCCATTAAATAACAAAGTGAAAAAATCACATGACATCTTAGTAAACAGTTGTACTAGGGTATCATGTGATTTTTTTCACTTTGTTATTTAATTTTTGTTAATAAATTTAAGACCATTTATTAACTGTAACACTCGCATCTTGCAGGACTCTAGACAATTTTTATGTGATTTATATGATTTTACTAAGGCTATTTTTAAAAAGAGGTGAATGGTATTTGGTTACACTCGATTTTCAGTCCTTAATCACTGTAATAACTTAAAAAATGAATGTCACCAACAGTTGAATAAAATACCAGAAATAAATGCCAGCTCAAAATCCACAATTTATTGTTAGCGCTTTTGTTCACTCACAATGAAGGAACTTCTTCAGACATAAAAGCACAGTACTGTTTCTTTCCCACAAGTACCAAATACATCTGTGATATCCCAAACACAGCTAAATGATCTAAGTTGTGGTTAACGAAAGCACTAACAATAAATTTTGGATTTTGAGCTGACATTTATTTCTGGTATTTTATTCAGCTGTTGGTCTTAGTCATTGTAATACCAAATACTATAGGTATAGAGTGGGTTAAAAAAATTTTACATGAACAGTGCTGTTTCTCGACTGAGAAGGTTGAAATGCTATGTGCTTTGGTTAAGATGATTTTATATAATAACATCTTCCTTTTTGATAAGGATTACTACCTGCAGATAGATGGCATAGCTATGGGCACATCATGTGCCAATAGCTATGCCAGTCTTATCATGGTGGTATGGGAGATGGAACATGTATTAGGTAGTATGGGCGCCGGAACATGTATTAGGTAGTATGTTTGGCAAACATGTCATTTTCTACAGAAGATTCGTGGATGACCTGTTTTTCATATGGGAAGGCACTATTAAGGAATTGTCAGATTTTTATAATTATATTAATACAAGAACAAGCTTTTTAAAGTTTGTGATGACTTGTTCCGATTGGGAGGTTAGATTTCTGGATGTGTTAGTAAAGGAAGATGGGGCAATAGATACTATGACATATAGAAAACCCTGTTACAAGAACACTTACTTGCATCATAGTAGTATGCACCCACGTTTTACTTTTAATAATGTGGTGAAGGGGCAAGCTATAAGAACATCACAAGTTAATGCTAGTGAGGAAAATTTTAAGAAAGAACTGAGAGATCTAGAAGAATGGTTTGCAGCAAGGGGGTATGATAAAAAGGGAGCATCTGATAAGTTAGTTGAAGTAATACAAAGAAGAGGGAATGGAGAAAGGCCTTATTTTTCCTCAGATACACCTGCATGTGTGAATAAGGTAGATGAGCTTAGGTGCAGGGTACCAGTAACATATTCTAAGGACTCTAAAGGTGTAGTTGACATTATTAAAAAATAATTGGGGAGTAATGATCACAAGTACAGAACTGAAAGCTATAATAGGTGAATGTCCCAGCGTAGTGTATAAGAAAAATAAATCTTTAGGTCAGCTGATGTGTTACCCCAAGTGTCTTATGGGGTATGATAGCAGGAAACAACAACATGATTCTTAGAAAAATAATACTAGACCTTGTTATAACTGCAGTTTTTGCAGTTGTATAGATCAAGCAGGTGATTTTTTTTCACCCAGACCAGAACAAGGTCTATAAATTTTCGTGTAGAGGCAACCTGTGACAGCAGTCATGTGGTTTACCTAGCAGTGTGTAAAACCTGCAGTCAATTTTATGTAGGTAAAACAGACAGAAGACTGAAGGAAAGGGTAAGAGAATATCTAAATGATATAAAAAATATTATGGTTAGGAATGCATTAGCTAAACATGTAGCTGGCACTTCCCCAGAGCATGCATTTAGGTTTCAAGTCATAGCTATGGTGCAGAAAAGTCTCGGGGGAGGTGATATTAGAAATGAAACAGAGTGTTTAGAAAGCAAATGGATTATTAGATTAAGAGCAGATACAGGATCAGGACTTAATGATAAAGTACCATTAAAACCAATGTTGAAAGCACGTCCTCTTTTTAAATAAAAAGGGAGTTTTAATAAACTCTCTTTCAACCTCCCACCTTTTATACACATTCACTTTTTTATACATGTTTACTATTAGTACTGCCTATATTTAAAATGTTATCTCTTTAAGAGTTTTACTAGGATGTCATGTGATTTTTTTCACATTATTTAAGGGGCATTGAATTAGATAGATTTTATACGTCTGATGAAGCAGTTGTAATACTGCGAAGGCACTTATGCCTTTGCCTGTGCCTGTTTCCTGAATAAACTGCTGTTGTTTTTTTGATAGCCTGGTGTTGCTTTATCTAACTTCTGCTTGTAGCATAAAATTAAATCATTTTTATCTGGATGTGCATTGTTGAATGGCTAGCAATGAGGGACAGCAAGATGTTATAAGATGCTATCTTAGATGATGCCAAAGACATGCATCTGGAGCATTTCTCCCCGGGCCTCCGCTGAAAACAGGCTCTGTGGAACCTAGTCGGACATTCCCGGTCAACAAATGTTAAATAAATAAAAATAAATAAATGATATGTTTCCTTGTTTTTAATTTCTCCAAATGTTTTGGGTTTCTAATACCATGATGGGAATGGACCCCATTCCTAAGTAAAAATATGACTAAAGTTCATGAAATTAGTATTGTTTCACTCTTTGATGTCAGCCAAAAGTACACTTCGCAGCACCCGCAATGTGCCCAGTAATGACTCCTTCTGCAATTCAGACAGAGTTACATGTATTGGTAACGTATCTAAATATGATTGTAGACTCTTTTTTTATAAGACCCATTGCTCCTACTACTATTGGAACTCTCTGGGTATCTTTCTTCCACATTGCTCTCATTTCTGCTTGCAAATCCTGATATTTTATGACTTTGTGTCTCTCTGTATGCATGACACTTTAGTCACTGGGTGTGGCAATTTAAATGACCAATGCTACTTTTGTCTTCTTTTCTTGGACCACTGTATCCAGTTTTCTAGCATCTGTCTTTTAAACTGTTGGTAGTGGATGATCCCATATGATGTAGACATCTTCATTTTCTATGATGCTTTGTGGCTCATGTTTCCACTGCTTTTCAGCCACTTCAGTACTATAATGTTTGCACAATCCCCACTGCAACAGTCTCACCGCACAAGTCCTTCTGCCATTAGTATGTCGCAACCAGCAATGAAGTGTGCAACTGTTTCCAATTCTGTTTTGCAAAACCTACATTTGTCTGTTTCTCCCACATGTTCAATGGACTTTGTAAACCAACGTGTACGTAGCCCACTATCTTGTGCCACCAATATTAACCTTTCATCTCTTGGTTTGAATTTGCCTCTCCTTAACCATTCCTGAGTTTGTTGCTGATCACCACGAGGTTCTTTCAGAAGTTTTCTATACTTGCAACTATATCTATGCATTTTCCACATTTCTTGCCTTCTCGTCTGATCCTTCACCTTATATTCTTTCATTTTTTTTGCACATTCAGTTTCTGTCTGGTTTTTATCCACTTGTGGTTTGATTTCCATTCCTCCTTGATGCTATGCTTCTGCCAACCTAAGCAGGGAAGTCATCTTAGATTTATTCTCCTCATGTTTCAAAACTTTCACTACATTTGGGTTTTCTAAGGTCAGCAGATATGTTTGGAGTCCCACAATTGCAGATTTGTACATGTAATCAGTTTCAAGGAGGCCCATCCCTCCTTCAGGAATGGGAAATATATAATCTTGGTATGCACTGATTTTTATAAATCATTTGGTGAGCATGAAGAGTCTTTCTTGTTTTCCTGTTCTAATCTACCTAACATGTTTTGGGGCCAGTCAATCACTCCAAAACTGTAAGTTAGGACAGGAAGAGCAAATTTGTTTATAGCTTGGATTTTGTTCCTAGATGGCAATGCTGTTTTTAGGATTAATTTAAGTCTTCTAAAGTACTCCTTACTGAGTTATGCTTGCATTTGTTCATGTTTTATTGTTGATCCCTCATCAGTTCCCAAATATTTATACACTCCCTCTTGCTCAAGTTCTTTTATATCACATTCTTGTCCCAAACTGATGTTTTCTTGGTACTGCAGTTTTCCTCCTTTAAAGGTTGCTTTTGAACATTTATCAAGACAAAATGACATTCTTGTATCATCTGAAAAAGTTTTGACAACTTGCAGTTGTACTTTCACTTCCTCGTCTGATGAGCTATACAGTTTCAAATCATCGACAAAGAAAAGCCTTTACACTTTCTTGATTTGTAGGAGCCAAATCATAGCCATAGCCTAAGCTGTTAAATAGTCAGCTTAATGGGTTAAGGGCAAGGCAGAATAGCAGTGATGAAAGAGACTCACCCTGGAATATCCTCCTTTGAATTTTTATCACTGAAATAATAATTTGTCCTTTATCATGGCTTAATTGCAAAGTGGTCTGCCACTATTTTATGGTCACTGTAATGTAGTCGATCAGTATAGGGTGTAACTTATACATATTTAAGCACTCTTTTATCCATGAATGCAGGATACTATCAAATGCTTTTTTGTAGTCAATTCATGCCATACTTAAATTATTCCCCTTTTTACATTTCTCCACTATGACTTTATTTGACAGCAAATGATCCTTTGTTTCATTTTACTTTCTTTTATTGCCGTTTTGTTCTATAGCCATAACTGAGTTTTCTTCTAAATGATTATAGACTCTGCTGGCATCAATTCCAGTGTATAGTTTATACGTCGTCGGAAGGCAAGTTATTTGTCTATAATTTTTAGGGCAGCTTGCAGGTTCTCTTAAGTAGGAGCATTGTTTTTCCTGTTGTTAGCCAGGTTGGTGTCTGTTCGGGGTGCGCATATAAATAGTTCTTAAGTATGATATGTTTACATGAGGACTTTCAGGTTATGTCATAGAATAGACAGTGGTGAGGTTCAGATTTAAGACGTGGTCGCTGAGGAGGAAACTGTATTAGACACTTTTCTGGGGAGTGGTTAAAGTGAGATTCTGCATGTTTTAATGTTCTTTATTGTGACCACATACTTTATTTGGAGAAATAATTGGCCTGGGTTTTATATAAGGTACTATTTAATGGGACTCTGTCATACAGAGTTTCAGATTGAGTATATCTTAGGATTCGCACATGACAGCAGACTGTCAGAAGCCCAAAGGGAAAGCACTATCCAGTAAGAGATGAAGTGGAGATTATGTCCCCTATATAAAGAGGTTCCAAATGAAGTTAGAACTGCAGAGCACAGACCACTGCAGTGAGTGGGTGAGCTGTGGCATAGAAATGATGGGGTTTCAGAGTCAGAAGCTGTCTGGACGAAGACCTGAGCAATGAAGTAGACAAGGAGAACCTGGCACTCCAGAACTAGAGAAAGTAAATTCTAAATTGATTGATGTGAATAAAACATTTTTTATCATCTTCCACTGAGCACCCTCCCAAGCCTTCACTAATTTTCCACTTGTTCCCTTGACAGGAAAGATATCTATGGATTATTAATTCCTTAGGTGAAAAATGGGCAAACCAGGAGTGGGAATGTCATATGAGCAGATGGCTGTTTTTTTCTCTCTCTCTCTCTCTTAAACCTAAAACTTTTCTCTGCACATGGGTTGGGAGGGTGGCCTAATGGTTAAGGTGTTTGCCTCACGAACACAAGGTGCAGGGTTTGAGTCTCACAAGGGATAATTGGCTAGGCTTAAAATGGCTCACAAGAGCAGTTAGCTTAGTACTAACCTATGAACCTATGAACATGCCTGTATTGTCCAAGATGTGTCATGCAGCTGGCTTAATGATGTAGATGCCCACCTCTATGATCATGTACTCAGTGGGGCAGCCCCTCTGTCACAGACATCACTTCAGTGTGTCCACTGGTTTCCAGCAGTGATTCCACCATACACCCCAAACCCTCATCTCAAGGGAAGAAAGGAGGGAAGGAAGTGAACTCTGTCAATTCACTCCACCCTGCACCCCATCCATCTCCTGTAGAGCTGGTGCTGGTACTCAAACCTGATGCCTGTGGCATGGGCAGGTCTGCATCCATCTACATCATTTAGTCAGATCATGACTAGAATAAAGAGGTTCAAGACAACACCATCACTGGAAGCCTTTCAGGTCACCTGTGCCCAGGCAGTACATATTTTCATTCCTGTATCGTGTATTTCCATCCCTCACTGCTAATGTCCACCCTGTAGTCATATTTCCATATAGTTACTGGCCGTATCTCAGCATGCCAGTTCTCTGTTCCTTCTCCATATCCTAGCTAAATGTACGAGTCCCATTATATCAGTGAAATGTTATCGCCACCTTATCTCTTTCTAACAATTTATAGCACACACCCAGTATAATCCAATGCATAATATAATCTTTATAGTTTTGCATGCAGAGTGTGCAGTCACAATTTCTTTGCCCATTTAATTATTTGTTTATTTATTTTGTTGGCTGAGTACACTCAGCTGAACTGGACATGTTTCCAAAAGAAGTTTGGAACAAAAGATTTGTGTAGTGAAAGGACATATTAGTAAACTCAAAGTCAGAGGAATATAAATATACAAAACATAATACACCTCTGTAGGAATGAACTTAAATCATACAAGAATTATAACTAAAATGAACAGTGTTTGATAAACATTCTTATAACAGCCAAAGTGTTGGGTAAACATCCTATGATATGTATATGCTGCGTAATGCACTCCACTTTTCTTGTAGGAAATTATCTGCACCTTTGTGTGCATTTTATCTCCTGCTGTAGAGTTACCTTAGACACCTGATAAATTCCTCACAAACAGTATACGCACTGCACAAGAAGTGCACATTATCAGTCTGGGGCTGTTGTTGCCCCAGTGATAAAGAATTAGTTGCCTTTACTATTTAGGACAAGGACCAGTGCTCCATATGGTAACATTTTAGAGTAAGAAGGGAGTACAGTATATGATTAGGGTTTCTAGAAGAAAGATCAGGTGAGAGAAAAATTAGGATGGAGAGAATAAACAGTCAAATCTGTCTGATATAGAGTAGCATTGCTTTATTGTCACATGAGATTTGAGAACATGTGTAAATTGTATAAATAGGAACAGGTTGCTATGCACCTGCAATGTTTAGCATCTTTAAGGCTCTCTAGTAAACATGTTACTGACTGCAGCTTCTTAAAGAGTATGTCAGTGAGTTCCTTTGGGTAGGTATGAGGTGGCACCAGACAAGAGAATAATGAGGCTTATACCATGTATTCTGCAGTGTACAATTTAGGAAATAATTTATTTTGTGCAATGAAATGTGCTAGAATTCAAAATGTAATAAAGCCCCACTATATTTGCCATGGTTATATTTTATTAATTTATAGATTTTTAAATTACCTTTTTTTCAGAACTCCAGTTTGGCAAAATGGCAAAAATCAGTTTCTGTATTTTTTCTTTTGGTACTGGTAAAGCATTTTTGTCCAGAAATGTGTTGTGTCTAGGTTGGGTGTGAAAACAAACACTAGATGGTGGGAAGGAGGGTTACATTATTGAAGCTAGTGTACAGTTCCAAAACTTCTGACAGTGACCAAGGCTCTAGTCCACTTCCTCACATGTATTCTTAGAACAGATTTGAAGTTTGCACTCTGTGAAGCATCTGAGACTGTGTGTGTGTGTGTGTGTGTGTGTGTGTGTGTGTGTGTGTGTGTGTGTGTGTGTGTGTGTGTGTGTGTGTGTGTGTGTGTGCAGAACTTTTGGAACTGTACACATATACAGAGACAGGTCGAGATAGAGACAGACAAATGGATATAGATATATGGACGTATAAACTATAGATGCAGCTCTAGATGTTTGTGTGCTTGTTCCTGCTGGAGTATCACTGTACTTTTGTGCAAAAGTGACCCGGCCATAATTAGTTCTGTTTTGCACATTATTTCATCCTGTTTTGTTTTAGTTTGAGCACTATGTTGTATGCCACTGACAAACCCAGTTGCCTGACTGTAGATTAAAGAGTTCTGGTGTTTCTCAGCAAAACTAAATGAACCAAATCAGAACTTGCCCAATATAACTTACCTCAGAAGAGAAAAAGTCAGAATAGAAAAATCATTGAAAGTACTGAATAATTAAAGTACATTATTATCCGTGATGTGAACATTAAGAGAAAGAGTGGAAAACAACGAAATTGAAAAAATAGTTTATAAGGGGCAAACCACCTTGTAATTCCAAGGTTTCAGTGTATTGTAGAAGAGGTATATTCTGCATGTAAATGACTTTGCCCTAAATTGGAATAATTAGACAGGGCCATGCAAGATGTTGTCCCTCATGGTAGACTAAACAGAGGGCTTGCTTCTAAAAGACAAGAAGGTAGCTATAAATAGTATACTATTCCTGTGGCATGCATAGCATTAGTTATATCAGCACTATGTCATATAGTATACTATTCCTGTGGCATGTGTAGCATCAGTTATATCGGCACTATGTCAAATAGTATACTATTCCTGTGGCATGCATAGCTTCAGTTATATCGGCACTATGTCAAATAGTATACCATTCCTATGGCATGCATAGCATTAGTTATATCAGCATTATGTCAAATAGTATACTATTCCTGTGGCATGTGTAGCTTCAGTTATAGCGGCACTATGTCAAATAGTATACCATTCCTGTGGATGCGTAGCATTAGTTATATCGGCACTCTGTCAGTATTTTTTTATGCTTCTGCTTCTGAGTTACAAACTATACATATTTTAATAGCTTTAATTTGGCCTTTACCATTACTTCTTTGTACCATGATACTCTTATCGCATTTAATTAAATTTGTGTAGATTTCTGCTTTTGTAGATTTTTCAAAGTACAAGTCAACCAATTCTGTTTTCAGAAGTTTCAATTCCAAAAAAACATAAGTCAAACTGGTATAAGTAAGATAAACCACAACCAGCCAAAGGCACTGCTGTGTTACTATGCTATTCCATGTTTTGTAAAACTGTGAATCCAAAAGGCAGCTTTGGAAGAAGTATTGTTTGAGCAACTTCTATCCCTATTCCATCGTGGAATATAGTTTTGGACAGTAGAGAAGTTGGCTTACTTTGGTTGTGACATTTTAGAAATGATCACTGATGATCAGGTATTTTGTGTTACATTCTCAATGCCATAACAACATTAGGTGCTATAGTTTTTGTGCAACCCTCCCCAATTGCGTGGGAGTGTTTTGTTTCCTACTATCATTACGTTTGTTTCATTTGGATTTAACTCTGAGACACAGGAATTCGGCAAAGCCTGTAAGGGCACAAAGCTTTCCTGCAGACCTGCATGCATGGAAGGGAGGTCACTTCCCTCACCTACTGCCATCGCAGGTCTGTTTGTATATTGGAATAACTGAACATGCAGTCTGAGGTTCACACATATCTTATTGTACAAGCAAGCAAAATCTGAAGGTAATGCTACTCAGTGCTAGAAGTCTAAACCTCAAGATGCACTCTCTCGAGGCTCTCCTAAAAATGGAGAACATCGATATCTGTGCAGTTACTGAGACCTGATTCAAAGCTCCAGAGAGCACCCCTGCAGTACCAGGCTACAACTCATACCACACTTTTTGGCCACCAAACCAGGACCAAAACACTAAAGGTGAAGGAGTGTCCATATTCACCAAGGATATTCACACCTCCAGGCTGGTTGCCCAACATAATGCATCTGAAATTCTCCAGGTGCAACTAACACTGGGCAAGACTGCAGTACAAATTGTAGCTTGTTACAGATCCTCCACCATGCCCCAAGATTCTCACTACACCTTTCTAAACATGCTGGAAAATATTAAGATACAACCAAACACCCTAATACTGGGTGATTTCAACTACCCTGCCATTAACTAAGAAAACTACTCCTGTACCAACACCTTTGCTCAACGGTTCTTGGAATTCATAAATTCCAATGCCCTAGAGCAACTAATTCATAGTCCCAGCAGGGGTACCAGTATTCTAGACCTGGTCATTACCAACATGGGAGATCGATGCTCCACACCAGTGGTCACCCCCTCGTTGGTCAGATCAGACCATAAGCTAATCACCCTTGACATCCACATTCCACCCCCTCTTCAAGGAAACCTCTGTAAAAAACTTCTCCAAAGCCAACTTCATGCTTCTCAAGTCAGAAGTAACAAACTTCATGACACCATACAGATGGGAACTGGAAGTTCAACTGCTGAATCCTACACTAAGGTGCTGTACGAACACCTTCACTTGTGCATGAACCGAGCCATCCCAAATAGAACCAAGACACTGTCCTCTAACAAAATGAAGCCAGTCTGGTGGTCCCCTACCATAAACAAGCTGTACAGCAGAAGGAAGAAACTATTGCAGAAAAGAGGAAGAACCCAGGATTCAAAAAACTCTCTCACCAGCCTCAGTAGAAAGCTGAGATCCCTTATAAAATCTTCCAAAGCTAGTTACAAAAACAAAATTGCCAAAGATTCCAAAGATAACCACAAGGCATTCTATAGCTATGTCACGAATCTAAATGGCAATACTCAGATCTGCTCTGAGCTACAGCAGAATGACACTAGATATACTGATCCCAAGGATATTGCCAATATCCTGGAAGATAGATTCAGTGCCAACTTCATCCCCCTCTCACCCCCTAAAGGACCCATCGCAATACCGAAAGAATGCCAAATTCCGGTAATCATGGCCACTCAGGTAAAAACTGCACTCTCCACAGCCAAGAATACAGCATCCATGGGACCAGATGACATCCCAGGCTGTGTACTGCATGAACTACAAAATGAACTGGCACCTCACCTATGTGTCATGTTTAATTATAGCCTCACCTCAGGCTTCGTGCCTTTGGGAAAAAACACATACCTGTGAACTACCACATAAGTGGCATTACACTAAACACTGAAAGTATGATAAGAGATCTTGGGACACAGGTGGACAGTGGTCTCACCTTTGATAACCACATAGCCACAACAGTTTGAAAATCCTTCTACATGGCACATCTCATCACTAAGGGCTTTTCATCCAGAATAAAGGGGGTTATTGTCCCTCTGTACTCATCCCTCATTAGACCCATTATAGAATACAATGTCCCATTTGGTATGTACCTCACAAGACATCTGCAACAACTAGAAAGGCTGCAGAAATACCTCACAAAAAGAATCACAGGCCTAAACCAGATGCCTTATGCTGACCGTCTAAAGAAACTCCAACTATACTCTTTCGTATATCGCCTACTCAGAGGCGATCTCTGCCTAACATACAAGGCCATGTCAAACCCAGAGTTACTGGACATGCTACACTTAAAGAAATCAGTTAACGGATGGAATAGCGAACAAAACACACTAATAACTGCCACAATAGTTTGCAATGGAGAAACCAAATAAGGGTATTGAGACTGAGACCGATATTCAACAATCAAGAGCACTTTAATAACGCAAAACACTGACAATGCGTTTTCGAAAACCTTCTTCAGAAATCAAGAACTGATTGTAATATGTTGGCAGTAATTTATACATAATGGTATAAAACAATGACCAATCAGCAGTTGATAGCAATAAAATATTTAAATAACATGTTTAAAAACACCAATAAAAAACAACAAATGTATGGAGTTAAAAACAGTATATACATATGAGTATCAATTTAAAAAAATATATGTATAAGTTAAAAAACATTTTGTATAAAGAGCATAATAATACTTGAAATTTCTTACCAGAAATTTCATCTTGTAGTTTGAAAACAAACATTTAAATGTTTATTTCACCCAAGGTACAGTCTATCTGCATGTGGTATACTAGTTGCCTAAACACCTTGTCTATAATTTTGCTGCTCTCAATTTCAAAACTGGACGAAGTGAGACCATGTCATTTAAGCCTGGTGCTCTCGTGACATACAAGGTTAATTGCCAGAATAATTCCCTGTATTCCAGTTTGGTCTCCCACATGCCTCCCCTCACCTCCTTGGGTATTACCTCCAACACAAAAAAATAATAAAGAGCTTGATTACAAATTTGTGAATGGCGAAATAGGGCATTGTTGGTATTCTGTCTACCTATTTCGTAATAATGCTCATAAATTCTATTTTTTAGTTTTCTTTCGGTCTTCCCCACGTAAAAAGATGAACAGGACTGGCATGTGGCTAAATAAACCACCCCACTGGTGTTGCAATTGGAGTGTGTAAAACTTTTTATTGACCTGTTCCTACTGGGAATTTCTATATCGGATTTATTACAAATATACTGGCACTGAGAACAAAAACCACATCTGTATGTACCTAATCTACGAGAACTACTTGGTAAATGCCCACCACCCCTAAACTCAAAAATATTCTTAAAATTTTTGTCTTTCCTGTAGGTGAATTTTAAAGGTTGACAATTAGAAAAAGGTAAATCAGAAATTAGCTTAAACCTCTCCCATTCTCGGTTGACTATTTGTTTTATAACAGTTGAATCTGCAGTATAATCCATTATATAGGCTTGAGTTAAATTATTATTGATTGTTTCGGTAGAATTAGAAGGAAAATTTTCTTCCTGACCCAAAATGGGAAGGAATCTATCTTTTCTACCTTCCTGTACCTCAGAAAACATATCATTAATCAAATGGTCAGGATAACCTCTCTCTCTGTAAACATTTTCATTAGTAAATGACTATCACTTATAAATTCAAAATTATCTGAGGTTATACGGCTTGTCCTGACCAACTGTCCCTTAACTAAATTATTTTTTTGGAAAAAAGGGTGACCACTCTTGAAGTGAAGATACGAATTTGAAAAGGTTTCTTTACGGTGTATCCTAGAGGAAAATGTGTTGTTCAACTTTTTCAGGGAAACATCTAAATAAATGCACTCTTGTTTGTTAAAAGTGTATGTGAAGTCCAAAAATTCCGTTGTCCCTTTAATATATGTTAAAAATTCAAAAAATCTTTCTTCTGTGTCATTCCAAAATATACATATATCGTCGAGAAAACGCTTGTACAAAACCCAACTCTTGGCGTATACACTGTTGTTAATAAATATGTCCTCCCACCATGAAAGTATGATATTGGCATAAGTGGGGGCACATTTTGCCCCCATAGCCACACCCCTTTCTTGTTTAAAAAATTCCCCTTGGAAGTACATAAAATTGTTTTTAAGGATTACCTCCATGAGTAGTAAACACACCCTAAAATCATCGGGGGAAAAATTACCACTTGCTGCCATACTTTCTTCCAACCAACTAAGACCAGTTTCATATGGTATACTGCCAAAAAGGTCTACCACATCTAAAGTAATAAAAATAATGTCCTCAGAATATAAATGGGGCTTTACTTGTCTAAGGAAGTCCCAAGAATCTTTTAATACAGTTTGACTTGAATAAGAAAGTTTCTTCAATTTCACATTAATAAATTTGGCAAGGGGGGGTGGTAATAGATCCTTCTGAAGCCACTATTAAATGTAAAGGTGGATTACTACAGTCCTTGTGGACTTTGGGAATACCAAATACTGTCGGGACCCTTGGATTTGTATTGTGTAAAAAATTGTAGAGTTCCATATCTATAGAGCCTTCAAGCAACAAGTCATTAATAAGCAAATTTATTTTCGATTTAGAAATGTTGACCTCATTGATAGAGGCTCTAGAATATTTAGATAAATCTTGTAAAGAATCATACATCTTAGATTAATACAAAATCAAGTCCATCAAGACAGTACCACCCCCTTTATCCGGTTGCATAATCCCAATAGTTTTGTTGTTTTTCAATGTGTTTAACGAACTATATTCACTGTTAGATAAATTTGAGAATACTTTGTGGGAATTTATAGCACTTCTTATCTCCCTCTCAAGTAAATTCTCCAAATTTTTCAACTGAGGATGCAAGGGCAGATTAAAGGTACTTCTCTTTTTGAGTTCCAATATCGTATGGGTTGTATTCTCTTGATTTTGATAAATGAGTGCTAGATTTTGTTTTCTTAAAAATAATTTCAAATCAACTATAGCCCTAGGAACACTGGCCTTTCTAAATGGAATAAACTTGAATCCTTTTGAAAACGCATCAAAATGGTCTGTTTGAATATCAATAGAAGTGTAGTTGAAAATTTTATAATTATTGTACTCAGAAATGTTCCCCCGCTGTTGTATACTTGTCTCTCTTCCCTGGGAAAAAAATCGCTTTTGTGGCCGTTCGACATTTAGGTATTTTGGTGTACATGTGTCGACATAAGGGTGTTCAATGAACAGCCATGTCGACATGGCAATATAGACCCAAATAATTTTAGTCAACAAAAGCAGTATCTCAGAAGGAATATATATATATATATATATATATATATATATATATTTATATATATATATATATATATATATATATATATATATATATATATATAGGATACATCCAATCACATTGATCAACGAACCATGTTAGGTACCTACTTCTCAAAAATGTTACATTAAGTAAAGGGGTGCACCAGGCTTTGTATAGGGGCTTGTCCTCACTTCACTCGAGGCTGCTAAGTAATTTTATGATTAAATGTTTTTATGCTGTAATAGTCCATTGATTGCTAGCACAAAAAAGTCTTACCTCTTACATCTGCTCCTTCTGCTTTTGTTAGTCAAAAGCTTGTAGCTAAGGTTAAACAGACACTTAAATAAAAAACATCTAAGGAAAAGAAGCACTGTGGGTCAACAATTGAAAATTATTGAGTGTATATTGAGTGAATGACAGAAGAAGGGATAACGACTGATGGGCCAGGCCTGTTCTACTAAACAAGACCATCCCTCCTCAACCTGCTGGGATCAGGATTTACTGACCCACAATACAAATGAAGATCTGCTGTCTTTCTCCTGTTCTTCCTACCCACCTCACTGCACCAACATGAGGTTCTGTGAGACGAAGAAAGACTTGGATGGATCACTTTAATTTCCTTTATAGCTATAAAATGGTGCTCACTGGTGGAACATTCCACAAAGAAGTAAAAAAAAAAAATCTCCAACCACAGGCATTGGCTTCCCCACAGCCAGTGGATCTAGTCTGATTTAGGCCCTATAGATGTTCTCTGTTTCTGTCACTTCTTTACTGGTAGCTTTCTACACATTGTAGTCAGGACGCACAAGGACCAGATGTCAGTGGGGCAAACATTTGTCTTTAACTGGGTTTGATAGAATAGGAAAGAGTATTTAATCAGTTGTATACATCATTGTAGGGATTTATTATAAATAACTCAGTGTAGACAGTGGTATTCCCTGGGTTTCAGGGGGCTTGAAATTTTGTTAGGGTGCCACTTAGAAGTAGGAAGTTTACCTTGGAATAATTTTTAAAAGTTCCAGGGTTACCTCATATCCCAGGTTTTCATTTATTTCAAAGAAGTCTGACCTGACTAGTAAGGACAATACAGTTGGGAGGGAGTGCAACTTCCCTCCATGTCGGTAAGGACTAGGTCTTGGATGCCTGTAGTGGATGTACAGACTATCTGATATTGGGTATTTGTATTTCAAAGTCCAGGGATCTCTGGGTCTGCATGCTATGGGTTGTATATTATTCCCAATTTATAGTGAGGTCATTAAAGTCACCCATAAATGTGGTGTTGGGTTGAATGCAGACTGTCTCCAGTACATTTAAGTATGTGTTATAGGTTTCCTGTCTCATAGAGAGGGGCCTGTAACTTGCAGCAGTATGCTGTGGGACTTTATCTATGGTAATTTGGGCAAAGAGAAATATAAGCTCATCACATTGTTTGACTAGCCTTGAGATGTGTTTGCTTTTAATGTAAGTTGAGACATTTCCAGCTTTTGTCCCTTCCTGTGCAAACAGATGTAAATGTGTGGAAAGCATTGTAGCCCTGTACTGCTGGGGTGCCCTCTGCAGCAGTAAGCCCTATTTCAGTAACTGCACAGGCATCTGCATTCTCCAGGATGAGGAGAGCTTGCAGGGAAAGGAGTTTCATCTTTAGACTCCTGGCATTGAGCAACAACACCTTTAGATTGTTGGGGGTTTGCTTTGTTATGTTGGAAGGTCTGTCAGGTTGGCAATGCCTATAAAAGGCACTATGGGGGTGGATGAGGTTTTAGCCAATATTCAAAAGCCTGGGGGACACATGCAGACCATCCTTGACAGGGCAGTGTGGACTGTCAACCATATCCTCCCAGGTTGACAAATATTATATCCCCTTTGAATAATACCAAAAACGAAGTCAGTTATCATCTTTTCATATTGTGTCGTCATCCTTGGAGAGGGGAGAGTAGTACTCATTGCTAGGTTCAACAGGCCTGGGACACACAGTCTGTGAGAGCCACCATGTCTCTCTTCATATACTTCAGGGAGGTATGTCTCAGATCATTTACTCCCACATAGACTGTGACTGAGTTATACTGGTACTTGTGATTCAATGACCTGAGTGCATGTGTGATCTCATGGGTCCTTACCATGTGAGGCAAATGACGGTGTGCCTCATAATGGAGTCTTCTATGAACAGAATATTGGATAGTGTGGTGGTCAGTGTTATGGGCTAAGTCTTAGACACACTGTATGTTGAGCTTGAATGTGCCATACTGGGTGTTGCTTTGATAGTGTGTTTTTGAATTTGCTGAGGATATTTATTGTAATTACTGTGTCTGGGAGGTATTTGAGGTTTTTGGATTGGATAGATTACTTTTATGACCCTCAGCATATGTAGGTCTGTGTTTGCCCTGGTGTGTGTCTGTGTAGCAGGTATTGTGTATTATGAGTTAGTGACAGCTTGTTTGGTATTTGTAGTGACTGTGAGTGACAGCTTTGTATCCAGAGACAAGGTATATGTACACCTCTCACAGGGTCCCATTCAGAAGCTCGAGTCATCAGAAAGTCGAACCTCATATGGTCAAGACCATATGATCGACTTTCTGAAATGTCAAAGCTTTTGAATGGACATAGCAGTACAGTGGTGACTGGGGATTTTACCCTTTTATTCACATAAGTGCAGTCTCAGATTTGCTATCTATAATATGCAGGAGATGTGGGGTGGGTGCAGAGGGGCTTTCCCCCTGCATATATGTACATTTTTGTTTTTTACTTAGTTTGACTTTTCAGAAAGTTGATCACATGGTCTAGATAATATGAAGTTCGACTTTCTAATGAATCGAGCTTCTGAATGGGCTCCCTCTCACATACTGTATCAGGTTGTTTAAGAATTAGGTGGCTATCCAAAAACATGAGACAATTCCTACATTGTCTCTGGACTGCCATTTCTACCAGGCTGGCTACAGAGACATTTTGCCTAATAAAAGCATTTTGTCTTGTATTGTTTCACATGCATAATTTTTTCATCCTTTTTGCATATTTACAAATTTGCAGACCTGTACTTTGTATCATTTGGTCATAGTTTAGGTGTTTATTATGTATATTTGCAGGATAATAAACCTAGGACTGGTCATCACACATTAACAATTACCCTTAAGACACATTCATTTTCCTTAATGAGAAGATATTTTGGTTTAGTTTTGTTAGCTTCACCAGCTGTTTCATTTCTGATGTCATTTGGTGTTTTGTTCCATGATGCTGGGCCATTTCAAGCTACAATGTTTTGTCTGTTTGTTCAGAAAATGACTTTTGTAAGAATGTTTGCAGTTTAACCATGGCTTTGCAACTTTGATAGGTTCCCTCAATTTTCAGCATATTTAGAGTTTTCATTCCTATTGTTGAAATGGGATTCATAGGGTTACGGTTTGCTGAGCCCAATCTACCAAAACTCATTTCTGCTGTTGGAAAGACTAGTGGGACCCATGTTAATGTCTGTATCTGAGCATGAAAAAGACTTATTTCAATAGACTAGAAATGATTATCAGATTTTCAGTGAAACACAATTCGACAAATGCAGTTATAATCATGTCACATTATTTATTGAATAAAGTGGCAAAACACTGCAATTTCTTCTTGGAACATGGTTTTGTATTACAAATGACAAAATTACACTGTTGGGTAAACTTTTGAATTCTTATGAATGTATCTCATTGGGTAGCTTCATTTATATTTATATATGTTAAAAAGTTGCAGCCCAAAATGTTTAAAAAAGTGACTCAGTTTGTGACCCTTATTACACTCACACAACAGAAATATGTAGGAACCAAAGATGCCATAAAAGTGTGTTACAACACTTTGCTCAGTTTGTGTGAAAACCTGCATGTGGTTCAAGACGGGTTGTCATGATCCTGCAGTTTTGGTTGATAGCCTTGGGTGAGGAGGAGTGTGCAGTAATACACCTGCATTTGGAGGGTTAATGGAGAAATATTTGCTCATGGAAAATAATTGCACAAAAAGCTGCTGAATCCAGTTTCCTTTATACCAAATATTGGAGAAGTTGCACTGGGCACCCACCAAAATCCTCTGTATTCTGAAACCTAGGAAAATGGGTCTCCACAGGGTCTTGTTAATGAAATGTGGCTACAAGCTTGGGGCATGCAGCATAAATAGTAGATGGGAGGGTGATCTGTGTTGCTGTGTGATGAAAAAGGTTGTGGATGGGTTTCTTAGTTCAGTTATAGACACTGGGTATTAATATCCTATCAGTGATCTCTGACTATGAGAACACAATAACACGTGGGCTGGACATCTTCAGGTACAGAAAAGAAACATTGGTGTAGAATGGGGGAAAGAAGTATAGAACTGTGAAGTAGGGTAACTTGTGCTATTGCTATTGTTATATTTAATAAATAAAAAAAAAAACATTCTTTTTCAGTTCAGATTAAATTCAGTATGAGGACGCAACACTGGGAGGTGTTTGGAATCTCCAGTGTCACAAATAGATGTGGATACAAGTTGATAGAAAGGATCATGGATCATGGATGGGAAGTGCAAGCTGTGTTATGTGAGATTAAAAAAATAAGAGAAGTTATAATTACTTCATGATTTTCAGTTTTTTAATGCATATAGGGAAGCAGCTCTTGGTAAGCATTGGTGTATACAAAAGGAGAACTTGTCTTTGGTTTCAAAGTAGAGCATTTTCAGAGTACTATAATGATAAATATGGTGCATTCCAGCATGCATCATTGAGACTCATGTAGCTATTTCTGACTTTCTAACATAGCAAACACCAAAGAAACACAAGTGAGTCATGTAAATGAAGAGCAAACACCATGTTTCCAAACTCTGCAAGAATGGTAGTAGAAGTTAGTTAACATGCTGCTTACAAATGTGTTCGGCTGGAGGTGCTTTAACCCAGTTGGACCTATTTGGCCTCATGTAATCCAGAGATTACCCTGAGAGACTCTAGAGCAAAGTGTGAGGCATTTTTTTTCTGGTAATCTTGATCCCTATTAGCTGCAAGTCTTGTTTCTGTACGACATTAGTGAGTGGACATTTCCTGTTGTGCACTAAACTACATTGGTGCATGGATGACATTTCTTGTCATGCACTGCACTATATTAGTGAGCAAACAGTATTTCCTGTCATGCAGTGCACTACATTAGTTCATAGGTTAGTACTAAGCTAATTGCCCTTGCGAGCCATTGTAAGCCTAGCCAATTATCCCTTGTGAGACTCAAACCCTGCACCTTGTGTTTGTAAGGCAAACACCTTAACCATTAGGCCACCCTCCCAATCCAGTGAGCGGACAACATTTCCTGTCATGCACTGCACTACATTAGTGAGTGGACAGCACTTCCTGTCATGAACTGTACTACATTAGTGAGTGGACAACACTTCCTGTCGTGCACTGCACTACATTAGTGAGAAGACAGTGCTACCTGTAGTGTACTCTGCACTACATTAGTGACTAGTCCAGTATTATTAATAACTGCACATCTCTTGCATGGCTCACACTGTTTGCTGTTCACACTCCCATAGTCATCAGTGGCTGCTGCTAAGTGCTCAACAGAGTTTTCAACCCAAAACTGGTGCGACTAACCATCTACTTTTGAGTAACGCTCAAGTTATTATTTTCCAAGACAGTAAGACCAGGTTTAATTTGAAGACTGATAGAGAGGTGCTGATTTTGTTTACTTCTCTTGCTTACATAGAGCTTATGACTGGTTACTAATGAATATAATTATAAGAAAAACTATGGAAGCGTCAAACATTAGGGAAATAAGCACTAGTAGTCAAAAAAAAAAAAAAGAAACAAACAGATACTATGATGTATGGTAACTTCTGATCATTAAGATTTGTGACAGGATGTTACCAGTACAGCAGTATGACAGAGAAATGTTTGCTGCAGATACAGATCAAAGTAATGTCAGTGACGTGAAGCACGGGGTGCATTTGTGTATGTTTGTCAAATGGTAGGTGAAAGAAGTGGAAAGAAAATTATTCACTTGACTGAATGTGAGAAAACAGTACCAGAAACAGTCTGACTTATAAATGTAAAAAAATAATAAACAGGCAAACCAACGTCTAAAAGGCAAAAGCGCTAAGTCTCTGGTGACTTTATCATATTAAAGTGACTGCTTATTGTGCAAGAACACGTTGGTTTGCCTGTTTATTATTTTTTTTTACTGTTTACCACGCTGCTTCTGCATTTGTGGCTGCTGTCCATTTCCTTGACTTATAAATGTACTGCAGAGATATCACACTTTCAGAGTCACATACAAAATAGGGGGCAAGCAGAAACTTAAAGCTAAAAAAATCAATGGACTGGATTGAGAAGAAGTAGTTTTTGTAGGGCAGGGGAGTATATTATAGAAAGTTGAATAAACTGTGTGGGCTTTGCATGTTCTATTTTTATCCATGTGGGTTTCCTTCAGGAATTCTGATTTTTTCTTGCCTGCCAAAACATGCTGCTTAGTGACGATTCTAAATTATCTCTGCAGGTAATCCTTACTGTTGCCCTTGTGGCCTGTCATATGGTTAGAAAAAGCTGCATGTATTAGTTCAGTTACTCAGTTTAACAAATAATTAAATAAATAGAAATAAACTTACAGAAATAGAAATGTGGAGAGGTGAGGTCTTTTTTTGTTCTTTTTTTTCTGGTTCTGTTGAAGTCCCTTCAGTGCCACTTGCCCATTGTCAGCAAGTGTCATCACGTCATTATCACCTTCCATTGTCAGGTTAGAAGAAGTGGGAATATCTCCACCAAGGAGCCTTCAGATGTACAAAATGAAATAACATCACAAATACAAATGTATTTTTGTACATGCTTCCTTGTAAATCTTTTGCAGTTTCTCTACATAATATGACACCTCTGGAACAAATTATGGTTCCAGCACCCTCCTAAAGATAACTAATCCTCTGTAAAAAGAAGACAGTTTTCCCTCTCAGCTTGCCTTCTGAGTACATGCCTGTTCTTGAACCAGGGTCTCCAGCAGAACATGTGAACACTAGACTGCTGTACAAACAGTCCATTCCCATTAAGTAATATATCTTAGTTGGTGTGGAGCTCACATTTCCAGTATGGATCTTAAATATTTTATGCACTTTTCTCAGAACATGGTGTTTATCTTTTCTAGCAAATGTATTCATTGCTATTAGGTATTCTCAAATCTTTCAATGTACACATGAGTAAACAGTTTTATATCAATACATCTAATAATTATGAATCTGTAGTGGTCAAGATGTTCATCGTGTTTCACTGTTGCAGTCATGACTGTAGGGTTCTCCCCTGCCGGCAGGCAGCCCTCGTTTGGCCAGAATCCCAAAGTCCGGGTCCGGCATCGGCTGTTCAGCTATGCTCCCTGACGTCAGAGCACCAGGAGTACAAAGCTGACAGCCGACGCCATCTTCTCCAGTCTTTCTTGCCATGCAGTGATAGCAGTTCGCATTTGCCGGTCAGCGGACTCCTGACGAATTCTACTGATATACTTCGGTCCGAAGACTTTCTTCTCCACTCAAAGCTAAGTACCCCATTGGGGAAACTTTTTTCTTGCTCCACTCCGATGTCAGAAAAAGTTAATAATTGTATTTCATGTGGGAAGCAAATACCTCATAAGGATTTTCATTCTTACTGTATTCCTTGCTTGGGCCCCGACCACGATGTAGCTAGTTGTCGGTTTTGTGCTAGATTCAATCAATGTACAATTAAGCGAAGGTACAATTTTGCTTTTCATTACTTCGGTAGGCGATTTAACTACAAAATGTCGTCGGATATGGTCCCGGCTACCGGAGTTCACAAACGTCGCAAGGATAAAGACAGGCCTCCGAGGTCCAAATCTGATGATAATGCACAAGCCGAGCCAGCTTCAGGTTCGGCCGTCGTCAGTGAGGCGCTTTTGCAGCCCCTGTCGTCGGCCATTTCAGAACCGATGGCCGAAACAGACTCTCATGAGGAGCCAACCAGGCCTTTAAATATTTCTGTTGCAGGACCTTCGGACAATGCTCCTTCGGATGGGTCCGGAGCCGCTGTGCAGGTACTGGCTTCCGAAGGGGTTTTCAGGCCTACTCAGCTACTAATAAAGGCAAAGCGAAAGACAAAGGCAAAGACTCCTTCAAAATCAAAGACTTCTACACAGGCTTCTTCTGAACCGGCTCCCAAGTCACAGAAGCAGTTACTCAAGATGGTGGAGGATTTGATTACTATGATTAGGGGTTCTCATCCCCCTCCAGACAAAAGGCCAAGGCAGGATATTTCTTATGATTTCTCTGATCAGGCTTCTGTTTCCTCAGTTTCTTCTTCTGATCAGGAATATTCTTTCCCTCCTTATGAGGATTCTGATACTGAAGAATCCATTCCTTCAGTTTCTCCCCCTGAGAATTTCTCTTTTGGGGAAACTTTGCATGAAATGAGGGAACATTTCCACTGGGAAGGACAGGAGTATTCGGAATCCAAGAAAAGGCTGAGGGAATTTCTTCTTCTTCCCCAACATAGACCCCTGGCTATCCCTCCTGTTTTGGATATTGTGGATGATGCCTTTTCGGAGGCTAACTTAACCCCTGACACTTTTCCTCCTGCTCCTGTAAAACCTGATAGGTATTACAGGGTTCCTGATTCCCATCAGTTTTTATATAAGAACCCTTCTGCTGGCCCTGAAACCATTTCCCAGGGTACTAAGGGAGCTAAGGCCACTTCTGCCAAAAATCCTACTCCTACTGAAAAGGATTCTCGATCCTTAGAAAGATGGAGCAAAAAAGTGTACACTTCTGCTACTTTGTCCATTAGGGCTTTAAACTGTCAGTTTCATATGTTTAAATACCAGCAATTTCTATTGTCTGTCTTAAAACAAAAGCTTACTTCCATTTCTGCCTGTGCAGAGGATAAGGAATTACATGATTTATTGCATGCCACTGAACAGGTTGGGAAGCATGGTTTACATTGTGGATTTGATGCCTTGGAGGCTTCTTGTAGGGCTGCGGCCTCTGGCACAGTCATTAGGAGGCATGCATGGTTAAAGGAACAAAATTTACCTGAACAGGTAAAGGCAAAATTATTGGATGCTCCTGTTCAGCCTAATGTTTTGTTTGGATCAAAAGCTGAAGAGGTGATTAAAAAGATGGAGGATAAGGCAAAATCAATGCATGGTTAAAGGAACAAAATTTACCTGAACAGGTAAAGGCAAAATTATTGGATGCTCCTGTTCAGCCTAATGTTTTGTTTGGATCAAAAGCTGAAGAGGTGATTAAAAAGATGGAGGATAAGGCGAAATCAATGCAAACAGTTAAAGATTTCTTACAAGTACAGCCTCCTAGATTTAGCAGGAATTGGCCTTCAAAAAATTGGTCCGTTCCCTCTTCAGACAGGCCTCAAAGGGGTAGATATAGACGTTCCAGAGGGAGGCCTCAATCACAAGCTGCTTATAGACCAAGACAGTGGACTGCTTCCACCCCTAGGGGAGGAGAGGACAGGTCACAATCTCAAAGGAAACAAACTCAATGACTCCCTCTGTGGGGCTACAGGAATTTTTCTCTGGAAGCCCCTCTCGGAGGAAAACTCTCTCTTTTTTATCAAAATTGGACTCAAATAACCCAAGACAAATGGGTTTTGGATGCGGTTTTAAGAGGTTACAAATTCCATTTTAATACCTTGCCAAGGCCAAGCGGATGGCCAGACCTTCCAAAATATCAATGGACGGAGGCCTTAAATCAGGTGGAAGCTCTTTTGGCTATGAATGCCATAGAACTGGTTCCTCTTTCAGAGAGGGGAAAAGGGTTTTATTCATGGCTCTTTTTAGTCCCAAGGAAGCAAAACTCATGGAGACCCATTCTGGATCTGTCGGTCTTGAACACCTTTCTAGGGATTCCAAAATTCAAGATGCTTACTCTACAGCAGCTACTTCCAATGCTGTCCAAAAATGCATGGATGGTAACTTTGGATTTAAAGGAGGCATATTTACACATTCCCATCAGGCAGGATCGCAGAAAATACCTCAGGTTTATAGCCGGATCGAGGCACTTTCAGTTCTCTGTGCTGCCCTTTGAATTATCTACTGCACCCAGGGTGTTCACCAAATGCCTGGCTCCAGTAGTAGCTTACTGCAGACTCAAGGGAATTCAGATTTACCCTTATCTGGACGATTGTCTAATTCAGGCAGACAGCAAGGATGTCTTACTCCAGCATCTAGAATTTGTACTGAACCTCCTCAAGTTCCTGGGATTCTCTGTAAACATAAAAAAGTCCAATTTGACTCCATCACAACAGATAACTTTTCTGGGTGCTCTTCTAAACACTACAACCCAGATGGCATATCTGACATCCAAAAAACAATTACAGCTGGCTTCAACTTTCAAAATCTTGGCAACTTTAACTCAGCTATCTGCAAGGAAATTCCTGCAGGCTTTGGGTTACATGGCCTCCTGCATCCTTCTCGTACCATATGCAAGACTACACATGAGGAAAATACAGTGGTACCTAAAAAGTGTATGGTCTCAGCATTGCCACAGTTTAGACATACTGATCTCCGTCCTTCCTTTGCTTTCAAAGGGAATTTCTTTGGTGGTCCAGGGCATGTGCTCTAAACAAAGGGAAACCCTTCCATCTGCCTCCTGCCACTCAGATTCTAACCACGGATGCCTTGGATTATGCTTGGGGAGCCCATTTTCAGGGCAACTGTCTGCAGGGCCTTTGGACAAAGGATCAGAAGTACCTGCATATCAATTTAAAGGAAATGTTAGCCATTCAGAAAGCTCTATTGGCCTTCAGGAATCTTTTACAACCAGGACAACTACTAATACGGACAGACAACACCACAATTATGTGGTACATAAACAAGCAAGGGGGATCTCATATCTACCCCCTTTGCAGACTAGCCATGGATCTATGGAACACAGCTCTAGCTTGCAATCTGGATCTTCAAGCTCAGTTTCTACCAGGGAAGCAAAACTTCCTGGCAGACAGTCTGAGCAGAAATCTTTCAGATCCACACGACTGGATGCTGGACACCAAAATATTCAGGATGATAACAGCAGCCTGGGGATGCCCTCACATAGACCTCTTTGCATCACATCTCAATGATCAACTACAGATTTTTTGCACCAGGACTTTCCACAGAGAGGCTTGGAAAGTGGACGCCCTGTCATTCAGTAGGAAGAACCTCTCGGGATATGCCTTTCTGCCTCTTCCTCTTCTTCCACAGGTCTTATTGAAGATAAAACAGGACAAACCCAAGATGATAATCTTGCTGGCTCCAAATTGGCCTTGACAGTTTTGGTATCCAACTCTAAAAAACCTATGTCTGGAGCCCCCTTGGGTTTTACCTCAGTCTCCGAACCTTCTGTCCCAACATCAGGGTCAGGTTCTACACTCTCATGTCAGAACTCTCAGCCTGGCGGCCTGGTTAATCCAGGGCCTTTGATTTCTTCTTTCCTACCCAAGCAGGTTATGGATGTCATTTTAGAAGCCAGACATCCTAGCACTAGAAAATCTTATGCAGGAAAATGGAAAAGATTTTGTTCCTGGATGCAGGCTCAGGATTCTGATCCTCTTCTTCCTAACATTACCTTAATTTTACTTTGACAGATCTTTTACATAAGGGTCTCTCTTTCTCTTCCATTAAAATACATGCCTCTGCTATTTCTGCTCATTATAATTCAGACCCTCCCATCTTTTCCCACCAACTCATGAGACAGTTTCTCAGAGGAGCTAAGAACTTAAGACCTCCTAGATCTCCTCCCATTCCTGCTTGGGATCTCAACTATGTTCTGGAAAAACTAACCTTGCCTCCTTTTGAGCCTGCTGCCTCTTCTGACATCAAGTTTTTATCTTGGAAAACAGCAATCTTGTTAGCCCTAACCTCTGCCAGGAGAGTTTCAGAGTTACAAGATCTTATGGCTGTGGAACCTTATATTATTTTTCATCAAGCCAGGGTATCTTTGAGGACTAATCCTACCTTCATGCCTATGGTGGTTTCCAAAGTGGCTTTAAATCAAACTATCCACTTGCCAACCTTTTTCCCCACTCCTCAAAATAAAGGGGAAAGGATCTTACATTCCTTGGATGTACACAGACAACTACGTTTTTACCTGGACAGAACCAAGGACATCAGAAAATCAGAACAATTGTTTGTTTCTTATGCTTCAAGTTCCCAAGGTAAAGCCATTTCAAAACAGACTATTTCTAAATGGATTGCTCATGGAATCAGATTTTGTTATTCACACCATGGAAAGCAAATCCCAGGGAGTATACGGACTCATTCCACCAGAGCTGCTGCCACTTCTGCGGCCTTCCTCAGGGGAGTTCCTACCAAAGACATTTTGGAAGCTGCAACTTGGAGTTCAGTGCATACTTTTTCTAAGCACTACAATCTACCTCTCTACTCTAAGTCTAGGGCAGGCTTTGCCTCTGCAGTCTTGCAGGGCCTTTTAGCCGCCCCTTCTTCTTTATGACCACCTCCCTTTCTTTCAGCTTTGGGATTCTACCCTACAGTCATGACTGCAACAATGAAACACAATGAACATAGTACAGTTGTGTACACCTACCATAAATGTATATGTTCGAGTGTCTTCTCTGTTGCAGTCTGGGTTTCCCTCCCTCCTGTCCCCTCTTATTTTTTACTTTTCACCATTCTTCTGAGGTGTATTT
Organism: Protopterus annectens; assembly: GCF_019279795.1. Taxonomy (NCBI): domain Eukaryota; kingdom Metazoa; phylum Chordata; order Ceratodontiformes; family Protopteridae; genus Protopterus; species Protopterus annectens. The sequence continues at coordinate 511,274,480 of NC_056743.1, read as the reverse complement.
GCAAAGGTTTTGGGACCTTTTTCATTTTGGGACTCCTGACATCTGGGGCAAGAAAAACTGGAGAAGATGGCATCGGCTGTCAGCTTTGTACTCCTGGCGCTCTGACGTCAGGGAGCGTAGCTGAACAGCTGACACCGGACCCAGACCTTGGGATTCTGGCCGACCGAGGGCTGCCTGCCGGCAGGGGAGAACCCTACAGTCATGACTGCAACAGTGAAGAAACTCGAACATCTACATTTATGGTAGGTGTACACAACTGTACTTTACTCCCCTGCCCTGTAGTTTACCTTTTACTTCTTCTCTTTTCTGTACCTCTGTATGTGGCTTTTGTGCACTTGTAGAATTGGTGATGTAGAATTTAGCATTTTTCTGTCTTGCAAAATGAATGCCTGAAAAATAAATTCTGTTGTTCACATAGAGTGTTGATGTATCTCTAGTCCCATCATTATAGATGCAGAATCCTGAAAAAGTCAAACTTGACAAAAATGCCCTTGATGCAAGTCAATGTGTTGTTAATGACAGAATTTTAAGACGTTTAAGTGCCCTGTCATTGTTAGAAGCAATACCTTGAGAACTGATTATTGTCTTGGGCATTTTGCATAAATCTAACCGGGGGTAACTTACCCAATAACAACAAGCTAGCATATTTCATTATTGCTATTGTGTGGGCATTAAAAAGTGTTTACTTGGAAACTAACCTTTCCTTACGTTACAGCATTGGTTTCTGAAATGACAATTGCTGGGCAATTTTCATCTTGTCTTTCCAGCTTAGCACTTTAGGTTTTATTGGTTCTAATGAAATACACAAATCCAGCATCTATACTTATTTAGAGATATTCATTTGTCAAGCCATTAATAAGAGCAACCTTGTGCAAAACTGACAAGATACTTTTAGCTTGGGTGGAGTTTCCTTTGCACAAGCCACAGCATATAGCCTATAACAACAATGGTTTAGAAATTAGCACTCAGGGGATCTGAGCCTTGTATATGCATGAGGTTATACACTGCGGGTATATGCTAGGAAGTTCATACAGTGCTTAATTCAGTGCATAAATGGTTCAGAAGGTAAACAACATTATCAAACCACAGATCTGTAGAAAGCAGTTCAGTGGTCCACGGATCTGTAGAAAGCAGTTCAGTGGTCCACTTGCTGTGTTCTGCACTAGCTGTAAGTATTAGGAAATATTAGAGAAGTCTGGTGTGGTAGGAACAAAACAAATGGGGTGGCGGAAGGACATTTCATGCTAAGCTTGAGGCTGTAATTAAAAATAAAATGTTCTGTATGTAGAAGAAGTCATTCTGAATTATAAGCAGCACCAAGCGCCTTATGACAGCCTTTCTTTTAAAACATTTTTTTGAAATCCACACCTTTGCCCAAAGCATCAAATTAAGAAGTCAGATACACCAAGATATACCTTTGGACGGTGACACTGGCATCTTGATGTTGGGTGTTTGTTAGATCCCTGTCTTTGCCAGACAGATTCACAGCCTGGAATAAACACTTTATTTTAATTTGTTGAACACGCAGTGTCTGTATTCCTTTCTGGGTATAGATAGCATAAATGCAGTTAAATAACACTAATAACAGTTTTTTTTTTCTTTTCTAAAAATAGAACTTTGGGACTTGTGTGGCATGCAACCTTCTTTATAAATAAAGACTATTGACAGGGAAAAAACTCATCAAACCAAAACATTAATAAAATTGTGCATCTTGTGTTATAGCTCTTTTTTTTTTCCAGAAAGGATGCTGAAAATAAGGTTAATACTGCAATATGATGCAGTGTGTTAAATCAGTACCACAGGACAGTATGTTGTATATTAGATTAATACTGTAAAGTGACATACTGTATACTATGTCAGTGTTGTAAGACGGTGTACTGTCAGTTAGCCTCTTATTTTAAGAAGTACTGCAATGTAAAATGGTGTAGTGTGTATTAGGTCATTGATGTAGGACAATGTAACTTTGTGCTAAGGTCAGCATTACAGCATAAAATATACTGTGTTTTATGTTAGTATTGTAAGGTGGTGCATATTATGTATTAGGACAAATTGAGTTTATAATGATTATAAGCATGCATAACTCTGGAACCAATATTCAGTTTACGTAAAGAACTTTTTCTATTTGTAAGTGGCATCTGCTGCTGAATATTTCATAGGCTTAGGTTTTGTACTTGACTGTTTGCTTGGATGTCATTGTACAACAGGTGAGAATGAGCTGCACAGCAATCGAGCAAATCATGATGTCATACTTTTTATGATGTCATGCACATTGTAAGCAGTAAAGTACAAAGTTCCAACCTCAGCTCAAATTACACTACAGGGGTTATGAGTCCTGGGGAAAGGAGCATTGCCGTGCCAGCCCATGTCCTGTCAGAAAGTCCACAGTGCTCTGTCAGCACCTCCAGCATCATCATGTTATGGACAGTATGATCTACGTCTGAGAATAGCAGTATAATACCAAGGCAGCCTAATGTGTGTGAGAAGCATCCATACTTAATTGAGACTACATTCTTTACAGGTGTGAACAGCTACTTAGTAAATTTGACCTGCAAATCCATTTTGCTTAATAAACTCTGACAGAGAGAGAGAGAGAGAGAGAGACATTTAAACTGGCCTGCTTTACAGTCCAGGTCCAGTAACATATTGTTTAATCACAATGAACTTTGTTTAGGCATCCTGCTGGATGCTTTTAAAGGATGGCTCTTAACAAAAATAAGTAAATAAATGAAAACACATGTAAGCATTTGTATGCAGACCTCAAATTCTACAAAGTTCAACTGTAAACAGACCTGTCACCTCACATAAGCAGACAGATGTTTCACCATACATCAGTAGACAGACCTGCCATCTTATATCAGGATGGAAGCAAAGTGGCTTATGGCTCAGAACTGAGGCCAACAAGCTTTTTCATCTCAGAATGTTCATTTGTCTGGAAAAGTGCTCTCTTCTTATCACTGTAAGCGAGGCAAAATTATTTTGACTTACTACGTCTGTAATGAAAGATGCACACTGAGTACAACAAAGTACGCCCTTCTGAATGTATCCACTGATAGCTTTTGAGCAGGAACCTACTAAACAGGACTTTGCTAAATATTTATTTTATAAACAATTTCCCCTAAAAAGTATTTCACATAAGCTATACATGCTTTGCCCTTTGGCAAATGTGGTTTGTCAAAGTGCATTTATTCAAACTGCGTCTCACAGAAAATCATGGTACTACGTTCAAAGCAGAATAGACAATGGCTTTGTACTTCGGAGGCAAGGAGCTTGTAGTAGCAGTCAGACTGTCCATATATAGGAATAGCTTAGAATGTTTTTTGTTTCCTTCCACCCAACATTTTCCTGAGCAGTAGCCCACAGTTACTACTCTTGAATCCATGTGCTGGTTCATGACAGATAAGCATTTCTCTCATGAAATTTATCTTCACCACTGCTCACACAGCACAGTTTTTTTTTTTTTTTTTTTTAATATATCTGCCAGTATCTGATTTCTTCCGACTGCTGTACTGGTCTAAATTGTTAAGGACGAAAATGCAGAGAATAGTCTGCAAATGTCTACTCCAGATGCCCACAGTCGCAATAAAATCTGTCAATGCCCATGGGCTGGTGATGAATCTAAAGTATACTGAATAAGAATGTCTCACCATATTAGTACAAGAAATCTGGACAGAGTTAATAATAGTGGAGGGACAAAGACCTGAAAAAGTGGCATATTTTAAATATTGCTCTTATAAATTAGAAACTTGATAAAATAAGAGGTTTTGCATTAACAGGCATTTTCTGGAGGATATAAAGCTTGAAACTCAAATGTCTGCCATTATTTAGTGATTTCAGTGATTTCTAGCCTCAGTGGTTTGCCAGAAAACCACAAATTTTATGAGGAATATACCAAAAATATGAGGCAAAAATTTGGACAGTTGAGAGGTATAAAAGCTAGAAGTTAATGATACTAATTTACGGATGAAAATTATGTGCAAAAAAACATAGCATCACAGATAGTACAGAGCTTAGTGTGGGCAATAAATTCAGATTATCGCTGATAATTACTCCCTTTAATTTCTGCTGTCAGAAAAAGACCATTGACATTTATAAAGATGGTCATAGCAAACTTTCAAAGGAGCCTTCTCCTTAAAATACTTACATTTATCTATTGTCAAAGGAGCCTTCTCCTTAAAATACTTACATCTATCTATCTATCTATATATACACACACACACACACACACACACACACATACAGATGTATTTATAGCTGTATCATCTATATATACGTTTGTGTGTATATGTATATATCCTTTTCTCATGAACCATAGTATCTTGTCAGTTGATTACCGTAGAATTTAACTTGAATGGGGAATCCTTATTAGGCCTCCAGTTGCAGGATACAGGCATCATTATAAGTTGGCCCATGACACTCAAAGGATTTCTTATTATTCATCATAATTCATGATGGTCAGTATGTCTCATTTATTTTCATTATCACAAGCCTATACACAGCTCCTGCCTTTATCAAACTAAGGACATATGTGAGGCATTTACTTGCACTGATCTGACTCTTTACATGACCATCTGACCTCCACCATGGAGCATATAGATGGTTGTTATATCTACACCGCCACCATCAAGAGATGAAAGCTGGTCATTGGCCTTTCAGACACTCCAGAACTGGTTCCACCAGTCCATAGCGTACTGCTCAGAACTGATTAGTGGTATCGTAGTGGTGTCAAAACGTCATTCAAGAGGCATCAGCCTGCAAATATTGTGATGCACTGAACTCAGAGTTACACATTAGATAGAAGCCTAACAAGGTGGTGCAGTGCTTTTTGAAAGACACTTGTGTTTCAGACTATTTCAACAGTAAATCTTCCTTCTGTAGACAAATTCCTTTTTGACCCATGATACACTTATATGGTACTGATAAACACTGTTAGTCAGAATCCTTCGTCCTTCCCTCTTTCTATCTGTGCTTGGCATAATATGTTTTTTTTCACAATACATCCTGGTCATTTTATGAAGGAGAGTTGTGTACCCCATTTTTTCCCAAAATGTCAGCCCAATAGGACTGTCCTCCAAGGCTGCATTAAAGTGAGACAATAAGGCATTTGCCTGAGTCCCCTCTCAAAGAACGTCTACACTCTGTGTATTTTATTCAAAAGTTTTCATTGTTAACTGTGTTTTTTTTGGCTCACTTCTATTCAGTTTTTGGCTGGACTACAGCAAATTGCCTTCCTAACTTCTGAATGGTCCAGTTTTAGGTATACCTGCTGCTCCACATTGCACTGATTGGTCTGATTTCAAAGTAGTGTCCTTAACAGCAGTGCCTCATCTGCACCATTCTGAGGAATACTCTTCTTCAATTGGTCAGGCAGTGATTGGCACTGAACTAATGAGAGAGACTGGCTTTCTGGAGCACTTCAATGGAGTAATCCAATCACTGCTGCTTTCCAACTTTTGCAGTACCACTATATATGTAGTATTGAGTTGAATTTAAGCAGTTATTGGAGAATAAGTAAGTGAAAATGCCTACAACTACAAACATTGAGCACGAAGGAGAATTGAACCAGAAACCACAACTTACAGAACATGAAAATCAGTTTATTTAAACTAAAAAATGAAACATTGATCACTTTCTTTCCACACACTTCCCAAGACTTCATCAGGGCACATACATGACAAGTCAACTTCCTTTTATAAACTCAGTGACATCACTTTCTGAATACACTTAAAGTTCTTTAAGGTTATACTGCATCTTTGTAATTTCATAGGTTTGTGATGCAATGAACTTCAGTTGTGTAGATAACTTACAATACCAAACATAAAAAAATCAACTTGTCACTTGTTTGAAAGTACCTTAATATTTTAAAAATAAGTATAGTACAATATATTATTAATTAATAATAAGTCAATGTTGAAGAATTCCATTGTCTTAATAATAAAATACTAATTAGTTAAAACAATAAAATCCAAAATAAAAATAAAATTAATTAAAGCTTTGCTGATCTTAACCAAAGTACAGGTTTAAAAGGCACACATATTCATTCATCCCTGGGCAGGTGCTGGTGTTCAACTTGAGTTGCCAGAGAGGCTCTCTTTACTCCAAGGTGGTCTCCCATGCACATCTCCATAAGTCCCTAGGTACCTTTTCAAGTATACCAAAACAAAACCTTTAAAAATTAGATCAAGTTAGTGAATGTTTGTATAGTGCACTGCTGGTCTTTTTCTTCATTGTGTCATAATTATTCTCATAGATTCTCTTTCTGAGCAGTCTTTAAGTTTTGCCTTCATAAAAACCTGAGCATCCTGAACATATTGCCACATAAATAACCCCTGATGTTAAACAATTCCCTTTTTGTAGTGTAAGCGTGGTGCCTAATAATGAAAGAGTTACTTTTTCACTTTCAAACATGTATGGGCGTTGCTTACAAAACTCAAACTTGTTAGTGCCCTTCTTTAATCCTTGGTTAACAAAATCTCCTTCTCTAGCTTGTTCTGTTCAAACAACCACATAACATTACTTGCCATCTTACAAATGAAATTTGTTTTTTCACCAACTGTATTGAACAGGTCTGTGTTAGAACACCAACAAAGCCCGTTAATCAAACAGCTTTATACTCAAAAATGCAGATAACAGAAGTGTGTTTTTGTGAGATTGTGGTACAGTGAAGATCGGAAAATTTGCCCTTTCCTCACTATAGTATGATCTTGAAGTTGATATGTATATTTAGCGGGGGAGTGGACAGCGCAGCCCCCCACAAAAGCAAATTCTTTTACTGGCATTTTTGATTATAAAGCCATTTGATTAACATCTTTGACAATGTTCTAATGTAGACCCTATTGAACATTAAGTTGTCTTTCATAATTATGCAATTTTTCTCTAAAATGTTTTTAATATTCTTTGCTCCCTCGTTGTAGTAAACCACAAAAGCTCTTTCAAATTTGTCTCCTTTTGTGTCGCTCACTTAATTACCTTTATCTTTATCAGTACTTAGCCTAACACCTAAAAGGGGTTTATATCTGTCACCCCATTTTTCACTCATTTTGTTAGTAACTGCTTTCACAAAATCAGTTGAGTAGCCCTCTCGATAAATATGTCCCTCGTTTTCATTTCTGTTACTAGACAATCAAATGTTGATGTCATTTAAGCCACCCTGATACTTTGCCCTTTAACCAAAATTTCTTGTAACTGAAAGTAGGTGGACCTAAGTTGTGTAAATATGCATTACTAAAGATTGATTTTCTATATATAATGGATATAAAACCAGTTTCTGACTGTAAAATAGTGGTGTGAAGATAATGAGCTGAATTTCTGTTAAAGGTAAATATAAACTTTAGGGTCTTAAGTATACTATTGAAATATTCAGTAAATTACTGTAGTAATGTTTCTGAGCCACTCCATAACATAAAAATATCATCCAAAAAGCGTGAATATAGTCTGCAGTACTTGTAAAAGTTGGAATTAAATATGAATGCTTTCCCGAAGCACATAGTACCAAATTTGCATAGATGGGGGGGGGCACATGTTGCCCCCATAGCTACATGCTTCAATTGATTATGGCTATAAATGAAAATATCTCTAAAAAGCATATCTCATTGATAATATACATGTAGAATTTTAATGGTGATTCCTCCTTCATGTTTACACCTGAGTATGTCATATCCCTCAGTTTTGTTTGTATATTTAATAGAGTTGAAGAGTTGAGCAAATAGTGCGGATGACTTACCAAAAAGGATTCTCACATGTTTATACAATTTTATTTTAACATGAATACATTTGTTGAAAATACAATTAGATTTCACTGAAATAAAAACTGAGTTAACCACCATAATCTGTTTAATAAAAAAAATGTTATCACCAATACAAATAGAGATGAGTTCAGTTGGATGGAGGAGTTTTGTGGATAGTGCTTCTCCATTAGCTTCAGATGCATACAATAGGTTATGACCAACCCCTTTGGAGGAACCACTTCCAAGTAGGTCTGAACGTTTGAGGAACAAAGGACAGAGTTATCGCAAACAGGAGAAAAGTCACAATGGGGATGAGAATGTTTTTTTGAAACGGGGAGCAAAACCGAAGAGAAGGAACAATACGAATAAACATTATTAGTGGTTCCAGTGCCTGCCATGTTGCAGGAAGAAGCTGTGAAGATTGTTTATAATAGTTCAAATAATTTTAAAATATATAATTATTTCTAATTTTTTTTCAGTGAATTCTATGCGGATATTTTTAAAAGAGGTATGACTTTTGTCCCAGCCAAAAGAGCTGCTGTGACTGATGTTTTAATTGACTAGAAGTTGCTGACTGATGTTTTACTTGACTAGAAATTGTTTATTAGGAAAATTAATTTGTCATTATGATTTGAATCAAGTAACATTTTGCAATTCTAAAGTTTGCTTATGTAGACTCAGTATTTTCAACCCTCACCTTCATCATGTGCTACAGGTGTTTGAAAAGGTATGTGAGCTTGATATAAGAAGATAGTTAAATGGTCCTCGATCATTTACATATAAGTTACCTTAACATCAGTGTGAATTATTGAATGAGATATGTGCAAATAGAGATTTGAGGGTCATGAAACCTGATAAAGGGGGTGGCTTGATTTTTATGGGAAGCGTCAATTATTCAAGCCATATGAATGATTTGTTTATGGAGGATATTGATGAAGAAGATTCGCATAACAAAATTAACGTCACCTATAGGAAAATAGATTTGCAACTGGAGGATCTCTTTTTCCAGCCAAATCAGCAGAGATGATCAGGTTGTACCAAGCTGTTAGCAAATTCATTGCACATTTGTAGTTGTTTGGTGGGGCGATTTAACTGAAAGTCGATAAAAATATGGTCAGCTTATAACACTTTCATGTAGTATTTGAACATAGATTCATAGGTAAATACTAGGCTACTAGTCCACAGACTATTACAAGCTTACCCAATATCCATAGGTCAGAATCAAGCCATGTATCTTATATCTTGGAGGTTAAGACCTTAACCATTATGCCAAACCTTCCTTGGAAAAGGCATGGAATGGAACACAAATTAAGATCATATGAGTTAAAGAAGACCAACATACGTTTACTATAGATATTCATTATAATTTACTAACAAGACTTAGCACTGCTGTGTAACCATAGACTTCCTCATAAATTACATAGCTGGATGTCCTCTTTAACCTCATGTATGTAGTTACAGATATCCCACAAAGATGCCATGTGAAACCACGCCAAACATTCACATCCCTTCCTGAAATGCAGCCCAACTTGAGCTCCTTTCAAGCTTCTAGCAGCCTGTTGCTCAAAGCCACAGAGTCTAGTCTGCTATTTTTAGTAACTGAAGCATACTTGCAGAGAAATCTGAAATATTCGGTACCACTGCTACCACAAACAGCTATGCCATGGTTCCTGATTTGTATTTATCCTGGATGTATACTTACCCAAGCTGTGTCTGTCACTGATCATGTTTCTCTGTCATGCAACTAATGTCATCAACAATGTTTAGCTTTGTTTTATAGACTAAACTGTCAATGTAGTTCCAGCTCCAGAACCAAACGTGTCACCCCCCCTGCCGTCTTTGGTGTGATAATGTTGACTACTCCTTTTCCTTGAACAGCTGTCATTTTGTCAGCTGATCAATACTGTAGGACATTACATTGTATGTTACTGTCCATACTAGGGTTTCTGTCTCTGTCACATAAGCCATCTTTCATTCAGTTCACATTTGTCTACAGATTTCTGTATGACCAATAGTGAAACCATTTAGTTCCTGCTGCAAGATCATATAATTGATTAACAGTGAGGTTGGGGTACCATTTGAATGCATAGGTGGGGCCTATCCATTGCTGGTCCATCAGTGCACCTGTATGCCTAGTTTCATTCCATCTAGTCTAGTCTGTCTGCTTAGCTGCATGTATTTGGGCTGGGATTAGATATTGTGTTCAGTATTTTTTTTTAATTTTTTTATTGCCATTTGGATCCTCATGCTATTAATTTTTGATATTCATCTTGTATATCAAGATACCTCACTAAAATACCTCATTAAAAGAATCACAGGCCTAAAGCAAATGCCCTACGCTGACCGCCTTAAAATACTCCCGCTATACTGTGTTACGTATCATCTACTCAGAGGTGATCTCTGCTTAACATCCAAGGCCATGTCAAACCCAGAGCTGTTACATGCTACACTTAAAGAAATCCCAATCCCTCAGAGCCACACGCTCCAGGGATCTAAACTTTGTCATCACAATAAATAAAACATGCTAGAGGGATAGGTTCCTGACCCAGAGACTCACCAGACTCTGGAATAGACTGTCCATACATGTCAAGCAGAGTGCCTCTTTAGCCCTCTTCAAAAGGAACCTTGACGATTGGATGGGAGAAAGGAAATTCACCCCGGGGATCACGTCAGTCACCCTGCTAGACAGGGGTCCAGGGAAGTAAATAGTGTGTGAAGAAATAGCCAGGGAATTGTTATGGCTAGGCTTGTATAGGCCCTAGGGCCGATAACCTAGTACCAACCTATGAATCATATATTTTCCTGTTACACTGTGTATAATATTTTTGAGATTCATGCCCAGATACCCAGCACTTGTTGACATTCTACCCTTGAATTGAAAAATAAAAAACAGATTGAGAAAAATATATTACAACCTTATAAATTTCATTTTCTGATAGTACCTTTAAGGACCTCATTTGTACTTGTGCTATTTATTACCAATGCCAAGTGTCATCACTCACAAATGAAAACTGCCTTCCGTCCATATGTAAGAATTCCACAATGTTGTTCAGAAATGCACCATTCTGTCACCAAAATGTAACTCACCTTCCCCGGACTATGGCACAGTTTGAAGTACTTCATACCATACTTCTAATTTTGGTGGCCGAGTGTGGTCCTTTGACCAACAGAGGGAAATGGGTACTTCAGTATCTGCAATATTTAGTTGAGAGCAAAATCTTGTATTATTAATATGGTGGTACCCTCCGTGTACACATTTCACTAAAAGTGTACTGCTGTTTATGGTGACACAGTGCACTGCTGAGATGTGAAAAGTATCAAATCATCATTTGCTAACTAGTAACCCTTCTCTGTCCTTCATGTGTTAGCATGGCAAACAGTAGCCAAAGGAATGGAAGGAGGCTAAAGCTGATTAGAAGGTGGCCAAAAATTAATATTCTTTGTGTGTGTGTGTGTGTGTGTGTGTGTGTGTGTGTGTGTGTGTGTGTGTGTGTGTGTGTGTGTGTGTGTGTGTGTGTGTGTCTTGTTTGGGAGCAGGTATCGTTGAGGGGCTGGGAAAGGATAAAGCAGCCATTCAGAGGTGCCAGAAGCTGTTGAAGACTGGGGGGGGGGCAGAGGGTGACAGTGGCAATTAGTGATCTAAAAAGGGCAATTTATTAAAACTGTTTACTACCACAACATAAGTTCACTTGGATGACATTTTAAGCATAGCCAATTTCCATTTTGGTGCTTGAGTTAATATTTCCTTATTGGTCTTACCTATCCCATGGCTGATAATTGTATATTAGCCCTAATGAGAATAAATCTGATCACACTGTAGATAATTTGAGGGGACCCATGTAAGGGAGGCAGCATTTAGGAACTGCCTCTATCCATTAGTGGCACGAGGGGTAATCCTGGAGTACATTTTCTATTACCCATCCTTAGATCCAAGTTACATTTGAATATGGACAGGGATGAGCTTTGTTTTACTTGAATGAATAGTCTGTTCTGGATATATATCCATCTCTCCACAACATTCAATTTAGATACGTGGACTGAGTATTTCTGATGCCATTTGACTTGCTGATGTTCAACAGGTCCATCTGTATTAGGTCAGAGGATGCCTTGTATGTCAGACATGTCACCTCTAAGCACTCTGTAGGATACTGAGTATAGTGATAAATCTTTGAGGTGGTCCATGCAAGACCTACTGTTTAGGACTTGTATCCTTTTAGCAAGGTGTATCTGTGGATATTGCAATGGTTGCATGGGTCTGGACAAATACATGCCAAATTGGGCATTATACAAAATGATTGACCTAATGAGGGCTCTGCAAAGGGGGACAATAACATCTCTAGATCTAGTCACAATTAATTTGTTTATAAGCTGTGCAATATAGAAAGACTTTCTTATGACTCTGGGCACATGTTGGTCAAAAGTTAGGTCACTGTACACACAAGTTCCCAAATGCCAAACAACTGCGGCAGTTCTCAGGGGGCATTGTCAGTTTGGCAGTTCCCTGAAGAAGATGACTTCCCAAAGGATACGATAATGTATTTCTTGGACTTTAGCTTCAGTTCATAATTCTGGGACCAGTTATTGTTTGGGACAAACCTTACTGCATGATGGTTAAGTCATTTGGGAATTCAGTAACTGCTCCTTGCTTGCAATCATCTCAGACTTAGTTGGTCAAAGCCCTTTGGTATTTCCTTTTACTTTTGAGATGTATATGCCAAACAGAAAAACTCAGCACCAAACCCTGGGGGACACCACTGGTGACTGGTCTCTTACCCTGTTTTGATCTCCTGCATCCTGTGAGCAAGCATACAGGTATACGTTCTTTGATTCACTTTCCTGATTATAGTCTTATAGTGAGCAGAAACAAAATGTATAAACCAATACTGACAAAACTATCCATTTCAGAAAATTTCAACCATAAAAGGCCACTCAAACTTCTGTCATTACAATCCACCAATATCAGTAAATATGCAAAATTTCTGCAGAAGTAAGTCACTAAATAATTCCACATTAAAGGGATCTGTAACTAATGAAGAGGTTGATGCTAGCAAACAACTTTATACTTCATTGTTTCATCTACAAATAAAGTGCCTATTGCCCTTGAAGAATAAATTGCCTGTGCTACATTAAAAAATGATAAGCTAGTAATTTTGCAATGGGGAATGGATGGCAAACTGATAATGGGTTCATAGTTACTAAGTAACTCCTCCAGAGGAGGACATTCATAGGACTGCAACATCCACTCCCATTAAAGTACAACACAGTACAGTATCAGCAATCCATCTGCACACTGTGGGAGTAGTACCCACAGTCTTCTGCATCAAAAGCAAGTATACTACCTGTTGTGCTACTAACAATGCAAACAACTTAGCATAAGTTCTCAGCTCCTTGTAAAATCCACTTGACGATCAACTAAGTCTCTTAGCTTTGCAGCACAAGAAATCTGGAAAAAACAAACTTTATTTGCAGGGGCAAAGACCCAAAACCATGGACACATTTTAAATATTGCTTGTATAATTTTAGAAAGTTGCTAAAATAAAGTGTTTTGTGTTACCATATATCGCCTGAAAGATAGGAAGACTGAAACTTAAAATGCTATCATTATTTAGTGAATTCAATTCTCACTGATTTATCAGAAAAACATACATTTTAAGAGAAACAGACCAAATGTATGAGCCAAATATTCTGTGAAAATCTGGACAGTGGAGAGGTATGGACTCAACTCCCTGAATCACAAGTGGTGGTATGGGTAGAGAATTGAGGCTCTTGTGTGAGCCTGAGTAACACTAACCACCAGGTATACCTAACTGGGGCATTTTACACACACACACACACACACACACACACACACACACACACACACACACACACACACACACGCACACCATAACTCCTAAAAGATCAAAACTCTCCTTACCAGCATGACTCTGGCAGCACCAATGGAACAGCGGCAGCATAACTCCTGTAATACAGAGCAATAAGAGAACAAGAACAGCTAGTTTAGTTAAACTCCCACAAGCAAATCCATGTTAGCGTGAAAGCTCCACTTCATTAATTTTTTCCCAACAGGTCTTGCAGTTGTAAAAATGGGGGGGGGGTCTCCCGCTCCCCCCTGGCTCTATGGTTCTGGCGCCCATGCAGCTATTGTGTATATGCCTGCATGGTTTTTACAGACAAGAATTTGTTAACCATTTGAAATATCTGGATCCCCTAGAGTGAGTCCCAAAATGCAGAGACTTAAAAGAAGGAATGGACTTTCATATATTAAGTCCAGTATGCCATTTCTTGGAATAGTCTCTTTTCTCTGGGGTATGGTGATCTTGGAGTTGGTATATATAAGTTCAGGGTTGTGGGAGCTTGCCCCCCACATGGGGGGAGGGGTGCAAGGGGGCTTGTCCCCTGTGCAAAAAGAAGTTAAGAAGAAGAGTGATTTTTGAAATTTGCTCTTTTCCTGTGTTTTCTGTATTTTTTTGGCTTGTCAGCACTCTGTATTTCAAGTGCCAACATTTCAATAGGGAGCCTACTAGAATATCCAAGATAGAAACTGTTGCATGGAAATTAGGTTAGACAAGATAAATTTGATCTGCCTGAGGAATTGATAACTTTAAACATAATTCAGTTTCTTCAAAGATTGTTTGCAGAAATGGACACTTTAAAGTATATTATTCAATGGGCATATCTCTCACTTATCCTAAGCCTTCCCAGAGTGAGAAGAAGACTCTGCAAACCAGGAGGTCAGATAAGGAGCTAAGAAGGGAAAATACCCCCACCATATACTATAGAGGACATCCCTGTGGGCATGCAGTAGAAACAAGCCACCCGCTGTTTGCTGTTCCAATAACATTCACAATGAAGCATACTTCTACTGTCTATATAATGCAGAAGAAACCTTGGTCGTCCTTTTAGGTTGCAGATATGGTATCCCAAAATCTCAAAAATGTAATGGCTGATTATTTAAAAAGTGTGGTGTCACAGCATTGCATTATATATATATATATATATATATATATATATATATATATATCAGTGTTTAGTTGCAATATTGTAATTAGTGTAACTTTGAGGAACAAGGGACTAGTAAAGCATTTCTTGAGGAAACATTCTGCTTTGTGGGGGGTTGTAGATGGCCACTGACACTACGGGCTAAAACTCATGTCAGTTGTATGGTATGTAGTGCTTGTGCATGTTCCTTTTGGGCAGCCGGTCATGAGTAGAGGTCACTTAGTGGAAGAATTATAGCTAGAGGAAGCATGCGTCTCCTTGGCTGTGAAGTGGTCAGCTCATTGAGCTGTTTAGCACAGAGACTGGAGGGTATATTGTCAGTTTGGTGTGTCTATGTTTGTGAGTGTGCAAGTGCACGTGTGTGTGTTGTGCTGCGTATTGGTCTTGTAAAATGGTACCATAAGACTGAAGTACTTGACTCTCAGATATAACATGCTCAGCTGTCATCCAGGTGATGGTGTAAGACATGAGTCTTGTACATCTCATTATGTGACACTGCTGTGGAGTACACTGATGGTGTAGGGCATGCGTATTGTACATCTCACTACATGACACTGCTGTGGAGTACACTGATGATGTAGGGCATGCATCTTATACATCTCACTAAGTGACACTGCTGTGGAGTACACCGATAGTGTAGGGCATGTGTCTTGTACATCTCATTATGTGCCACTGCTGTGGAGTACACTGATGGTGTAGGACATGTGTCTTGTACATCTCATTGCATGCCACTGCTCTGGAGTACACTGATGGTGTAGTGCATGCATCTTGTACATCTCATTACGTGACACTGATGTGGAGTACACTGATGGTGTAGGACATGGGTTTTGTATATCTCATCACATGACATTGCTGTGGCATACACTGATGGTGTAGGGCATGCGTCTTGTGCATCTCATTACGTGACACTGCTCTGGAGTACACTGATGGTGTAGGACATGCTTCTTTTACATCTCATTACATGACTGTGCTGTGGAGTACACTGATGGTGTAGGATATGCGTCTTATACATCTCACTAAGTGACACTGCTGTGGAGTACACCAATAGTGTAGGGCATGTATCTTGTACATCTCGTTATGTGCCACTGCTGTGGAGTACACTGATGGTGTAGGGCATGCATCTTGCACATCTCATTATGTGACACTGCTGTGGAGTGCACTGATGGTGTAAAACATGTGTCTTGTCTATCTCATCACATGACATTGTTGTGGCATACATTGATGGTGTAGGATATGCGTCTTTTACATCTCATTAAGTGACACTGCTGTGGAGTACACTGATGGTGTAGGATATGCGTCTTGTAAATCTCATCACATGACACTGCTGTGGCATACACTGATGGTGTAGGACATGCATCTTGTACATCTCATTACGTGACACTGCTGTGGAGTACACTGATGATGTAGGGCGTGCATCTTATACATCTCACTAAGTGACAGTGCTGTGGCGTACACCAATAGTGTAGGGCATGTATCTTGTACATCTCATTATGTGCCGGTGCTGTGGAGTACACGGATGGTGTAGGACATGTGTCTTGTACATCTCATTGCATGCCACTGCTGTGGAGTACACTGATGGTGTAGGGTATGCCTCTTGCACATCTCATCACATGACATTGCTGTGGCATACACTGATGGTGTAGGACATGTGTCTTTTATATCTCATCACATGACATTGCTGTGGCATACACTGATGGTGTAGGACATGCGTCTTGTGCATCTCATTACGTGACACTGCTGTGGAGTACACTAATTGTGTAGGGTATGCCTCTTGCACATCTCATCACATGACATTGCTGTGGCATACACTGATGGTGTAGGACATGTGTCTTGTATATCTCATCACATGACATTGCTGTGGCATACACTGATGGTGTAGGGCATGCGTCTTTTACATCTCATTACGTGACTGTGCTCTGGAGTACACTGATGGTGTACATCTCATTATGTGACACTGCTGTGGAGTACACTGATGGTGTAGGACATGCGTCTTGTACATCTCATTATGTGACACTGCTGTGGAGTACACTGATGGTGTAGAACATGTGTCTTGTATATCTCATCACATGACATTGCTGTGGCATACACTGATGGTGTAGGACATGCGTTTTGTACATCTCATTACGTGACACTGCTGTGGAGTACACTGATGGTGGAGGATATGCGTCTTGTACATCTCATTACATGACTTTGCTGTGGAGCACACTGATGGTGTAGAGCATGTGTCTTGTACATCTCATTACGTGACAGTGCTGTGGAGTGCACTGATGGTGTAAGGCACGCGTCTTGTACATCTCATTACGCAACACTGCTGTGGAGTACACTGATGTCATCAACACAGGATGCTATGTTGTTGCAAAATCTTTATTTTTATTGAGTGGGTGTTAGGATTTGATTGTTGGACCATATCAGACAGTGTTCACTAGTATGGACAGCTTACTTGGCAATGACTAAAGCACTACATTTTTTATTTCTGTTTGTTGCAGCATATTCCAGTTGATATGCTGGGTCTAGGCCTATTCTAGTTGTTTTAAATAGCCAGTGTAGCATGTGATTGTCTGATAACTTAAATCCCATGTACTGGGAGGGGTTGGGGATTACAAATCACCCCAGTATGTCAGGGAACCTAATTGGATTAAGGCTTTTTCATCTGTATTGATGGGATGT